>NC_138605.1:2836167-2872932 GCF_964289735.1 Phaethon aethereus
GTCTTGCAGCGGGTGGAAGGGGTGCGTCGGGGCACGCGTGGGCATCGGAACATACGTGTGCATGGGGACACACGTGTGCATCAGGACGTGCGTGTGGGACCGGAGGGGACGGCGCGTGGCCGGGGAGCCCACGACCCCGCTGCCTGCAGGGAGGGGCGGGCAGGATGCGGCCCCCGCCGTGGTCCACGCGTGTCCCCGGCCGCGGTCCCCGCGCGCCCGGGCGGTGACAGATGCTTCAATTCCAGGAAAGCTCCGAAAATCGATGCCTGAACCGCTGGTGCCCAGGGCGGGTCAATGGCGACAATTACACCCGCAAAAGGAGCGCTCGTGGGGGGCTGTGGGAGGCCCCCTGCCCCCCCCCCCGGGCTGGGGCACCCCGAGACCCCCCGGGGCTCCTCTGCAGCCCCCCGGCTCGCGTGTCGAGGGGCACCCGGGGAAAACGAGGCCGCTGCGGGGGCTGCAGTCCCCCCCTCGCCCCCCGCCCCCGCTCCCTCGCCCTCCGCCCCCGCTCGCCGAAGGCAAATTTGACATTTTAAAATCCAGATACTTAAAGGAATCGATCGGAATGCGAGACCCCCGCCCCCCCATCGATCCTGCGCCGAAACAGGGGGGCACGGCACCGCAGCCCCCGCCAGCCCGGGGGTCCTGCGGGCTCCACGCAGGGGGTCCGCCACCCACCCAGGCCGGCTTGCCCCCACCCCGCCCCGCTCAGGCTGGCGGGGCTGGGCCCCCCCCCCGGCGCGGGGCTCGGGGGCAGCGGAGCGTGGGCCGGGGTCCGCTGGGACCCGCTGTCAGGGAGGCAGCCAGGCGCGGGGGGGCCGCTGTCAGCCCGCCCTGACGGGCAGCCGAGCCGGGGGGGCTGCCAGCAGCCGGGGGGGCTCCCCAGGAACCCAGCCGTCCTGGCCTCTCAGCCAGGGGCTCTGCCATTTTGCACCCCCAAACCCCCGGGGGGGGGGCTGGGGAGTCCCCATCCAGCTCCAGGGAAGCAGCCAGCGGGGGGGTGATGCACCCCCAAAGCCCGTCCGGCTGCACCGCCCTGAGGGGTGCTGAGCCAGGGGGGTCACAGCCCCCTGGGCCCCGCTGACGGGGGCTGAGCCCCGGGCGCAGGGCGGCTGTGGGGCCGTTAATCATGGGTGAGACCAAGCTGGCGGCCGGCAGCCCATTAATCCCCGCAAACGCCGCGGCGGCGCAGGCTGAGCAAACAGGGCTGCGGACCGTGCAGCAGGTACCCCAATACCAGGCACTGTGGCATTCCAGGGCCGGCTGCACCCTGGGAGGGGGTATGGGGCTGGGGGTGCCGGTGGGGGGCACCCGGTCCCCCCCAGGTCCCCACACCGGTGTGGCGATGCCGGTGCTGCGCCCTTTGCCCGGTGTCCTGCCGGGGCAAAGTCTGGTGGAGGGAGTGGTGCTGCCGGGAGCGGTGCTGCCGGGAGCTCTATGGGGAGAGGTGGGTCAGGGTGGGCTGGAGCCCCAATCGGTGTGGGGTCTGGGGGGCTCAGGGGGTGCATGGGCCCCAGGTGGGCTAATGGGACAATGGGTGGGCTCACAGGGTTTTGGGTGGGCATCTGGGACCCTGGGTGGGCTTGCACTGGCCCTGGGTGGTGATGTGGGACTCTGGGTGGGCACAGGGGGGGTCCTGGGTGGGGATGCAGGGTACTGGGTGGGCGTGCAGTAGCTCTGGGTGGGCACATGGGAGCCATGTTGGCATGCACCAGTCCTGAGTGGGCACACAGGACCCTGGGTGGGCACACACTGGCCCTGGGTGGGCACACACTGGCCCTGGGTGGGCATGCAGGTCACCGGAGGGGTCTGGCATGGGGGGGACAGCATGACCTGGGGCTGCTGACTGCACCGTCCATCCCGCAGGGTGCCGGATGCCGGGGCTGTGCCGGTGCCCGCTGGGGTGGTGACCCCCCGGGCAGCCCAGCCAAGCCGGTCACCACAGCTGAGGGGAGGATGGCCAAGCGGCTGCTGGTGGCCTATGGGCTGTGGGCACTGGGGGGGCCACTGGGGCTGCACCACATCTACCTGGGCCGGGACAGCCATGCGCTGCTCTGGATGCTGACGCTGGGCGGCTTCGGCGGCGGCTGGCTCTGGGACTTCTGGCACCTCCCCGGCTGGGTGGCCGCCGCCAACGGGGCTGGGTTGCCCGGGGACCGCGGCAGGACTGTGCCAGCCCTCAGCCCCCTGCGCCTGGTGGGGCAGGTGATGGTGGGGACGTATTTTGGGCTTGTGGCGGCACTGGGGCTGCCCTGGCTGCCGGCGCTGCTGGCACAGCCCCTGGCCGTGGGGCTGGGAGTGCAGCTGGTCTCCTCGGTGGGGGACCAGACGGCAGAGGCACCCAGCATCTTGGCCGCAGCCTTCCTCGCCTCCCTCCTCTTTCAGGGCCGGGTGCTGGCGGTACTGCCCGCCAGCCTGGCCGCCAGCATTGCCGCCCAGCGGCACCGGCGCTACAAGCCCCGCGGGCTGCCGCGGCCCCGGCTGGCCGCCCGGCTCTATCACTTGGGGCTGGCGTGCCTGGCCTTCGCCACCCCGCTTGCCTGCCGTGGGCTCTGCGGTGCCGCTGGGCTGCTGGGCACCCTCCTGGCCCTGCCCCGTGCCGCCGCCGAGCTCCTGCTCCTGCCCCTCCGTGCCGGCTGGCTCCTGGCAGAGGTCCTGGGCTTCGCCGGCGGCTCTCCGGCGCGGGAGCGTGGCACAAGCTTTGAACCGAGCGGCTGGAGCGAGCGGCAGCAGCGGGCGTATGAGGTGCAGGAGCTGGTGCTGGGGATGTGGGGCAGAGGGGGGGGATGCTGTGCAGGGGGGATCCATGGGCTTTGGCTGCTCCCATGCCCTGGGGGGGGGTAGACACCCTTTTTGGGGTCCCCTCCTGCTGCTGAAGACGCACGCAGCCCCATATGTGGCCGTGGGGGGGGCCCGGCAGGGTCCCCACGGCCCACCCCATCGTGTCCTTCTTGCCCCCAGGTCCTGCACCTCCCAGTTGGCTCCTCCGCCGAGGAAGTGCACCGGAGCTACCGGGAGCTGGTGAAGGTTTGGCACCCAGACCACAACCGGCACCGGGCCGAGGAGGCCGAGCGGCGCTTCATCGAGCTGCAGGAGGCCTACGAGGAGCTGGCGGGGTCCAGGAGGGCGGTGGCGGGGTGACACCATCGTGCCGGGGACCAAGAGCCGCGGGGGGATTTGTGAACACGAGGTTTCCCTCTCGCTGCTGCTTCGTTCCTTCGCTCGGTGCAACGCGTGGCAGGGGCCGGGCAGGGACCGTGCAGCTGAGCAAGGTGTGCACTGGGTCGCTGATAAACCGTTGCACGGGGATGCCTGCAATCGTCACGCGGGGTGCAAACCATTGCACGGCGATCTGTGCAGACCGTCGCACGAGGAACCCGCCAGCCCTTGCACGACCGGCGGCCCCCGTGCCCCCCGGGGAGAGGCGGGGCGGGGGTCTGGTAAGGCGGAGCGGGGCCGCGAACCCGTGGAGACACGAGCTCTACCGCCTCTCATCTTCGGCCCTTCCCGGAGGGCACTCGGGTATTTCCGCTCAGGGCGGTGGCTCTCGGCTGTTTCCGTCCACGTTCGGCGCACACGGCCCCGCCCCTCCCCGCCCATCGTGGGGGCGTGGAGGCGGGGGCCTCGGTATTTTGGGATCCGATTGGCTCTCGGCGGAGATTGGTCACACCCTTCTCGCGCACAGGAGGCAGGAGAGGGTGGGGCCTTCTCAGACGCGTCGGCTGGGCCGCTTCGCCATTGGCTGGCGGGATGCCTCCCTCCTCGCGCCGCACCGCGTCCCCGCGCGCCCTGGGGCTCCGCTCTGGCCCCTCATTGGCCAGGAGCGCTCGGCCCGGCCCCCCCTTCTCATCTGAATGGCTGGAGGAGAAGGAGGGCGGGCCGAGCCGGGCCTTCCCAGCTCTCTCATTGGAGGAGTCCTGCAGGAGGGCGATGCGGTGCGTCTGTCTCTCGCTGCCATTGGCTGCCGAGCGATGTCCGCCTTCCGATTGGCTGGCGCGGCCTGGGGGCTCCTGCCGGGCCGCGGCCCCCGCCCCCCTCCCCGGTGCATCGCGGCGGCCTGAGGTGAGGGGGGGGGCGCGGCGGCGGGCCCCCACCGCCACGGCCGGTGAGTGCGGGGCGGCCGAGGGCCGCGGGGCCGGGCAGGAGCTAGGGGAGGGGGCGGGGGGCTGGGGTGGTCGGCGGCGGAGGGCGCGGGCGGGGGCCGGGCCGGGGGGTCGGGAGGAGCCTTGTGAGGGATGGGGGGGCTGAGGGGCCTGGTGAGGGGAAAGGGGGATCGGAGGGGCCTTGTGAGGGGAAGGGGGGTCGGAGGGGCCTTGTGAGGGGAAGGGGGGGTCCGAGGGGCCTTGTGAGGGGTGGGGAGCCTGGGGGGCTTTGTGTGTCTGTGGCTGAGAGTCCTGTGGGGGCTGAGGGGCCTTGCGTGGGGAAGGCGGGGGTTCTGTGGAGGAGGGAACAGCCTGGGGGGTGGGCTGTGGGGAAATGGGGGAGCAGGGGGGCTGCTGTGTGGAGAAGGGGGTGCCGTGTGCGGGGCGGCAGTTTGGGAGGGTAGGATGACGGTGAGGGGGGCTGAGAGAAGGCCTGGGTAGCGGAGGGGTACGGGGAGGAGTGCCCCCCTCCCACACCCCTAGCCATGGGGAAGGGGCAGCCAGGGCAGGCCGGCTGGGCAGTGGGCCCGGGGGCGGTGGGCAGGGGTTGCGGGGGGGGCCCAGGCATTGGGGGACCCAGGGGAGGCCGCAGAAGGGGGTTTGCGAGTTGGATGGGGTGGAGCAGTGGGGTTTTCATGGGATAAAGGGGGCTGGCTGCAGGGGGGAGCGGGGCGAGCCGTGGGAGCGTGGGGCCGGTGTGACTGACGGGCAGCGGACGGTCAGGAGCGTTAATACATTATTTATGCTGCAGCCAGTACACGTACGCAGCCCAGCGCGCCCGCCGCTTCCGCCCGCTGTCCTTCATCCCTGCCTGCGCCGTGCCTCTCCTCTGCACCGACCCAGCTCGTAAATCCCAGGGGCAGGAATCCTCTCCCGCTGTGCCTGGAGAGCTTGCTCCGTGGCCTTTAGTTGTCACCGTAACACAAAGAATTAACTAATGAGGACGGTGAAAAGCAGGCTGAGTTGCAAAGAGAGAAATGTTGTTTTGTGCCGTACCTCTGCAGGCCTGTGGTCTTTAGCACACCTACAGCTTGGCTCCCCCCCACTCCCCTTATTCACGCAGGATTTTCTCGACAAGAAAGCAAGCCAGCAGTGAGTTAGAAAGTGGCTTCCAGTGCCTGGTCCCCACTCTTTTCCCCCGTGGGCGCTCATCGGTGCTGTTCTTGTTTTGTGCTTGATGATTAGCTTCCTGAGTGAGCAGAAAGAGGTGTTAATGTATCCACAGAGGGAGCTGTTGCAGAGAAGTTGTGAAGCCTCCTTCCCCGCAGAGACAAGCCCCACATTATGGTTCCATAGGAAGGAAGGCGAAGAATAGGATTTTGTTCCATTTGGAGGGGGGGAGAAAATCCTGTGAGGGATGTGGGATTTCTTTCTGGGAGTGCCTTAATGGTTCCCCTGGTGTAATCATCTTCCCTCGGTATAATAATCCTTAGTGGAGAGACAGGAAATTCCCCACTGACTACCTGTGGGATCTGCTTCTGTCACCCTCTGGAGCCTGGTAGCTATTTTCAAATTTTGAGCTTTTTATAATGACTGCTTTTCGCTAACTTTGCACCGCGTTTCTCGCTGGATGCTTCCATTGGAAAGCTCTGGCTGCCATGTCTTTCTTTGGAGGTATTGGAGATCGTGAGTCCTTTTGCCTCGAAGGTAGAGGGTGTGGAGTGTTTTGCCGTACTCTTTGGCTCTGGGACTTTGTACTTTCCCAGCAGGACTTGCTCACAGGAGCTGGGGGTGCCCGGTTAATGCAGTCCAGCTGGAGCATAGGCCTGAATCCGCGAGGTTTTGGGACCTGGAGGAGGTCTGGTAGAGCAGAAAGGGCAGCGGGCATCTGTGTTTGGTGTGAGAGCTCCCCAACTCCTCTTGACTGTAGCTGGCACTGAGCGTCTGGCTTCTCTCATCGCCTGCCCTGGGGAGACGCAGCACGGCAGCGCAGTCCTGCCTGTGCTCAGGTTGAGGAGTAAAGGCAGAATCTCCCCAGAAGCGGCTGCGGTGGGTATTGGCGCTGCCTCCTGAGAAGCGGAGGGGAAGAAGCGTGGGTCTGGCAGCACTGCAGCGTCTCCTCTCCCTCCGTACCACCAGCCTGCTGACGGCTGTGGAGCACGGGACGTCCCCGCTGGGGCCCTGCTGAAGTGTCACCCGGGTCCCCATTGCGCTCCTGCTGTCTCACGGCGTTGCTCTATGCACATGGTGCTTGGGGCCTCGGTGTTTCTTTCCTTTATTGCAATACTCTGATAATAATGTAGTTTGTGTGTGCTGGGCCAGCAAAGCGCCGTCTTAACTCTCAGACACAATCTGCGTGAAAGTTGTGTGCAGCTTCAGCAGCTCTTCTGCTGTATATCACGTATACGTGGCTGTAGCGATGTCTGCGGAGGTTACCGTCATTTCATGTTTGCCAGACTAAGCTCCTCAATAACAGATCTGGAAATTAAAATATAGGGCTTATTTTTAATGATATTTTCGAGCTCTTTCTTGGGATATCAGACCTGGAGATTAACTATAATCCAAGAAAAAGCCGAGGGAGAGCAGAAGGTTTCTAGCAAGGCTACAGTAATCCCATTCACCTCATTTAAACTGGAGGAGATGAAGGCCACTTTTCACCACTTAATGTGGGGCAACGAAAAGTGGCATCTCCTCTGTATTTGCCATTATTTTTTCCTTCCTTTTCAAAAGCTTCTGATTTTTAGATACTTTGATAAAAAGTAAAATTTCATCTAAAAGACACATGTTTTTTCCTCTTGAATATGAGACAATCCTTGGCAAGTCACTGGGACCCTTCCAGATCACGATGCTGGCAAATACAATCCAAAAATAGCAGCAATGCACGCAAAATGGCACAGGGCAAACATACGGGTGCGAGTTTCCATTGCAGCTGTTCGCTCCTGGCTGGTTAGGGAGGGATGCAGAAAGCTTTGACTGGATGGAGAGAGGACCAGAAGATAAAGTGCAAAGACACCTTCGCCTCAGGAAAAGTGAAATTTGGTTTCCAACTCGAGAGCATTTTGCTTCTGCCGCGCTGTGTAAAGCGTCAGAAATCCCACCAGCAATTCCCAGTACCCATTTAGCTGGAAAGTGAGTATGGAAGCAGGGTGCTGCCGGGAATCCCGCACGCAGCCGCCTCCTGGAGAACACAAACCCCAGCGGTCTGCTCTTTTATCTTGTTTAAGTATTTGTAAACACTCTGGGTGGGGTTTTGTGGCATCATCGGAACAGATACGGGAACGTTTTGTCATCTGAAAGACGTAGTTTTACTTCCTTGTGCTGCAGAACGACAGACAATTAGCTTATGAGAGGTAGATGTTTGAGAATAGCTAATGCCCAGTCGTGCTCTGCATAATGCATTTGGTGAAAGAACAATAAATGTGTGGGTTTAAACAGAATATAGACAGCTAATTATCTCTGAGGTTAAATGTTCAGTTCATTCCTGAGGAGATACTGGGGGGGGGTGGAAAACCCCAAACCCCAAGAGTGATATTAAATTATTTTTTTAAATCCTGAAATGGTTCTTTGTATTGTACAATTTTACGATCCTTCATCCCGTACTGTGAAAGGACTTGTCCAGGATGGAAAAAGGAGCTGCTTTGTGCAGGCGGGGGTTTGGCTGGGCGCTGGCGTTCGACCTTCCCAGCCCCGTGCTCGGAGAGGCGAGGAGGCTGCGCCGCTCCTTCCCCGCGTGCTGTGACCGAGCCATTGTTCGGTGGAAGGAGCTTCCGAAAACCGGTTGTCTCGGGTTGGGGGCGGGGGGGAAGAAAAAACCCCAAGTTACAGTCAGGCTTGTGCTGCGCTCGCCGCTGGACGGTGCGCTTCCTTCCTTTCAGAGGTGGGGTAATAAAGCTGCCTGGCTTTGATTAAAATGTTGGCCCTGTGTTTCGTGGTCCGTTTCAGGGCAAAAAAGTCAGTTCTTCGAACAGAAACAACTGGGGCATCTGTTGAACATGAGAGATGAAGAGGCTTATTTTGGTCTGCTGTAACTTAATGGGTATTTGCTGAAAAAAAACCTCCCAAGTCTTAGGGTTTTAGCGCTGAATAAATTCCCTAGGGATTCAGTGGAGGTTTGGGAAGAACCAGGCTGTGCTTGCGCCGTGAGCTGGGGCCGGCAGCGCCCAGCGAAGGCAATAGGAACGTTGGGCTGTGCCTATGCGCCGTCGGTGTATTAAACCTGCTCCTCCAAGTTTTCTTCTATGAATAAGTTCCTGAATTTCTAGTGTAATGGTCGTTTTTTTTTTCCGGACACTCTATAAAATTGAATTAATTCCCTTCTTGCGTGAGTGCGTTACGGGGCGGGGGGGGCCCAGTGCTGTAGGTAAACACCTGGGTCCTCTCAGGTGCTGGAGTCTTGGAAAATGGATTTTTATTTGAGAATGATTATAAATTACTAACGGGACAATTTATTCTGTTGAAATGCTGTGGTGTGTACTCACAGAGACGACTCTTACGTGCTTGATCAACAAGATTAAAATAGCTTGGTAAGGGACTACTTAACTCAAAAGCCAATTAGCCAGATGCTGCTGTAGAGCGTGAATTATGCTCCAGCCGGGCGTGAGGTGGCGGCTGGGGACAGCCCAGTGTGCCCGAGATCCCAAAACCACCGTGGTAAAAACCCTCCCAAGAAGCAGATTTATTTATTCTTCAGACCTCCAGGTTTTCTCAGCAAAAGCATCTTCTGTAGACTAATAAAAAAATCCAGACAAATTTCTCGCTGTTTATCTTCTTTCCCTTCAAATAGGGAGCTATCAAGTTCCGAAAGTTTACTGAAATAATCTGTCTAGACAGAGCAAGAATAGCACGGCAAGCTAACGCCACGGGTGGGGGATTTAGAAGTCATCTCTCTTTTGACTCGCTGTCTGTAAAATTTCAAATGTTTTCCTTCTTTCTAAATTAGATGGAATATGCTGATACTGTGCATTTGACAATAATGTGCATTTCCAGTGTGATTTTTGGAAAAGTTTTATGTTGTCAGCTGGACGCTGGCAGCTCTGGGAGGAGTTTGGGTGCTCTGTCTGTAACAGGGGTTTCTGGGGGTTGTATCGCACCCTGTCAATTCTGGTATAACTGCAATATTTTATTTTAATCCTGCAGGTAGATTTGTCATGTTTTTGTATTGATGCTTTACTGTTTTTTAGACACGTACAGTGCGCTATATAAGCCTTATATCACCCTTACCTGAAGGAGCTCGCCGCCTATAACGAGTTTATTTGAACTTGCATTAACCTTTGCTATTTCACCAGTCTTGAGATTTCCACTTGGGTTTTAAAAACGCTTGTGTGTTTTACAGCCTGTGTGCGCCCATCTGTTTCAGGTTCCCGGCTAGCAGCCGTGTTGAAATTCCAGCGGATCTGCCGAGAGAGACACCGAGTTAAAGGCAGGTCACGCAGCAGCCCGCGCCCCGATTCCGACATGAGCCGGAGCTGCTTTTGGCTGCCTGGCTCTAGATTCTTACCGTGGGGTATATCGGATGAAATATTAATTGTACCGTCAAGGAGTAAAGATTCACCATTTTACACTCGTTGGGTGTATCGGTGGGGGTTTTGTTTCCAGTCCATTAGTTTATTACTTTTGTGCTGAGAATTTAGCATGCCAAAGAGTAATTCAGAACCTGCTGTATGTCGTTTGTTTTCCCCCCAAGACTTAATTACTCTTTATTTTTCTCCTTTGAAGTGGGCAAAAGTATATTTCTTGGGTGATAAGGTGTAGTGTTTTTCAGGCTTTTTGAGATTTCCTGATAACTTCTTTGCTGGCAACTTTTATTTTTACAGCTTGTTTCTAAGATGTGTTCTTGCAGGTATTTGCTTTTCGGGGATGTACACAGAGGCAGTTTTTAAGTGTTCCTTTGTTTTATGAATTAAGTTTGAGACAACTTGAGGGAATTCACGTGGAGTGTACTCAAGTGCGATGTTACAGGCTTTTGTCAGTACCCGTGTATTTCCACGCTCCCTCCGGATTAAAGCATGCTCGTCTTTGTTTAAAAAAATTCAAATTATAACGATGACTCTAAAACACAGTTTGGGGTTTGTTTGTTTGTAAAACTCTGAGCAATGTATACCGAAGGCATTTAACTCTGGTATCATAGGTCAGGGCTTGAGCACTTTCCTTCGTCGCAACGCAGCGTTATCTTAAAATCACAGGAGGTAGCGGAGGTTCCCGGCAGCTGGATGGCTGCGCTGCCTGCGGAGTGTTTCCTGGTCGTGGACACAAAGCAGTCAGGCAGGGAAGTGAAACTTGGGTGTAATCATGCAAACCAAAGCACATCGGCCACGCTAGCGCGGCCGGCAGAGCTCAGCGCTCGACCTGCCGGCAGTCTCCAGGCGTCAAGCTCAGGGGCCGCTCACATCCCGATACGGCAGCCTAATCCTGCGCTAAATTGTCCAGCTTCTGTATTTTTGAGCAGAGTTTGATGCCACAATTTTTATGAGGTGGTATTTAGTGCCTCGAGGCATCAAAACGAATGAAGGCGTTTAACTGGGAGAGCTGAAGGCGGTGAGGCAGGAGTTCATAACCACCTCTCGTTTCAGGACTCTGTTTGCAGGTAAAGAAATTCTTTTGCACAGTCTTTTTTGCACAGGCAGCAAGCGTTGACTCTGCCTCAGATTTAGATTGCTAGGGTCACTGGTTAGAAATAAGTTGTGAACTCCGGTGTAGCTCGAAAAGGAAAATTCTAATGATAGGAAATGTCTATTTTAAAATCAAAATAGGCTTGTTAGCCCCCTGTCGATGAACCCTGGGGCACTGTCACCGGTTCTTGTGTTGCAGGAGCTTTGCTGTGTTCCTCGGATTTGTAAACCATATCCCTAAAAAATAATCCTGATCGGGGGTGGATGGGAGTTAAACTTCTAATTATTTCTGGAGCAAGTTAGATGCGTGCTTCTCAGCGCTGTCATTTCATTTTCATGAGCTGGTGGGTTTTGCTAAAATGCACAAGGTCTCCTGATGTTTACTAAAATATTTTGCGTCTTCAGTTATCTGCATTTTACATATTGAAAGGGCAGTTTTTGTGGTTTTCCCGCTCCATTGTGAATACGGCTTTGAGGTTTTGTGATGGGGGCCAGATCCTTCCTTGGGGTTAGGCGGGTTTGCCGTGGCAGGGAGGTCTCTATTGTTTCCTTACCTTGTGTATCCTGTTGTTCTTTGTTTAACCTGTCATCGCTCTTGATGTGGTGCCTGCCGCCCCTGCTTTCGCTGGCTCCTTAAATTGGGAGCGCCGGAGCACAAGGAAAATACAAGTGTGTAACGCCCCGCGGAGCTGCCCTCGCGCCGTCTCGGCGGGGCAGGTTTGTGTTTCGTGCTCCCTTGAAATAAGCAGAGAAAGAGTTTAAAACTGGGACGGTTTTGGGTGCTGGCAGCGAAGTGAATTTTGCCTTTGCTGGGATGCCGGTTGCATTAACACACGAGAGAGCTGAGAGTTCGCGCCGTCGTGGGTGTTGTCACCGCGCGCAGGAACCACGCTCTCGGTCCACTCTGATGGCCCTTACGTCCGTAACTCCTGGCATTTGTGTAAATGTGTGGTTTTTTTATAATGGGTTCTAAACCTCCCTGGTTCTACTGCTTGCATGCTTAAATTAGTGTCTTACAGTAGCTTTGAATTAAGCCTGTTGAAACTGTACCAAGTCTGTAGGGATCTTGTTGCTTTATATTTAATGTTGCTTTTTTTTCTGGGTAGTTGTTTCGCCATGCCTTTAAACAAAATGCAAATTTTACTCTTAAAAAGCATGAGCAAGACGGCTCTGACAGGCTGGGAGACTTGCGGTATGCCTTGGCTAGTACCACAACAATTTTCTTATTTCCTTTTTTTTTCTTTTTTTTTTTTTTCCCCCTCTTTCTTTTTCAGAACCTGAAAAGACCGATACCAACTGCTGCAGTCAGGCTTCGTGACAAGAAGTTGCTTTTCGGAGGAAGGAGCTGTAGTGCTCTGCTGGCCTGTCAGTAGATTTCTGACAACTCCAGACCCCGTTTGCCCTCGCAGCTGGGATTTTGCCGTCCCAAACCAGATATCTGCCGTTTCCCGCATTGATACAAGGCGGTGTGTGAACTGCAACTGCCAGCTACGTTGCTCAAGGGCGAGGACTCTTTATTTTTTCCCTCCCTCTCCCTGTGTAGCTGGACGCTAGAGCAAACAAGCCAAGATGTCTAAAAAGCAAAATACAAAAGGTAAGATGCATGTGAATGTGCTATAATCAAATGCCAATACACAGCACTATTGATTCCAAAGTTATCAATTAGGAAAGGGGTTAATTGCTTTTGCTATACCTCTTTCAAGGCTGCTGATGTCACTTGACAGCTTATTGTCACTATCTTCGTGACATTGTATAACCTGTTGGGTTTTGTGACATTTTTAGTAGCATTTCAGTTGTCCAGCTGGACAGTTCTGACTTCACGAGTTCCTGTATAATGTTAATATTGCATCACTTTCACGGTCAGATGCAATATTAACATTAACATTTTCAGGAGGAAAACAGAAGAGTTGCGGAGCCCGACGTTTGTATTTTACCGGGGCCCTCAGCTGGTGCACAACTCCCCTCGCTGTGTGGATGGATGAATTTGAGCGGTGTCTGGGTCTCTTGTGGGATTAACTCCACCAAAACTTGGCCTTGTTCCAGGGCAGCCCTCGTCCGCCCTCCAGGTGCCCCATGAACGCCGGGGTTTTGGAGCAGGCTTCTGTCTTGGACTTGCTTGTGGCAACTGCTTACCAGGAATCCAGTTAAGAAACAAGCCATCGCGTCGAGGGGGCATAGCTCAGCTCGGGTCCTTGCCTCTTGGGGATGCGATTCAAACTAGACCTATTGAAATCTTTTTCCTTCGGGATAGGTGCAGAAGGGCAACAAGCAAGTTTGTGAGAAGGCTTTTCCCTTGCTTTGTCTTCAAATACACAGGCTGGTTTTCCCTTTTCCGCCATCGCATGTTAAGTGGCGAAGCTGTTCTTGCGTCAAGCAGCTTATTTCAGGGAGGGATCTTATTTGTCGCCTGTGAAACATGAATTCCAAAGTGTGTGTGTGGTGGGGGGAGAAGGGGGGTTGAGGGTTACGGTTCTCTTTTTATTTGAACTGACTACTAATTAATAATTTAAGGCGAATGGGTTTGACAATTCATGTCCTCTACCTCAAGAGAAGAGCTTTTGTTCTCTGTAGATTTTTTTTTTTTTCCCCTAGCAGCTTTGGCATAGAAACGGTATCTACCTGAGGAGCCCAGCCGTCCTTTGACAGCTCGATCCATACATGATTCAAAGCAATTAGTAACAGTTATGTAAATTATTGTATAGGATAGTTTATGAGTGATTTTTAAAACGCTGTATTTGTTCTGTGCTCTGGGAAGCCTCACTACAAGTCATTAAGAAATTTACTTCTCTCTGATGCTGGAAACGGAGCCCGGCAGCATTGGTGCTGAGTACATACGGGGAGAAAAACACACCTTGAAACAGCAGCAGACAATTAACGTGGCTGGGTAGGGGAAGAGCAATCTGTAGGAGATAGTTGGGGAAAACCGTGGGAAGCTGTAACTCTGAGGGAATTCAGGGGCTTGGCAAATCCCCAGCCAAACGAGAAAGCCGGCACAATTGCTGCTCTCGGTGTTGTTCGGCAGCGTGTCAGGGAGAGAACCTGCTGGGAAGCGCTGGCGTGTATTGGGTTCCTAAAGAAAAGTAAAGGGATCTTGGACATAAATATTTGACACCGAGCAGGAATGCAGAGTAGGCTTTAATTCGCTCCGCCACCGGGGATATAAAATACGCCCTGCTTTGTTAAGCAGGCTCATCTCCCGACAGCGTTGCAGTGGCAATGTGGACATAAGGGAAGGTGAGAGTTAAAGCCGCAGACTCTTCTAGCTGTGCCCTGTCCTGTTCGGGCTGTGATTGAATTTTCAATTACTACTTTTCTGCTGCTCTAGAATGTTAATGTAGTCAACAAATATTTTCCAGTCCTCTGTAAAGCAGTGTACCTTGGCCAGGTAAGGAATGTCTCTTCAGTTTCTCTTTCTTTCTGAAAGCAAAACAAAACCCCTTTGCAGGCTAACAAAGGGCTGGTGAGAAGTGCTGAGAGATAGGGAACGAGACGAGCCTTTTTCTAATAATGCAGAGGTTTTGAAACTGAATCGGAAGCCCACCTGTTTCTTTTAGAAGTGCCACGGAACAGAGTGAACATCTGAGCTACTCAGAAGGGTATTTTTAAGTCTTGTGAAAATGTATATGCAAAGTTTGGGCACAGAATCATGTTCCACTGAATATTACTGGCTGTAGTATTTGAAAGATCTTTAGTCAAAAGATCTGTGCTGAGGAGAAAACAGTTCCATCTGTAAACCAGTCATGTCATTATCCCCATTCAAAATCCGAGTGCGTGCATCCCCACGTAGGTCCACGTCTGGGTTATACTGGATGGCTCATTTCAGCTTTACCATATTCTGTAAGGGATACTTCAGAAATTCGAAGGGAAGGTAGTCTCAGCGATGCCAGATCTCTAAATAAATACTTCCCCAGAGTCTAGTAGGCTTCTTCGTTTGCTGCTGTCTAAAGTGATCTTGGATTCCTAGTGCTTCTGGTTTTCCCCCAACACGAAGCCTGTGCACTCCCTCTCATCCCCCCTTCTGACTCGATTAATTGATTTGAGTGAAAGCAGCCACCAGGCTCAGGAATGACTGGTGACCCCAGGATACAAAGCAATCACATAAATCTTGTTTCCATCGGACATCAGCCACGGTTTTAGGCACCCCAGGTTCCTGAATAAAACGGCGCTCCGGCTCCTCCTCATCTGGATACATCAAGGAGGCATTTCAGTTGATGGAAAACTGTCCTGTGTGAATTGGGTAAAGGCGAAAGGTCTTTGGTATCAGTCGCTGGGAAGGGAGGGTTTCAGCTGGGGTGGTGTTAAGCAGCGGGGGGCCAGCCCGCACGCCAGAGCCTTTACAAAACCCCCAAATGTGAGAAAAATTTCATTTTAAGCTCGTACTTTGTTTAACAGCGCATCAATCAAGCAGAAGATACGGTTCTGCAGAAACCAGGCTTTGCCGATTGGGGTGGTTGCAAGCTATTTGCTCAGTCTGTGCCTGGGTAACTTCTGGTAGAACTGGCAAACCGGGAGATTGCGGAGTTACTCTGCAAGGCAGCGCTTGCTGGGAGTTTTGTCGAAAAATGCACAAAGGCGAATATTGAACGTGTGTTCTGTAAGCTGATAAATCAGATCCTGACTTGCGAGTGAGCTTGGGTGCGGTACGAGGATGCAGGTGATGTCAGGAATTCATGGGAGCTTCAGCTGCATCGCTCTGCTGAGCGCGACGCTCTGGAAACGCGCAGCTTTAATTTAATTTTTCATTTTTTTCTGTGTAGATGGAGATTAGATGGGAGGGGGAAGACGGTGTCCTGCAGTCTGAATTACCTTAATGGCTCTCTGTTTGGCTTTGCTGCCTTAGCTCTGCTGGAAGCTGACTGCCTTGCTTCGCTGCGTGCATGTCCAAAGCGGAAGGCGGAGCGCAGGTTAGAGCTGCGGCTGTGACGGTGGCCGGGAAATGGCAGCGTGCCTGCCGCGGCTACGGCGGGTCGGTGACGCCGTGGGGCCGATTAGACCTGGGCTCCAAGTGCCTCCCCTGCCCCCGGGAGGCAGGATGGGCGCTTGGGAGAGCTGTGTCCGTACGAGTCCCTGCCTTTCTGGCAAAAACACCCTCTTTTTGTGTCGGGCAGAAACACCCAGTTTCAGCAGCATAACTTTGGGCATATTTTAGTTGATTTGCAAGAAGTAAATTTTTATTCCATATTTAATTTTGTTTTGTTTTTTTTCCCCCCACTCTTCCAAGCCCTTAAATGACTATGGCCTTATATTGGGAAGGCAGCCTGCGTTAACACGAGGGCTAACTCTTCCGCTGCCATCCAGCAGCCGTCCAGCCGACGGGTATCTGGAGGGTTTAATTTGCTCACCTCAGAATGGATGCTTCAAATTGTGAGTCCATCTCTTGCCTGTGTAGCCTTATTCTGCCTGAAACAGGGCAAGTTTTTTACTAATTACACCCCGGTGAACCGATCGCTTTCCTATACCGAGTTTGGACCAAGAACGCTGTGTTGCATGCTTAGCCCCTTGAAATCTCTTCGAGAAAATAAGCAAGAAAGCGGCATTTCTTGTCGAGACAAGACTCTGGAGCGCAGCTGCCGCCTCCGCGGGCTGGCTGTGCGCTGCAGGAATATCACAGGGCTGTCCTTGGGGCATTAAAATAGTTTCCACGACAGCTGATTGAGGTACCAACCTCGACTCTGAATGCACCCAGGCAGCGAGCAGGGACAGAAATGGAGCAAGTAGAACTTAGTAACCCAACAGGCCCGCTCAGATGTCTTCATGTATTTTGGGGAAGGGAGGCGTTGGGGTGGTGTGCGGTAGTGATGTTCTTCCCTGTGGTTCACGGAGAAAGTTAGTGTTTCCATGTTCTTTCTGATACCAATGAAACGTTGTCTTGACAGCAGCAAACCCAGGAATATTGATTCTAACCCCAGTTTAGTCCTTGCTTCCCTCTCATTCGTGAGGACAGAGCTTAGCACTGGTACCTCTGTTGCCTGTTAGCAAGAACTGTCCTTACCAGGGAAAAATAGCAGCATGTGTTGGTGTGATTTGTAAGGAAAAGCACAACACGTGAGGGATGTGAAATGCAGCCTGTGGTGGTCTGTTTGCTTCAAGTGCAGTGCCTGAAACCACAGAAAGCTCCCACGGATGTAATCTCTTACGTAGTGCTTTTTTTTGGGGGGGGGGGGAAATCCTGATTTTTCTTTTTTTTTTTTTTTTTCTGATATTTGTGGGCACTTTGGTGTGACGGTGTGACTGCAAGCGCAGACTGATAGAATAATGATATTCTGGCTTCTTTACTCTGTCCTGGGAAGATGCATTAATTCCTGTCCAGTCACCTCTGCAGTCCTGGGCACGGACGTCGTCTCGTTCTCACAATGTGGGGACTGCTGAAGATGCTTGTAATTAAAGCAAATCAGAGATGATCCGAGCGAGCAGCGAGGTGCCATTTCTTTAAGAGCTTTTTATTTCACATTAGCCGAGGTCTCCCGCGCTATCCCTGGGAGAGCTGTCGCGGTTACCGTTGACCTGAAAAGCCACAGAGTCTATAAATGTTTCACGGTTTGACTGAATCTTGATTGCATAGCACTTCAAGTGTATATGCTGTCCAGCTCCCCAAAGCCTGCGAGCGTCCTGGCTGGGGCCGGAGGGTGAACCTGGCCTTTGGAGCGGGCTTTTTTCCCCCCCCCCCCAGTTTTGTACGCTATTTTACTATGCAAACTTCCCGTGAGCTGGCACGTGGGTGTGGTGGGGATAAAGTGCTGGATGGGTTCGGAGGAGCTAAATGCATAGATGTAATCTCGGTGTACGCTTTCGTAAAGTGTGCTCTGTGACGCTGGTTGGGACAAAGTCTGCGTAGCCATCAGGGTGGTGCTTTTATTTCTTTTCTCTGCTGCTTTATGAAACGACTGCCTGCCGTGGCTCAAAAGTGAGCCAGGACTTGGCTTGGCTTGACTTGGGGGCTTGGGGGTGAAAAAGCCCCCCTCGAGGTGTCAGGTGTGAAGTTGTTTTATTTTGTGTGTCCCAGGAAGCAGAGCAGGCGTTTGTTAGATCTGTAGCTTTAATTCTTGCACGTGTTTCGTACAGAAAGGTCTAATTAGCGGAGGTGCGAGAGAGAGGAGCTCATTGATGTTTGGTAGGGTGGGTTCTTCCTGGCATCGTTAGTGTTTCTATTTAAGAGATCCTGTGTTATTAGTCCAATAAATAGCACTGGAACACAAAGGTAAATGATTTGGGATGAATGATTTCTTACCACCTCATTTTTCTGGAGGATGCAGTTATGAACAGAGAAGCAATTAAGGCCGTTGGCGTTGTCTCTGGGGTTTATCACATCAAATCAACAGGGTAGCGCTGCATGGTGTGTGTTTTAATGCAAGAGAGATCCGTCTGAGTGTCCGACTGACTCGTCATGTCAGGCATGACATGCACAGTCTGAGCCCTGGCTTTGGGAAGGAGCTTTCCTTTCCCAAAGGCTGTTAATTCCAAAATCCTGAAGTCACTGGTGGCTGCCAGACTTCTGTCCACGTGGGCATGAGCATTTTAAATTCTGTCCCTTCTTGCAAATACCCACTGTCACAAGAGACCTGAGTGCTAGCAGCCCTTTTAATGATGCTTGGGAGTTCTCAAGGGCAATATCAAATGTATACGGTGTAGTCTCCGTTGCATAATTTTTGCATGATGAACATTTTAACACCAGGAGGACTTGGGCTGTAGCGAAGCGACTGGAAGCCGGAGAAGTGGCTCGGAGCGAGGTGCCGACAAGCTCAGTCCCTTGTAAGACCAAGTGCAAATGGAGATGTGGGAAGGGGATGGGATTGAGTAGCTGAAAATGTGCTGCATGGGGGGAGCTGAACTTCATCTTTCCTGGCACCTGGGTCCTTGGTGGCTGCTTTGCAATGAAGATTTTGAAAAAAGATTGCTAATTCTCCCTCGGTGATAGGAGCCTGAAAGCCATTTACAAGATTAAGGACTAGAAAGTTGGTAACTCTAACTTCCGTGAGCTTGGGAAACTTGAGAAAATCTTGCTCATGGGGCTGAAACGGGTAAGGATGGCGCGAGGAAGAATTTAACCGTTCATCTGTAGCCTTAGTAAGAGGCTGACCTTTCCATCATGTTCACAATTCTGTCACTGTATTTGGAGGCATCTCAGTTTAAATGCTACATCAATGTCTGGGAACCGCGGAAGTCAATGGTGTGTCTCGGAATCGCGTACGAGTTATTTAGAGGAGGTGAGGGAAAGAACATGAATCAGCAGCTTGGAATATCAGCTGAGCTAAAGCAGGAAGGGCAGCAACCGAGCGAGCGTCCCTGCAGAGCAGCCCGGCCTGCTGGAAGGGTCCCTTCCCCCGGGCGGTCCCCAAAGCCCCCTGAGAAGCTTTGCAGAAGAACCGGTGGTCTCGTGCTTCCCTGGCTCCGTGCAGGGCTCGAGGCGTCGAAGCACGTGCCCTCGTAGGAAATGCGCCCGTGGTTGCGAGCTCCCTGGAAAGGGGGTGGTGGTGCAGATTAGGGGTGCTCAGAGCTGCTGGGGGCCTGCAGTCGGCCCCTGCCCTGGGACACACGCTCTTCCCGAGACCGAATGTGGCTAAAATACCGCTTTGAAGTACGTGCTGTCGTAGTAAAACGCATTTGCGAACAGCTATATCCCTTTTCTTTAGCAAACCTGAAATTTAGCCTGCTCAGACCTTTGGCAGGAAAATTGAGCGTGGATTTGTGATACCAGGCACTCGTAAGGATCTCTCGGTGAAATGATGGGGCCTGCAGATTTATGTGACCTTTGCTCGCTGGCAGGGAGCAAACCTGTTGGTGATGGCTGTCTCAATTATGGGTCTCTTTTGGAACATATAAGCATTACCTTGGAGATCATAGCTGGCAGGGAACACAAGCTGCTGGATCTTCAAACCCATTTATCAGTCTGCTTGCCATTTGTATCTCCAGGTGGAGGAAATTGTTAACCACACTGCTCGAAGGCTCCAGCGCTTTTGTTAACCCTTTCTTGCTGGGCTCAGTAAACGGTGAATATGGAAATGGCGGAGCGGTACTGGTCTGGTCTGCTTCAGCAGTTCACTGTTTCACACCAGCCCTGTTGCGGCTTGTGTTTTTTGGCTTGCGGTTTTGATCTGTGGTTGGTTGGTCTAAACTAACCCAGAGGTGAGGATTGAATCGGCTTCTTGAGTTCGGTGGGGGGCATTGGCAAACCAGATTCAACTGGGGTTACCTGGCTAAACAGAATCGGGTCCTTAAACAAGGCTGGGGTAGCATCCGTTTTACTCTCAGCAGCTAATAATCCTCTGCTAACCATATGGCAGAATTAGCCAGTGAACGCCGTACGTTTGCAGGATTTCAATTTTCTCCTTGGCAAAGTAACAGCTCGGAGCCGACCTCTTGCTTCATTTCTTTCTAAACGTCTCTCGATGCCTGTTGTTCAGAAGAGAGCTTCCCTCTCCTTTGTCTTCACAGATCCGTCTGGGTTTATTTTTGATGTGCAGTCCAATACTGTGATGGCCCAAGGAGGAACCTTTGAAAACATGAAGGAGAAGGTAAATGTGTCTTCTGAGACTTTAACTCACCGTGTGCCGTGGAAGAGCTCGTGAACGCTGTATCTTCATCTCCTCTCTGAGGTGAAATATGTTTCTGTCTGGGAGCTAACTGCAGCTCTGTCAGAAGCAAAATTTTATTCAGGCTAAATTGTCCTGGCACATTAAAGTTTTATAAGGAAGTGATCGGTTACGGTTTTTAGACTGCTCGTAGAAGGGTTGCTGTAGGCCCTGTTTGGGATAAAGCAAATGGTTTACATGTCACCGTTTTCCTCCCTCTAGATCAGCGCGGTGCGTGCAATAGTCCCCAACAGGAGCAACAATGAGATTGTCCTTGTGCTGCAGCATTTTGACAACTGTGTGGACAGAACAGTGCAAGCCTTTATGGAAGGTAACTGCGGCTGGCTTCTTGGCGGGGTTTGTGGCTTCGTAACTCGTTCGTGCCGTGTTTATGGACCTACTTCAGAAGCAGCAATAGCCTTTGTGCAGAAAGGGCTGCGTGCAGCAAGTACACCAGGTAGCAGAAGCTCGTGTAGCTTCTCGGCGCATCCGAGTACAGGCTCTATGCACAGAGATAACTAACAGATGATTCTCTTCCCGAGTTTTAGTTGGTGTTTGTTCAACTAGGGGTCAAGGCAGAGATAAGCATTTGATAGCTCTTTAGATAAAGGAGGTTTGGTACTCAATTACAGAAACGCTTGCTCATGTGTACAAAATGGGAATGTCTTCAGCTTCGATAGTTGCTGTTTGTACTTTGAAACCTGGCTCACAAATCTTCTCTTGGGTCTGGCTGGCTGCTGCATTAGATGGATTTTCTGACCTTGGAAAAACAAGCTGTTGCTGGTGACAGTGCCTGTCGCTTCGCGGCTCTTATTTCCGCGCTGGCCAGCGCTGACAGCTGCGCCTTGCCTCTGGCCTACAGAAGGTATGACAGCTATTCCTCCGGCTGTGGGCATCCTGACACTGTCAGCCTCTCTGGGGAGAGAAGGCCAGCAGATATCTGACCCGAACGCAACCTTTGAGTTCAGAACATGCTCCAGCAGGGTTCCAAGTACCTAAACCTTTAGTATGACAGAGCCAAAGAGAAGATTTTTTTTTTTTTTTTTTTCATCCTTCTTTTTCCTGGAAAGAGCTGGCACTGTGTTGTAAGGGAGTAGTCCCGTTCCCAAAGCAAAAATGAAACTAATCCTTTTATCAACTGAGAGAATTGAAACTTAGCTGCAGGAAGCTGGCTCCAGGTATGGAGGCACTTCCACGTGACCGGGAGAGAATTGGCGTGGATGCCTTGTCCACTGCTCATCGCTGCATTTCGTTTCAGGCAATGCCAGTGAAGTACTGAAAGAATGGACTGTAACAGGCAAAAAAAAGGTAACACTTCCAAAATATACTTTGCTAAGGCATTTGCCTTTTCATTTTGAAGATTTAGACTACGGAGAAGAGTAGGCATTCCTCATGATTTAGATGGGAAAATAAAAAACCAAAGAGCAAACGTGTATATTGATGTTAGCAGAACTGATGCACTGAGATAATCACTAGGTTATCGGGTGCCTTGCTGATCAGGGCAATGATTTACAGGGTGACTTCAGTGCAAGTTGCAAACACCATCTTCTTGCCTCCTTTGCATATAATTTAGTTGTCAGACACATTGTGTAGAATGTAGCATCTGAAAAAAGGGTTCTAGACTTTCTGTCCCTGCAGTTGCTTTTATTCTGCTGACCCTCTGCAGGACCCCAAATCCGCACACACAGCCCCACACTGAAGTAAATCTTCACCGGGTCCATTTATTTCAACAGAGCTCTGTAATTCACTGTTCAGATAGTCATGCTGTTCCATTTTTCATCGGTAACCTTTGGAGCTGAACAGCTGCGTATAATGCTGAGCTCTGTGGAAATATATTTCTTTGTCACGTAAGCTTTCTCGAGTGTTTTGCCTAGTTCTTTGCTCAGACCTCTGTGAAAGGGTTAAACAAAGATTTGCAAAGTTTCAGTACTTGATATTATAATATCTAAATCCACCAGGACAAGAATAAAATCATCATTATTCAAAAGGACTCCTTTGAATAAGTGAAAAGCACCAGCACGAAATGGAGAGGGGAAAAAACGTGACTGAATAGCCCTGTGTTGGGAAATGAGGGAGGCTTCATCAGAGCAAGGTCTAGCAGAGCACCCTGGAAGCTGCACCTTGCCAGTGAGCACCCCCAGAAGCGACCCAGCTGGTGCCGTGGGGTCCAGCCACAAACCTCTCCACTGGTTCCCATCAGTTATGCAGCCTTTAGCTGCTAACCAGTGCATTGCTCTTGTTGGCACACCATCGGAGAGGATAATGTATTCGCGCCTCATTAATGCCACTATATCTGTCCTCATTGTTGAATAAATCCCTCCTACTGTTAATAGGATCAACAGCCAGGCTGGCTGAAAAAGCATTTAATTCAGCTACTTTCAGCCAGTAAGCGTAAGCTTAATTTTCCCTTCAGGAATTAAGCTTAACATTTTATTTTTCTTTTCCCCCCTTTGTGGTGTGGATACCTAATCCTTAGAACAAGAAGAAGAAAACCAAACCAAAACCACAAGCTGAATCGAGCCCTGGCCTCCCAGACCCTGGTAAATTGGCGTCCACTGAAGAGGAGCAGTCGGCAAACTCGGAGAAGGGTGGAATTAACGGTTTCCATGTCAACGGCTGTGCCCACGACACGGAGTCTGTGGACTCGCTCAGCGAAGGTTTGGATGCACTTTCAATTGATGCCAGAGAGCTGGAGGATTGCGAGTCTGCTGTGCCAGACATGCCTGAGAGAACAGGTTAGTCTCTCTCAAGTAGCGCAGGAGATGGGCGCCAAGTGTTCAAAAAGCAGAGGAGCTGCCTCCCGCTTTTTGTGTTCCTCCTTTGGTTTGGGTCAGCTTTGAGTACTGGTTTGTCTGGATGGCTCTTCAGGAAAGAGCAGCTCACCTTGATTTCTGATTTTTTTGCGTGTTGTGGTAAAGAGGCGGTCAGTGTTCTGCTGTCCCCTTCGCGTTCCCCTTTAAACGAGTGTGCTTTTCTACAGCAGTGCCTGAACTAGAGAATGGAATAGCAGACTTTGACACAAAATCGCTCACCATGCATCCTTCCCAGAGCCCTTCATCTCTTAGACAGCGGCCTGAGCAGAGGAGTGCTAGCAGGTCTCTGTCCAGATCAGCAGCGAGCAATTCGACTCCTGCGTCCCTGTCTGTAACGCGGCTGGAAGATGTTCCAGTTTCACCTGCAAACAAGAAGCTAGGTAAGGCCCTGAGGGTCTGCGCGCTCCCCGATGTCAGAGCAGGTTGCTGCTGGCCGCGTTCTCGCCGCCTCTTCTGCGGTGTCACTGACGGACACGGTGGTGAGGGGCGTGCTGGACTTTGATTTTAATGCGAGCTAACATGCTTCTTATTATCTGGCCGGTAACTTGCACTCTCCTCCTCCTCCTCCCTATGCACAGCAGGAATCCTGACAGCAGTTTAGATGTAGTGCCTGGAGCGGCAAACCCACATGTGTGAGAGAAGCAGGGGAGGAAGCAGCCAGTCTCGCTGCATATGTTTAGCCCATGCTTCTGTGTGCTCCGTCACAGAGCCTTTAGGTTGTTTCTCATCCTTTGTGAGAATTTGTCGAAAGGCCAGAAGTTCGGACCAGCCCTGTTACAAGAAGTGACAGCCTCCTTCTACTGGATATTTTTGTTCTCTTTCATGTGCTGTCTCCACAGCTGAGTTCTTACGATAACAAATGGGGACAGGAGGGACCTCAGAGACCCCGGCTGCGATCGCGGTTATTATACTTAGCTTAGGGAGATGAGGTGGTGGTAGTTCACCTCCTTGCTGGATGTAACGAGCTGTTGTTAATGTAGCTTGGCAGGGGCCAACTGCGCTCCGGCAAGCTCCCGAGAGCGTGGGCAAGGTGATGTACCCTGCTGGCGAGCTGAGACACGGGGACTGGCCTTGGCGGCGCTGACCAATCCTTTCGGCTCCCGATTTGAGGAAGTAGCCTTAATTTTAGTTTCCGAGATAATTCCCTTCCCCAGGCAAACAGTCGTTTCATCTCATTTAGTGATATGGTGTGTTGGCCTTTGGACTAGACTGCATTTCACTTGTCTCCAGTCCCTAGCAGAAAAGCAACTCAGAGATGCATTTGACTTCTCTCATGTAATTGAAAGTGTGGAGGGACATCCCTGCCCATAGAATAAAATTCTACAAGCCTTGGGAAAACTTTCCCCAATAAGAAAACCTCTCACACTGTCCCTGCTGAACCTAGTGCCTTTGTAATAGGGAAGGGAAAGAAAAATTTAAAACCCAGCAGTGTATAGTTTTAAAATAAGAGGGAAAGCCGTCTTTAGATGTATCACTGCTGGGAGGATTTAGCAGTGTGATTGACATGGCTGTTTGAGTTCACTCTGTCTCTTGGTAGGTTCTAATATTGAAAAATCAGTGAAGGATCTCCAGCGCTGCACTGTTTCACTGGCTCGGTACCGGGTTGTGGTGAAGGAGGAAATGGATGCTTCCATTAAGAAGATGAAGCAGGTCTTTGCTGAGCTGCAGAGTAGGTAAGTTAAATGTAGGGACAGATCCAGGTGTTTAAGGCTTAAGACCAATACATTTGGAATAAGACTTCAGCCTTCCAGTCAGGTTAATGACTTGCTTGTGTTTGCCCTGCTGCCCAAGCGCTGTTCCTTAGCGTGTCATAAAGAACAAACTGGAGCCTAAAGTCCCGTACTCTGCAGTTTTTAGAAGCCGCCTTTGTGGGCAGCTCTCGTCCCGCACGTGCGGTGGGATGTTAATAGACTGTTCGAGGCTTTGGTGTGTCCATCGGGGTCTTTGATGAACTGTGGCTCCACGTCTCTACCAGACAGTCATCCTGACCATCAGAAAGGCGTTTTAAATGCAGATACTAGGAAGAACTTGCCAGATAACGTGCTGTCGGCTAGGTACTGCTATTGGCTGTGCATGAAGGAGAACTGTTGGGAGCTCAGGGTGCGCTAGTGCGTGTCTTTTGGAAACAAACGTTCATATTTGAAATCTTCAAGTTGTGGTTGAATGTAACATGGAAGAGAGGGATCTTTTCGAAGGTACAAGTACACATCAAAGATCATCCTGTGCAGCACTGCTTTAAGCCAAGCTTTTAATACTGTGCATGATGTTCCCTACGAGTGTAACGGGGTCTTTTTTTAATGAACGTCCGTATTGGTTTGGACAAGTGCTTTAAGACGATATTCCGAAAGGCCTAACATCAGATACTCTTGCTGTCTTGGCTGACTGAACCTAATACTGAGAAATTGTTCTTCTTGGTTATACGAATATGCTTGCTTTTGGTAAAGAAATATTCATAAGAAACTGCACAGAGAGTTCTCCTTGCCTGAAGTGAGTAACATTTGACAAGTAACTAAATGCTGCTATCGCATTGAAGGATTAAAGTAGATATTTGGCAGACGTGCAAATCTGTGTCAAAAGCTGTCTGTGCCTGAAAACTGTGTGTGGCCTCAAAGGCAAGGGTGTTTAGTGGTAGTGATGTGGAGAGCTGTATTCAGAAGCCTGTTAACAAATTTAGTTGTTCGGTGTGGACTTCTTGTTGTGCTCGTACTCGTGTTGAACTTTGCCACCTGGAAGTGCTCTCCTGAAGTCAGTGGAATGCTGTCCTGTATTTAAAATTCAGCGTGTGCTAAAAATACTGACACAAATGTTTATGGATGACTTTTAAACTTACCTGAGGAGACTAGACCAAACTGGAGGGGTAGGGTTAAAGGCGTCCGTGTGCCCTGACCTGCGTTTTCGTGCTAAGCGTTGTGGTCTCCAAGCTGAAGCCGGACGTGGAGCCCCCAGCACCTCCCGTCTTTTGGAAAAGCTGGAGTGTAAGGGGATTTACCCTGTCGGTAGCTGGGGGGTTTGTAGTCCTAATTCAAGTTTGTTTTTATGAGTATTATTTCTTACTCTGTAAGTGGCTTTGTCTACTGAGTCAATGCGGATACTGATTCAATATTATCACTGTGTCCAGCCATCCCGAATTTTTGTGTGAAGTTTTTTTGTCTGCCTCTATACAGTTACATCATCTGTAAAAAAACCTTTCCCTGGTGTGGAAAATGTCATTCACTTGGCTAACGTGTCTGGTTCCGTGTAAGTAATTCCTCGCCCTTTGACGTATGTTATCATCTACAAAACACTTGCATCATGTTCGGAAAGGTTAAAGACTCAAGTCCAGTCCGGCAGCATTGCTCCGATAAGCCGAGCCCGCAGCGGGTGAAGCAGGACGCGTGGTTCCGTGAGCGGGGTGGCGAGTGCCTGCCTGGAACGGGGCCACCGGGAACCTCCTTCGACAGATGCCAAGTGAAAGAGGTGCCCAGCAGGATGCCAGGTCTGTGCAGCTGATAAGTGGTGACTCTGCATCTGGGGCCGTTTGGCTCTGCAGAGAGAGATTTACTTTCCTTTTCCCGAAACTGATGCAGTTGCCAGTGAGCTGAGATGTAAATTGCACCTTCACATTTTTTTGATTTGGTTTGTTGTTTTTTTGTTTGTTTTTCCAACTCCCTTCATGACCCAGAGAATAATTAGTGTATTTTCAAATCCTACGGAAGAAGGCAGGATCTGCTAGTTAAATCCTCTTGCTGAATTGCCCCTCCATCTGGCTTTCTACCAAAGGAAAACCTAGTTTCAAAGCAGGTTTGTTCAACTGAAACAGGATATTTAAGTAGCAAAGCTTGGACTGGTTTAACTTCTGCCTGTCAGGGCTGCCCTTCGGACATCCTTTTAACCAGTGAGTCTTCCTAGAGTTCTTGACCTTCATCTTCTCTCGCTAGACAATGTGCTTATCTTAGACTTGTGGTCTGTAGGTAGGTGAGGGTGAAGGAGACGACTCTAATGCTGGGGTCCTGCCTATCTCAATCTCCGAAATTCATCCTGTTCGAGTGGCAGATGTAGCAGCAGCTGCTTTGGATTCCTGTTCTGAGAGGATTTGCTCCTCTGGGCTGGAGACGGTCGGGTAACCTGAACTAGGGAACCCTGGTAGTCCTTAATTTCCTGCATATTTTGGTATCTGCTGACGGGGAAAGTAGCACATCAGGAGAAGCAGTGCCTTTGTGAGTCGTGTGGGCGCTGAGGTGGGTGTGGGGCAGGGTTTGAGGTTTCTCGCTGCCGAGATCGCCGCCTCGTGCTGCGGATAGCCCTTACTTCCTTGTGGCAGAGCTGCCAGCCACCTTCGATTGCAGTCAGTCTCTGAGATCGCTGTGTTTCAGCCCCAAGGAGGACTGACCCCCAAACCCTCAGTGTGTTTGTGCTGTTGTCTTTCATGAGCAGACATCTTGCAGGCCCTGCTGGACCGAGCTGGCTTGCAGCTGAGAGCATCTCTAACAACGGTGGGGGCACGACCGAGGATTCGGCATTATTTCATCTTCAGGAGTTACCGGTTTACCTCCTTCCCCATTTTTCTTCCTTGTGCACTTCTTAAATGTCCTTTTCTTAAAGCCTAGTCCTTCTGGCAGGGGCAGATGCGCTCTCCGTCCTGCATGGGATCTTGCCCCAGGACAGAGCGATCGAGAAAGGAAGGCGTGTTTCCGAACGGATCCGGCAGAAGGAAGCGAGTTTGATGTGAAGCCGTGCAGGATGGAGGAGCGCTGGGGTCTGATCTGAGTCACTCATCGCACGAACCTCAGGCAAAGACACTTGACCTCTGTTCCTCAGCCAGCCCAACTGTAAAATTGGGTAAAGGACTCCAGCTGAGCTCTGCTGGGTAAATTAAATCACAAAGAGACGCAAGCTATGATCTGTGCCAAGGTGCGTGCGCGTGTGCCTGCAGCCTGGCGCAGAAAGCCCAAAATGGCCCATATAAAGTGGGTGTTGGCTCTGCAGGAGCTGGGCGTGTGCCTGTGTGTTCAGGGATGAGGTGTTGGGGTAAGGTGTAGCGCAACCGGGTTCTGCGGCACGAGAGCCATGAGGCTGTTCCTGTACTTGAATTAATCGTTAAGGCCGCCGCAGTCGCAGCTGTATCTCTCCAAACTCCGGGGGATTCCTCCTGCCGCCGCCGCGGCTCCGGGCAGAAGGCAGCTGGGGTATCTCCCTTTATCCTGCCCCTCGGTGTTGCAGGGCCAGGTTGAACCACTCGGGATGGCTGGAAACAAGGTGAAGTCTTATTAGTGTAGCTTTTGACACGCGTTGTTGTAATTGTGCAGTTGGGCTGAGAGTGCCTGACCTGGATCAGGCCCCTGCTGTGCTACGAGCAGAAACAATTCCTGCCCTGAAAAGGCAGATGGACAGAGCGATAAATCAACAGAAGAAGCCAAATGTCAAAGCTGCTGCTCAGAGGGAATTGTTTAAATTGATCTTGCTTCAGCCCTCTCTGACATGCAGAGGAGCGGGAGCGGTGGTTTGAGTTTGCATTTCAGATGCTCTGTGGTTTCCCTTTCAGATGGCCCCTAAAATAAATAGCCTTCCCATCTTCAAGCAAACCTTTCTCGCTAAAAAAGCCTGTGGTGGGTGTTGAAGGGCTGACCCCACGCACTGCTGATACCTCTCCGAGTACCATTTAGTGTCTGTGCTGCAAGTATCGTGCAGCTGACACGGGAGAGGAAGACTCTGCTTTTATATTTAGAAAGCAGAAACTGAAATAAACCCTATTTATTAATAGGCTGGATGTCGAACGCGCTCCAGCCGCTGGCAGCAGCTGAGCAGGGGTGAGCTGCAGCGGTGCAGGGCTGAGGACGTTGGAGGCGTAGCTTAGAGGGAAGCACAAAAGAAGCATTTGCAGGGAGGATGTCTGCCAGGGTCTGGCTTCCTTACGGCAAAGAACAGAGCTGCGACCAGTGCCTGCCCCTGTCCAGAATGGGAGGACTGGTATTTCCTCTCCTGCTTCCATTGTAACCCGAGTTACTGGGTGTGCACATCTCCGGGGGCAAGAGCCCTCTTTGCACAGCCGGTGAGCAGCGGCGATGGGGAGCTCCCCGGATGCTCTGCCTTACTGGAGGGTGCTCGATCGCCTGGATTTGCTAAATTTGGCCAGCCGGTAGCTGTGCGGTTCTGCTTGCGTAAAGGCTGCCGCCGTGATGCCCGGGGGAATTGCAGTCTCATGGCAACAGACACACTTGAGGCGAGCTGGAGCCTCCTGGCGAGGGGAGATGCTTTGCTGTGACCCACTCAGGTGTTCCCTCCGTGGCCAAAAAATCCTCAGACCGTACGAGACTCCCGGATCGTGGACCTGCGTGGCTCTGGGTGACCCGCCGGCTGCGTGGTGGCGACTGGCAGGAGGTCGTGTCCTTGTACCTGCTGCACGGTGTGGAAGGGTGTGCACGCTCTTGCGTGGGTCCTGCAGCCCCGTGGGGATCAGCAGGGTATGTGCCTCCCGAGAAGCGGCGCAGAGCGCCAGAATTCAGGTTTCTGGATTAGTGGGACAATTTGGTTGGCTTAAATAAGCTACCGAGGGCGTAAGAGCGAAGCCTTGCCGTCGGATGCCTTCACAGCGTGGCACCCGAGAGGCTGCCTCAGAGGGGACGGCTGCCCAAATGCCCAGAGTCCTACTGTTGTGGCTCCTCGTTCTGCCCCGCCACTCATTAGTGCTGTGTTGTGAGTGCCTCGTTAAAACATTGCGCCCCAGTTCTCTTCCGCGATCAAGGCCAGCGGAGCGCAGCTTCCCCCGACACCGCAGCTGCCGCTCCCTCTCCCCTTGCCAAGGTGGCTCCGACTTTTATCAGAGTAAGGTGACCGCGCACCCAGCGGGTTGCCGGGAACGCTGTGCCGCGCTCTGCGCTGACCCAAGCCCGGCCAAGTTTGACGCCAGCGAATCCTGCACACAACTCCTCAGCTTCCAGAACAAAAGCCGGGGCCCGGTGCGTGGCGCGGCGCGCTCCTGCCGCCATCTGCCGGTCTCGCCTCGCTGGCCGGCACGCCTGGAAACCCTCCCGCCGCTGTTCGTGCAGCAGGATTTCCTTGTCCTCTTTGTTTAATACTAAATCTCTTCCCTTTTTCTGTATATTTTATTTTTTTTTTCCCCCCAGCCTGATGGATCGCGAGGTGGCGTTGCTGGCGGAAATGGACAAAGTGAAAGCAGAAGCAAGTAAGACTCTGTCTTTCTACCAACAAGTGCCCACCTGAAGAGCTGCTGGTGTTCCTGCACTCTTCAGACAGCCCCCCTCGAAGCAGATTTTTGTGATTTACCTCCTGTTCGCATTGTTCCTAAATACATGGCTCTGTGCCCAGACAAAACTTGCCCTGATCCTTGAGCTAGCCATATATACGGCGACTAGATTGTGTTCGCTGCCCGGTGCGGCTGACGCAAACCATCCTCTCTGCGAGATGAAAACGGCGCTCCTCCATGGGAGGCCGTTCCCAAAAATCTCAGCATTCCTGGTGCGGGTGGGAGGTGATCCACGGGGACACCCACACCAGCAGCACCGAGCCCCACCGCCGAGGGGGGAGCGAGGAAGCGGTTGGCCTGGGGAGAGCGGCAAAACGTCTGCCAAAGCCGCGTGTCGCGCCGCTCGTCGAGTCAGCTTCCAGCTCAGGTTCGGTCTCTGTCTGGAGACGTAAATCGCTGCGGGAGGCAGCGGCCGGGGCTGCTGCGCAGCTGGCACAGCGCTGTCCGGGGGGACTCGCAGCAACCTGGCGCTTACCAATAAGGTGCTGCGTGCCGGGGCTGGGCGCTTTAACTCTGGGTAGGCTGGTTCGGTGTCGACGCTGCCTAAGCTGTGGTGTGGTTTTTTTCAGTGGAAATTCTGGTCAGCCGCCAGAAGAAGGCAGAAGCCCTGAAGAAGATGACTGACGTGGCAGTGCGAATGTCGGAGGAGCAGCTGGTCGAGCTCAGAGCTGACATAAAGGTGAGCTTTTCACTCCGCTGCTGTCTAATCCACCCTAGTCCTAATCTCACCCAAGGGTGGCGTTGCAGGAATCATGCAGCCGCCACCTAGTCCGTGGTAGGAATTATGCGGTGACACCTCAACAGGGCCTGGCCCTGGGTTCCTGCTCGAAGAAGAAGAGTCACCAATCCGCCAAGTAAATAAGTGGTTTATTTATCCAACATGCAGAGCAGCTCGAGCTGGTGCCTCCGAGGAGGGACCCCCACCCCAGAGCGTGCACCCCAGTTACACCCATACCACCCAGCACCTGACCCCCGAGTGCAATCCCTTAATTCTTCGGCGGTCACTTGATTACTTACTGGTTTTCTAGGTCGCGGGGCTGGCCGCCTTCTGAAGTTACCTCATTGGAGTTGTTTCCCTGGTCCTTATCCTCTTAATTCCGCTTGTATCCACTGGATTCAGCGAGTTCTGTGTTTGCAGCATTAGTTTTATCAGAAAGTTTATTCTCGGGCAGCTCTTGCGGCCTGAGGCTTCAGCTACTTTAGCTTCTAGCGCAAAGCAAAGCTATTAATCCTAACAGTTCTCAACAGTGGCTTTGTTGTAACCTTCTGAGTTTCCAAAGCTTCCGAATGCAGTTTCGTGTTGTGTGCAAGCTTTCCCTTGCGCCCATGGTTCTCGAATTCACCGCCAGTGCTCTGTACATGCAGCCACGCAGCGGGATACCGGACACCTTACTTGAAAATATTTGGTTTGTAAAAGACTGACTTCAGCCAACAACCGATCATCCAGACATTAACCCCGGTGCCTGCAGCCCGACTTTCAGCCATCGTGAGCTGGCAGAGAGCAGGGAACGCGGCAAGGCTGCGGCTTTGCGCTCAGAGCAGCTGTGAAAACCTCCCGCGGGCGCAGGCTGACCTCTGCCTTTTCCCCCCAAATGGGGAGAGCCTGCCCGCTGCGCGTGACTGACTTCTATAGTCCGTAAAACGCTTCTGCACTCCAGCACGCCGACGCCTGCCGCAAGAGGTCAGTGCGAAGTTGCATTAATTAAACTCCGGTTTGAAAACTTAAAACTGCTCACCCCCTGTAGCAGGATTAGTGCAGCCGAGAAACCTGGTGCCCCCGTGGGCGCCCGGAGACCGGGGCTGTGCTGGTTGCACAGACCAGAGACGGGCAGAGCGGGGCCGCTGCCGGATTGAGTTAACCTGTGGCTTGGCTGCTGGGGCCTGGGGAAGGCTGTTTGTGTATGGGTGGAACCCACGCCGAGAAAAAAATCTGCTTTTCCATTTCTGTGAGTCGTTGCAGCCATCTGCCTTCTCACCAAGTTTTTTTTTCAAGCAGCACCCAACTCCGATACCTGTTCCTGGGCCGAAATGGGAGGCTTTCACCTCCATTTGCTGTTCCTGTGCACAGACTGAATTAACGTGTGCGTTTTGCCTTTTCTGTGAAGCACTTTGTGAGCGAACGGAAGTACGACGAGGACCTGGGCAGGGTGGCGCGGTTCACGTGCGACCTCGACGCGCTGAAGAAGAGCATTGCCGCGTTCGGGCAAGGTGAGCTGGACGGCCGTCGGGGAGGAGACGAGGGTTCGGTTGCTGCTTTGCTAGCCCTGCCATCCTCAAAACCCTCCACGTGTCCCCCAAAATGTGGTAGCAGCGGGACTGGGAGTGTTCTGCTTTGGGCATCCGTTCCCTTTATGGCTGAGCACTGGTCCCAGTTAGCTGAGCCTTTGTACCGGTCACAGGAGCAAAGCTGTGTCCTGCCAGAAAAAGCTCTGTTGTCCCCTTGAGCCTTTGGCTCCGGCCGTGAGCCGGCTCCACGCCGGCCATGCTGTAGCTGGCAGGGCCCAGGCGCCGGAGGGCTGAGCAGTCTGGGTCCCGGCTGCAGAACAGAGAGTTTGGGGTATTTCTCTTCCAGTTTCCCATCCAAAGAACAGCTACTCCACCCGATTGCGGTGCAGCTCTGTCACCGCCACGTCCCTGAGCGCTCCCAGCGCCACCTCTGCTCCCTCCACCCTGGCGTGTGCCTCTGCCTCCGCTGCCAGCCTTACCACGGCGAGCAAGAAGCCCTCGTCCTCGGCGGAGGCGGCCGTGGGGAACGCTGCCGGCCGCCCTCCCCAGCCTTCGCGCGAGGTAACCGCACCCTGGCGCGGCACGGGCGTGGAGCTGGGGGAAGCTTGCTCCGCGTTTGTGGCTCCCGGGCCTGGTCCCTCCCTGCCCAGTGCCCACCCTCTTCTTTTCTTTTCCAGGGGAGCCGGAGAGCGGGAGTGGGGCCCAGGGCCCAGGGCCAGCGCCACATTGGCCCCCCCGTCCCCGGGCGCTACGACAGTGGACCCCGGCACCGGCCCACACCGGGCCAGGCCCGGGCCCGGCGGCAAACCTCACCCCCGGTAACCTCCGCTGGCACCCCCGGCCAGCCTCAGCCCCCCGGCGCGGCCCGGCCCGGCCCCCCACCCTCGGGCACAGAGCCCAAGGGGCTGCCGCAGCGTAAGCCCCGAGCCAGTCGCCAGGAGGGCACCAGCGCCTGAGGGCCCCGGCCGCGTCCCGCGCCGGCGCCGGCCTGCGGGCAGCTCCTAGCTCGGATCCTGGCGAAGGAAAGTTTACACTTCTCGGTTGTCGTGCCATCGGGTTGTTTTTTCTCTTCTCCCTTCCTTCCCCCCTCGTCTGCTCTGTGTTTTCCTCGCGCCTGTGCTGCCGTCTCGCAGCGGGTTCGGGCCCCCCCGTGCTGCCCTCGCCCCTCTCCCCTCCAGCGACCACCTTTGTCGGCAAAAGCGCTGGCCCAGACCCAGCCCCAAGCCTCTTCTCAGCTGGGCCGGTGCCCACCCGTCCCTGCTGCGGGCAGCGAGGGCGAGGCCGGGGGGCTGGGGCTGCCCCCCAGGCCGTGGCGTGGGGCTGGGGACCTGCACCCTGTGCTGTTCTCCGGGTGTTGGGGGGAGATCTCTTTATTTTATTCCCGCCACCTTCCTGCCCTGCCCTCCCTAAATTAAACCGATAGCAATACCAAGGAGCAGAGCTGAGCCGTGGCGGCACGGGGCAGCCCGACAGGCATTCGTTACAGCTGCACCGATAAAGCCGATGTTCATGTTGAATGTCGCTGTCGGGGCCTTGTGCCTGTGGCGGGGGCGCGGGGGTTCCCTGCCTTTGCTCCCCCTGTTTTTCTTTCCCTTCTCTTTTAATGGGAGTTGGTCGAACCAATTAAAGAAACGACACCCACCTTGCGGCTCTTCTGCTTCTGTCCCCCACCCAAAGTGGGCACCCACCCAGCCCATGTCTGCTGTGGGCTGCCGCTAGGTCAGGGATGGCAGGACTGGCGGCGGCGCAGTGATGTCACCGATGTCACCCTGTCTCCTGGCAGCGCACAGCGCTTTCCTGGACACCACTGCCCGCTGGGACGCGTGAATGCACCGGCACCGGGCCCTGCCGGAACAACTGGGATGTGGGGCGGTGCTCAGCGCTGCGCACCCCTCGGAAAGCGCCCAGTCAGGGTGGGGGCAAACACTTTATTGGAAGGTGACAATCTCCAGCCCCGGGGCTGGGGGCAGGAGGGACCCAGCACCCACGGGGAGGTGGCTGAGGGGAGCCGGGGGGCCCCATTGCCGAACTGGGGCTGTGGGGACCCCTGCTCCAGCCTGTAGGGGCCAGTGCCGGGGGACGCGGCCGAGCAAGCCCCCAGCCCTCGTCACTGCTGGGCCAGCTTTGCCGCCTCTGCCTTGATGAGGGCAATCAGGTCCTGGTTGATGAGGAAGACGAAGCGGAGACTGGCGATCTGGGGAGGGGGCAGAGGGTGAGCAGGGTGGGCCCCCCGGCACCCACCGGGTCCCCCCCGCCCGTGGCGGGGCTCACCTCCACCACCGAGTTGTTGTTCAGCTTCCACTTGTTGCCGCCGAGCACGGGGCGCCCGTCAATGTAGATGGGGCGGCGGCCCTCATTCGCGATGAAGAAATCCCCGTTATTCTTCAACTTGATAACGCCTGGAGAGGGAAGAGGGGGTGAGAGCAGGGGGGAGCACAGCCCCCCTGCTCCAGAGCCCTCCGGACCTGCCCCAGCCCTACCCTGCTTGCGGGAGATCTTCCAGGCCGGTCCCTCCAGCGCCAGGTCCACGTCGATCTGGTTGTCCTTTGTGGCTCTGCCCAGTGTGATCTGGAGGGGAGAAGCATCAGGGGGCTGTGGGGAGGCCGGGGGGACCCCCGGGGAGTGGGGGGCTCTGCTAGGGGTAGGGGGGGCACAACACCTGCACTCACCTCCCGGGAGCGCATGAGATACCGCACCATGCGGCCCCGCAGCACGGCCAGCGTCTGGCTGTCGAAATCCGGGGAGCTCATGCCTGCGGGAAGGAGAAGTGAGGGGTGAAGGGACAGACAGACGGCTGGGGAGACGGTGGCAGGACAGACAGACGGCCCCGCCCGTTCCCAGCTCCCACCTGTGATGCTGTCGACCAGCACCTGCCACTTGTGCAGCTCCTGCTCCAGCTGCCGGATCTCCCGCTTCTGGCGCCGGTCGGCCACGGTCAGCTCTGGGGAGAAGGGAAGAAGGGGGCTGGGGAGGGCGGGGGCCGCCTGCCCCCTGTCCTGGGCGGTCCTGGGCCTCTTCCCCGCCCGTTGGGGCTGCGCACATGGGAGCGGGCCAGACTCACCGTGCTCCAGCACCTCGTCCCGCACGTCCCTAGGGAGAAGAGGCAGGATGAGACCCTGCCACCCTGTGCCACCCTGTGCCCCCCAGCACGGCCCCTATCCCCACCCCAGCCCCCCAAAAACCTCACTTCAGCTTGCTGTCGTCAAGCATGTCCTCCGCATCCGAGAAGTTTAGCACTTGGTCCCCTTGGGCAGCGGCTGCACTGGAAGGAGCAGCAAGAGAGGGTGTGAGGGGGCTGGGGGTGCAGGGGATGGGGGGACAGGGGACCCCCGGGGTCTCACCGGTCTGGTCGTCCAGCAGGTAGTACTGTTTCATGAGCTGCCAGTGGAGCTGCAGGGCCTTGGCTGTCCGGGACGGGTAGAAGACATCTGGGTGTTTGTGGAGCAGCTCCTGGAAGGTGTCGAGCGTGGGCTGGCTGGTCTGCGGAGGGGAGGAGGGACACGTGGCACCAAGGACCCCCATCGAGAGCCTGAGGCCTCAAACTGGAGCCCCCCGCCCTGCAGCCCGCTCCACTCCCAGCTGGCTCTTACCGATCCCACCTTGTTCAGCAGCTGCTCCTCGGCTTTGCTGAAGAGCACTTTGCTCTGGATGGCGGCAATGGCCTCGGGGTGCAGCTGCCGCATGGCCTGGCAGGCCAGCCTGGGGGGGACGCGGTGTGAGAGCCCCCGTGGCCCCCCCAGGACAGCTCTGCCCCTCCGGACCTGCCCCGCACTCACTTGGAGATGATGGGGTCGTAGAGGAGCGCATACCACCGCTCCTGGATCTCCCGCAGGTTGAAGCGGCAGCTGAACTTCACCCCCAAGTGCACGGAGGTCAAGTCGTTGGTCTAAAAAACCCGTGGGTGAGAGGCCAGACCCTGGGGGCCAGCCCCAAAACACAGCGGCAGCAAATACCTCCCTGCAAGGGTTCCCAGGGGACAGGCAGCCCCCCGGGGCCGCTACCTGCAGCACAGCGTTGATGAGCAGAAGGTCGTCAGCGGGTTTCCAACGTCCCAGGTCCTTCGTCACCTGCAGAGGCTGTTTGCTCTTCTTCATCCGCTTGGCGAGGCCGGGGGTCGGGACCGGGCTGGGCGCGATGGGGGTGGACACGGACTTGGAGACCTGCGTGGGCAGAGATGGGGGGGGTCAAGGTGTCTCTGAGCTCCCCAGACCCCCGGCCAGCCCC
>NC_138605.1:2873132-2912635 GCF_964289735.1 Phaethon aethereus
CTGCCCTGCCAGCGACTCCTCGTCCTCGGAGCGGCTCGTCGCGCCCGACGCCATCAGTCCGGAGAGCAGCACGTCTGTGGGGAGCAGAGGAGGGGGAGTCCCCGGCTGCTCCCCAAGAGCTCACCCACAGGGCCGTGGGGCTGCTGGGACCTCCGGGCCCCCCATTGCAGCTGGGGGTGCAGCTTTCCAGGGAGCTAGGGGGGAACTCCAGCTCTGTGGCGGCGCGGGGGGGCACCGGGAAGGCGTGGGGAGGGACAAACAAGGGGACACGGGGGAAATGAAGAGGACGTGGAGATGGGGGAGGCCCACGGCGGGACGTGGGAGACAGCGAGGGACACGGAGAAAGGCAGGGGGGCACGCACAAGGGGGCACGGGGGGTTACGTGAGGGGGCCCAGGGAGGGGATGGAGGACACGGGGGTGGGCGGGGGGGTGTACAGGGCCCTGCCGGTGTCTCTCGGACACCCCCACCCCCGGTCCCGGAGAAGACCGGGGCCCGCATCCCCCCGCCGAGGGTAGCGCCGGTGCCGCCGCCACGGCCTCACCATCCCCGGGAGCGGAGGCTCCAGCCGCTCCGCGACGGCGTCCTCCCGGCCGCCTCCATGGACGGGGCCACTTCCGGGTATTCACCGGAAAATGATGTGACGTTTACATGAAGCGCGCTGAAGCCGCGATGGGCGCCGCCATCTTAAAGGCACGACGCGGCTTCTGCGTTGCGGCGCCATCTTGGGTCAGGGCGCCGCCATCTTGACTAAGGGTAGGGCGGCGCCCACTCCTTTCCGGGACGCCGTTGCCGCCGAGTCGGGGGCGGCCGGACCCAACCCACGGGCGGGCACGGCCACGAGCCCCGTTATGCCGGCAGACAGGGCTCGTCCTGGCCCCGGCAGCGTAGGCACCCGCTGCCCGTCGAAACGGCCACACCCATCATGGCGGCATCCCCGCCACACCCACCATGGCGGCTCCCTACCCCACCCACGCCCGCCACTCCCATCATGGCCGACAACCCCGGGCTGCCAGGAAGGGACATGGTCTCTGTGTAGGGGCTGGTCCTTTTATTGGGCCGAGCGTCGCTGTGGGGCCGAGGTGGCCCCGTGGGCCTGAGCCCTCCCCGTGGGGCCCAGCCACTCCTGTGGGGCCGAGCCCTTCCCATGGATCCGACTGGCCCCGTCCCGGTGCGAGCAGCCTCCGTGTGCCTGGCCAAGGCAGGCGTGCGCCGGCACACGCGGTGCCAGAGGGCCCTTCCCCCGGGCCGGGGAGGAGGGTCCCGCGTCCAGCGTCCCGTGCGCGTGCCGCTGTCCCCATGCCATCCCTGGGGCGGGGGGGGGCTACGCTGAGCTGGGGGCGACATGGCCGTCGCTGGCCTCGCTCAAGTTGGCGGCCCACTCCTTCCTCTGGATGGTGCCCGTCTTCTCCTCGCGGAACTGCTGCCGCTCCTCCCGCGGGATCTTCACGGCGTGGTACTGCGGCACGGCCGGCGGCGCGTAGCGCGCCCGGCGGAAGAAGCCCAGCTGCGGGGGGCCGGCGGAGTCAGGGCCCGTGGGGCCACCCCGGCTTCGGGAACGGCTCCGTGAGCCCGCGGCACCGGCGCTCGCGCCGGCGTTTGCCCACCCCTCGGCGCTCCCCCCAGAAGTCACCACAGGGGCGAGCGCTTCGCGCCAGCACTGCAAACCCTCACGCGTCCCGGTCCGGGCACGGCAAACCTCGCAGAATTGCGCCGGCGCTACAAACCCAGGCACACGCGCGCCGCAAACCCTCGCACGCCCACGCGCAAGCACGGCAAGGCCTCGCGCGTCCCGGCTCGGGCACTGCAAACCCTCGTCCGTCCGCCCTGACGCCATAAACCCTCGTGCCGCCGCCTCGGCACACCGCGCCGGCCCTCGCGCACCCCTGCGCACCCGTGCTCGCTGCCCGCCGGCGCCGGGGCGGGAGAGCCCTGCGTTACCGCTCGCCCTCCAGCGCCTGCTTGTCCGCCGCGGAGGGCTGCAGGCCCAGGCGGGCCCGGTAATAGTTAGCGGCATAGCGGGAGTTTCGGCTGCTCCGCTTGAAGAAGCCGCACTGGGGAAGAAGCGAGAGGGTGAGGCTGAGCAAGGCCAGGCTGCGTGGCACGGCATGGCACGGCACGGCACGGCACGGCACAGCACGGCAGGGGTGGCATGGCACGGCGCAGCTAGGGTGACACCGCAGAGCTGGGGTGGCACCGCGTGGCACAGCTGGCGCGGCGCGGCACAGCTGAGGTGGCGCGGCACAGCTGGCGTGGCACGGCATGGCACGGCATGGCTGGGGGGGGGCACAGCACCGCATGTCCGGGGGAGCCTGTGCCACGGGGACGGGGACACATCCTGCCACGGGGACCCCGTCCCTGCCTCTCACCTTCCAGAGGATGAAGACAAGCAGGGCCAGGACGAGGATGCCGGCCAGCACGGCCAGCAGGATGACCCACCAGGGCACGCCGCCGGCCACCGCCGCCCCGGGGTCCAGGTAGATGGAGATGGAGATCTGGGGAGGGGAGGGCGGTCAGGGGGTGGCGGGCCGGGGGGCCGGGGGGCTGGGGTGGCGGGGCCAGACCTGCGTGGAGGCGTCCTTCAGCACCAGGTTCTTGATGGACGAGGTCACCGAGATGCTGGCGCGCACGATCAGCTCCACCGAGGTGACGGCCAGGTACTCCTGAGGCGGGGGCAGGGGCTGAGCCCACTCCCCGTCCCGGGGGGCCCGGCCCCGGCCCCGGCCCCTCCTACCTCCAGGAAGGTGCCGTTCCAGAGGCGCCCGCGGGCCGTCAGCACGGCGGCGCGCTCGAAGCTGTGCAGCGGGCAGCGGAAGGCCAGGCAGCGCGCGGTGCCCTGGGCACAGTCCTGCAGGACGGGGCTCAGCCCGGCTGCGCGCCCCACGAGCCGGGGCTCGCCAGGCGCGGGGGCTCGCCAGGCGCGGGGGGACCCCACGAGCTGGGATCCCCACCCCACTCACCAGCGTGACGTTCCTCCTCTTCTCTGCGGGTGCCGGCACCCACCAGGACCCCGGGGTGGGCTCCTCGGAGGGGTCAGCGTCCCCCGGTGGCTCCTGGGCAGGCGGAAAGGACGGGCATGGAGGGGGGCGGCACGGGCCCCGCCCCGGCACCGAGGGACCCCCGCGGCCGTACCAGGGCCAGGCGCAGCGGGTTGGCGGGGGGGCTGCAGGCTGCCCGCGGCCCCGGCGGCGCCGCCAGCTCCAGGTGCAGGGGGTAGAGCAGCCATTTCCCGTTGCTGATCTCGTGGGGCCAGAGGAGGGTGAGGAAGGCCGAGCCCAGCGTCTTCAGAGACTGGCCCCGGTTGGAGACCTGCCGGGGCGGGGGGACGCGGCGGCGTGAGCGGGGCAGCGCGGACCCCCCGCCCCGCAGCCGCCCCCCATCCAGGAGCACGGGGCGGGAAGGGGAGCCGCGGGGCTGAGACCCCCCGGCATCCCGCGCGCGCCCCGTCCCGCCGCGGCGTCGGGGCGACTCACCGTGACCTCGAAGCGCACGGCGCTGCCCACCTGGCTCTCCCGCCGCACGGCGCTCTCCCCCCGCACCACCCCGCCAAAGAAGAGCCGGGGCGGCACGGCCACGCTGTGGGGACAGCCGGGGGTCAGGGCAGCCCCGGGGCGGGGGTCCCGGACCCCCTCCCCAGCCTCACTCACCCCGTCACGGAGAGCGGCAGCTCGATGACCACGCGGGCGCGAGCCACCACCGGCTCCAGCCCCGGCTGCTCGCTGATCCTGGGGAGAGGCGGGGAGGGTCGGGGGGGGGCACCACCCCCGAGCCCCCCCGCAGACGCACCCACGCACGGAGCCGAGCGCGGGGCTCCGCTGCGAAGGCCCCCGGCCCCCCCGGGGCTCACGTGGACAGGGCCAGCTCCACCGCCAGGTCCGTGGTCTGGATGGTGATGCCCAGGGTGCTGAGGATGAGGAAGAACCGCACCTGGGGGCAGAGGGGTGAGGGCCGGGGCCGGGGCCGGCAGCCGGGGGCCCGGGGGAGCGGGGAGCCGTGCCCACCTGGGCTCCGCGTTTCAGGGGGTTCCCCAGCTCGCACTCCACCTGCGAGCCGTTCTGGTTGGCGAGGCAGACCACCGGCTTGTCCTGGGGGGGGGCAGAGAGCTGAGCCCCCGCCGCCGGCATCCCCCCGGCACCCCGGGGCTGACCCCCCCGCCCCGCGCCAGCCCCGTCCCCCCCAGGACCGTCTCCGTCCTTCCGCACCCCCGGCACCGCCCCAGAGCCCCCCCCCGGCCCCCGCCGCACCGAGGGCGCCCGGCCGTCGTAGGGGCGCAGCGCGGAGTAGGGCAGCTCCGGCGGGAAGGTGGCGGTGAGCACGGCCTCGTGGGCGTCGTCCCCGTCCCGCTGCGGCGCCGCCGCGTCCGAGGGCAGGTTGGTGACGTGGATCTCCAGGGCCACGTCCTTCTGGTCGCTCACGGCGAAGACGGCGGTGCCGTCCGCGCCCCTGGGGGCAGAGCGGCCGTGAGCCCCCCCGGCGCGTCCCCGACGCCCCGCGGGGTGGGGACCCGGCCCCGCTCACCGGGGCAGGGGCAGGAACTCGGCGTCCCCCAGGCGGGCGCAGAACTGGAAGCGGAGCTGGAGGTTGCTCTGGCAGATCTTGTCGTCCCCGCAGCCCTGCTTCAGGAAATGCACCTGGGGGGACACGGGGGGTCGGGGACGCCGCGCCCCAGAGCCCCGGCGAGCGGGGGGTGGCGGCGGCCGGGTCCCCACCTCGGCGCGGTGGCTGCTGGGCTGCTGGGGGCTGAGCACGGGCGACAGGGGCGGCAGGGCGGCCCCCCGGCTCTGCCGCGTGGCCCCCCGGCTCTGCCGCGCGGCCCCGGCCCCCCGGATGCCGTAGGCGAGGGTGACGGTGATGGGGCGCAGCTTGTCACGGATGCTGTCCTGCGGGCGGGGGGGAGAAGGTGAGGGGGCGTGGGGGGACGGGGCCAGGGGTGAAGGTGGGGATGGGGATGGGGAGGAGGATGGGGATGAGGGTGGGGATGAGGGTGGGGATGGGGATGGGGATGGGGCTGAGGATGGGGATGGGGATGGGGATGAGGGTGGGGATGAGGGTGGGGATGGGGATGAGGATGGGGATGAGGGTGGGGATGAGGGTGGGGATGGGGATGAGGATGGGGATGGGGATGGGGATGAGGGTGGGGATGGGGCTGAGGATGGGGATGGGGATGGGGATGAGGGTGGGGATGAGGGTGGGGATGAGGATGGGGATGGGGATGAGGATGGGGATGGGGATGAGGGTGGGGATGAGGATGGGGTTGGGGATGGGGATGAGGATGGGGATGAGGGTGGGGATGAGGATGGGGATGGGGATGAGGATGGGGATGGGGATGGGGATGGGGATGAGGGTGGGGATGGGGATGAGGATGAGGATGGGGATGAGGATGGGGATGGGGATGAGGATGGGGATGGGGATGAGGATGGGGATGGGGATGAGGATGGGGATGAGGATGAGGATGAGGATGAGGATGGGGATGAGGGTGGGGATGGGGATGAGGGTGGGGATGGGGATGAGGATGGGGATGGGGATGAGGGTGGGGACGGGGATGAGGATGGGGATGAGGATGGGGATGGGGATGAGGGTGGGGATGGGGATGAGGATGGGGATGAGGATGAGGATGAGGATGAGGATGGGGATGAGGATGGGGATGAGGATGAGGATGGGGATGGGGATGAGGGTGGGGATGGGGATGAGGATGGGGATGAGGATGAGGATGAGGATGAGGATGGGGATGAGGGTGGGGATGGGGATGAGGATGAGGATGGGGATGAGGATGGGGATGGGGATGAGGATGGGGATGGGGATGAGGGTGGGGATGAGGGTGGGGATGGGGATGAGGATGAGGATGAGGATGGGGATGAGGATGGGGATGGGGATGAGGGTGGGGATGGGGATGAGGGTGGGGATGAGGATGGGGATGGGGACCCACCTGGAGCTGGAAGGTGGCTTTGACGCAGGCGCGGGCGTGCTGCCGGGGCAGCTCCACTGTGTCGGAGAACTGGTGCTCGGGGTCCGATGGACGTCGGCCAAGGAAGGAGACACGGGGGGCCTGGCCCAGCCGCCGGCGGTCCGTGTCGGCGTCGAACACGTACTCCAGCACTGGGGGGAGAGGGACGGGTGCGATGCCGGGGGTCCCTCTGCTCCCACCCCAGGGGTCCCCCGCCCCGCTGCCCGTCCCCACCGCGCTCACCAAGGCGGGGGCTGTAGCTGGCGGGACTGGCCGTGTAGCTGAAGCAGGCTTGGATGTCCACGCTGCGGGGGGACAGGGGGGGCCACGGGGTGAGACAGGCGCACCCACCCCCAGCCGTGCCCCGGCCGAGTGCCTGGGGAGGGGCGGCGGGTGGGGGGAGCGGGTGGCACCCACCAGACGCCCTCCTGGTGCTGGCAGTTGCTCTGCTCCAGGTCGATGTTGGGGGGGAGCAGGGAGACGTTCCTGGAGACGTGGACGACCGGCCGGGCCCTGCCGGGGCAGAAACGGGGGGTGCCAGGCTGGCCCCCGCCCCGAGGGCACCCCGAGCCTTCTGCAGACCTGGCACTCGCGCCCTGCCGGGACCCCCGGCCGCGCCCAGGGACCCCCTGGCTCAGGGGATGCCCCGGGAGGGCTGGGGGAGCCCTGCCATGGGGGTGCTCGGGGGTGGGGGCTCCCCGGGAGGGGGCTGCCTGGGTGGGACCCTCACCTGTAGAGCACGACGGTGTCGGACAGGGAGCCGACCAGCAGGTCGGGGTAGAGGTTCCCATCCACGTCCAGCCCCCCCGAGAGGGAGTACCCGAAGGCCGTCACTCCCACGCCCTCCCCGTCCAGCACCTGGGGACACGGCACCCGTGACACCGGCAACCGTCCGGGGGGCCGTGGGCAACGCACCCCCCCGGCCCCGCACCCCCTCACCTGCGCCGGCTTTGCCACGATGCCCAGCTTGCTGCCGTGGTAGATGTAGACTTTGCCGGCACCGTCGAAGGGGGCTCCCACGGCCAAGTCTGGGGGGGCAAGGGCAGGTAGTGGGGGGGCCTGAGAACCCTCCCAGGACCCCCTATGGGATGCAGCCCCCCGTGCCACCCCCCCTTCCCCAGCAGGACGCAGGCTGTCACAGTCCATGGGGACCCCAGAGCACCCCCCCGAGCCCCTCACCCTGGAAGCCGTCCTGGTTGAGGTCCCCGGCGGCACCGAGGGCGATGCCGAACATGGAGCCGCGGGTGCCGTTGAGGCGGAGTGGGGTGGCGGAGTCCCAGCGCCCCCCCGGGTTGATGTAGACGTAGGCGGCCCCCCCGATCTCCTCCTTGCGCTCGAAAAAGTGGGGGGCCCCCACCACCAGGTCCATCCAGCTACGGGGACAGGGGCTCCGTCACCCCCCCGGCCGCGGCAAGCCGCCCCGGCGCACCGAGCCAGGGCGAGGAGCCGGCACCCAGGCTGGGGAGGCCGAGCCGTCGCGGGGGGGGGGGCAGCCCCAAAACCACTCACCCGTCGCTGTTGAGGTCGAGCACGGCGACGGCGTAGCCGAAGGCGGAGGTGAGCTGCTGGCCGGGCAGCACGGCCTCGGGCACCAGGCGGTTGGCGCTGTCGCGGCGCAGGATGACCACGGCCCCGGTGTGGTTGGCGCGGGGGGCTCCGGTGACGAAGCTCAGCTCCCGCCTCCGCGTCAGCCCCGCGCCCGAGTCCACCGAGAAGCCTGCGGAGGGGGGCAGGCGTCGGTGCCCGCCCGGCCCCCGGCCCCCCCGACCCCCCCCACCCGCCGTCTGCCCGTCCGTCCGTCCGTCCGTCTCTCTCTCTCTGCTCAGCCCTGCGTGGCCTGGCCTCCCCTCGGGGACCCTCGTGCTTTGGCGCGGGAGCGGGGGCTCTGCTCCTGCCTCAGTTTCCCGGCTCTGCGCTCCCCGGGGCGCGGCGGCCGTGGCTGGGGGGGGCAGGACCGCGGGGTCCCCTCCCCAGCCCTGGGCCGGTGGAAGCCGCAAGGGGAGCAGAGGCTGCGGGGTGAGCGAGGACCAGCCCCTCCCCGCATTGCCAGAGGGGAAGATTTTGGGGAGAGAAGTGAAGATTTTGGGGCCAGAGCAGCAAGTCCCGGAGCAGAGCCTGATGGGGTCGGAACCGCCCCCAAGCTGGAGAGAGCGGCAGAGCCCCCTCCACGGCGGGGGGCCGGGAGCCCCTTCCCCACATGCAACGGTTGCAGTGTGCGGCCCCCCCGCAGCCCCCCCCGGCAGCCACGCAGCCCCCCGAGCCCCCCGGCCACCGCCCCCCCCGCGAGAACCGTGCACCCCCCATGCAGAAACATCTCCGGAGGGACGAGCGGGGGGACGGTGGGGCGCTGGGGGCCACGCCAGGCTCTGTGCCCCCCACGGGCTCTGCCCCCCCCGCCTGGCGGTGCCCCCGCCGCAGCCCCGGCACAGCGACAGGACACAGGACGGGCACGGGGACAGGGTGGGGACGAGGCAGCGCTGCCTGCGGGGAGCCCAGGCTGGGGGGGCTTGGGACCCCCCACCCCGGGGGGGTGACGGCCACAGGCGCACGCCTGCACCAGAGGGACCCCAGAGGGGTGGGAGCGTGCGGCGAGGGGGGGGTGCGCAGCCAGACGTGTGCGCGGGGCTGTGCGCGGGGCGGGGGACGCACACGCATGCGAGGGGGGGGTGCGCTCGGTGCGTGCGTGCACGAGGAGCGGGGCGATGCCGCGTGTACGGGGAGGCGTGCCCGGTGCACGCGTGCGCGCACGGGGACGCGCACGTGCACGCGTGCGCGCAGGGCCCGGCCGAGGCCGCGGGAGCGCTCCTTTCCTCTCCCCTCCGCAGACACGGGGGACACGCCACAGGACACGGCTCCGGGGAGGGTGGCACACGGGGACGCCGCCGGTGACGGCGCTTACGAACCCAAGTAGCTATTCTGGGCCACGTCGCCGGCCGCGCCGGGCACCTTCTCGCCAGGCTCGGGGGTTTTGTAGACCAGCTGGTCGGGGTCTGAGCTATCAATGTTTGTCACAAAGAGCAGCCCTGCGCCGCGGCCGGGCGGGAGAGAAAGAGAGAGGGGCGTCAGGGTGGGCACCGTGGCCGGGGCGGGCTGGAGCCGGGCAGCGGGGCCGGGGGGGCCCACGGCAGCGACGGTGCGGTCCCCTGCGCCGTGCCGTGCCGCCGCGCCCGGTCTCCGCCGCGCCCGTACCGAAGTAGCTGTTGGCGGGCACGGGGATGAGCGAGGGGTCCTGGTCCTTCTCGCCCCCGGCTTCGTAGGGGCCGTCGTCGTAGCGCAGCAGGTCGAGGGAGCTCTGGTTAAGCAGCTCCACGCGCAGGTTCCCTGCCGAAGCGAGGAGGGGTGAGGGGGCCGGGTGGGGACCCCCCGGGGCCCCTCCTGCTGCCTGGGGACAACGGGGCGCCGAGCTGCCCCGCGGCGCTGCGCTCGCCGGGCGGACCTGCCCCTGGGCTGGGCGTCCCGGCGCGCGGACGCGTGGGCGCGCCGCTGCACACGCGTGTGCACAGCCACGGGCGCGCACGCGTGCAGAGCACACACCTCCGTGGGCTCGTACGCGCAGGCACGCCGTGTGCGCGTATGTGCGCACGCCTGCCTGCAAGCGCACCCGCTGGCGTGCGTGCACGCACCCATCCGCACACACACGTGCGCACTCGTACAGCGTGCGCGCACCCGTGCGCTCACACCTATAGCGTGCTCACGCCCCCGGCGCGCACACGCATCCTGCATGTGTGTGCACGTGCCTGCATGCATGCGCACGCGCTTGCATACACACCCCCATAGGCACACGCACGCACACATGCACGCTCATACAGCGTGCACACACCCGTGCGCTCAGCCGCGGCGCGCTCACCCGCGCGCGCTCACACCCGCCGCTTGCGCGCTCATCACGCGTGCAACGCGCACACCCTGCACGCCCACCCGGGCAGGAACACGCACCCGCACACGCGCCCGGGCGGCGGCGCAGAGCCCCGCGCCCGCACGGACCCCGTCCTCACCCTTCCAGTTGTAGGTGCCGGGCGCCCCGAAGAGGATGTAGTGGTGGTCGGGGCTGAAGGCGGCGGCCAGGCCCTGCTGGCAGGACCCGAAGCGGTCGTGGCCTTGCGGCCGCCCCTCGCAGAACTTCCACTCGCCGCCGTCCAGCTCGTCCCGCACCCGCAGGTCCTGGCTCAGCACGAAGCAGCGCCCGATCACGTCCCGCGTCTCCAGCGGCTGCCGCACCCGGTGCCGCGCCTCGTACAGGTGGGCGCAGGTCTGTGCGTGGGGAGCGGGGGGGTCAGTCGGTGCCGGGGGTCCCCACCCCCGCAGCCCTCGTCCCCCTGCTCCGGCGCTCACCACGATCTTGCCGCCGGCGCCTTGGCTCTTCACGCTCACCCCCAGCCACTGGTTCTCCTTGCTCTCCCGCTGCAGGTCCACTGGCGGGGACGGGCAGCGTCAGCACCGCCGGGACCCCCAGGGCGGGGAGCCGGGGCGGCCCCCGCCGTCGGAGCACCCCCGGGGGGGGGAACCTCACCTCCCTCGTCGATGGGCACCCGCCAGCAGTCGGAGAGCTTGGGGGTCAGTGGGCAAGCGAAGAGCCCCCCGGTCCGGTTGGCACCTTGGCTGGGCAGCGCCGGCGCCCGGGGGGCCCCCACCAGCAACCTGCCGCGGCAGGGAGCCCCCCCCGTCAGGGTGGCGGGCAGCACCCGGCCCCCCCCACGAGCCCCGGCCACGCACAAGTGGGCACGTGCGACGCTGGGTTCGCACACCCGGTCCCGTCCCCCCCTCCCTGTCCCCCATCCGGAGCCTCCCCGTCCCCGCGCCCTCGCGCAGCTGTCCCGCGCCCCCGCACCGATTTCAGGCCGCCGGCCGTGCCAGCCCAGCGCGGTGCCAGCCCAGCGCGGTGCCAGCCTGCCTGCCCGAGCAGCTGCAGCCGCGTTCTAGGCCTCAGCCGCAGCTCGCTGCACGTGTGGGCAGGGGAGGGGGTGCAGGACGCACACCCGGACCCCCCACTCCTGCCCGCTCCCTGCCCGCTCCCTGCCCCATCCCCCTTGGTGCGGCAGCGTTGGGGGCGCCCAGACCCCCACCCCGACCCCCACCCCGCGCAGCCCCGGCCGGGGTCCCCAGGTCGGATGCGTGCTGCGTCGCGGGTGGCTCCTCGGTGGCCGCGGGGCACCTGCAGCCACCTCTGCCCCTCTCCCCGGGGGAGACGGTGGCCTCAGGACGCGAGGGAGCCCCGGGGGGTGGCCGAGAGGCCGAGCCGGTAAAAATAAACTGGAATTCACCCAAAATAACCCTGCAGCAACATGCCCAAAAAAGGCGGGAGGCACAGGAGCGCACCCCGCGCCGGGCAGCGGGCGCTGCCAGGGTGCCAGGGCCCGGGGGCGGTGGAGGGACCCGCGGGGCCGAACCCCTCGCCGGGCCCCGCCGGGGGCCGGGGGGGCCGGGCAGGCGGACACCGGCGCGGGGGCCGGGGCACCGCGGGGCGAGTCGCCCTCCGCGCCCGGGACGTGGAGGGGGGCGGCCGGGGCGGCAGCGCCCTGAGACCTGCCCGCTCCGGGGGTCCCCGGGGGTCCCCGGCGCTCCCCGGCGCTCCGACCCTCGCCAGCAGCCCCAGCCTCCCGGGGGCCGCAGCGGCCGCAGCCGGTGGCTGCCCGGGCACGCACCGGGTGGGCGTTTGCCAGCTCAGCGGCGAGAGGGCGCGGGGGAGGCGGCGGGCACGGCCCGGGGGGGGGGGCCCAGCCGAAGGGGGTCCATCCGCCCGAGCACCCCGGGGCTGCGCTCGGGGCATCGATCGCCCCCCAATCATCCCCCCCGGCTCCTGCTGACTAATTCAGGAGCGGCGGCAGCAGGGCAGCGCGGGCGGCGGGTGCCCGCGCCCGTCCCCGTCCCCTCGGGTGTGCAGCCCACCCCGAAGCCGTGAGGGGCAGGATCCGGCCCCTCCAGCGTCCCGGGGGGCGGGCGGCGGAGCCCCGAACGGCGCGGGGAGCCCGGGTCTGCCGGTCCCCAGGTCAGCGCGGGGGACACAGAGCCGAGGAGGGGGCGCAGAGCGGGGAGACCCGGCCCGTGGCTCCCGGGCCGAGGGTCCGGAGTCCCCCCGGAGCCCCGCACTCACCAGCCGGCCGGCTCGGGGCTGAGCTGCCGGTGCAGAGCCACGGCGAAGCCGAAGAGGCTGCCCTTGTCCCCGTCCTTCAGCAGGGTGCTGGTGGCGTCCAAGTTGAAGGCTGCGGTCGCCAACAGCCGCAGGCTGAGCCAGGGCAGCCACAGCCGCCGAGCCCCCGCCATGCCGCCGCTCCCCGCCGCTCCCCGCCGCTCCCTGCCGCGCCGGCCGGCGGCGAGGAGGAGCCCGGGCGGCCGGGGAAGCTCGGCCCCCGCCCCGCCCGCCGCGGGCTGGGTCACACCGGCCGCACGGGGCATCGCCCCCCATATCTCGCTGCATGGGGACCCCACACACACACCTCGCTGCGTGGGGCAGAGCACCCCACAGCGCAGCGCACGGCACCCGCCACCCTGTACCGCACCCCACACAGGGCATCACACCCCACATCGTGGTGTGCCGCACCCCACACCGCAGCGCGTGGCCCCCCATACCCCAGCTCAGGGTCCCCCCATACCCCAGCTCAGGGTCCCCCCATACCCCAGCTCAGGGCCCCCCATATCCCAGCTCAGGGCCCCCCCATGCCGCACGGACCAGTTTGCCCCACACGTGGAGGCAGATGTTGAAGCCCCGTCACCTGCCGTGGTACCCCGAAACCCCCACCCCCCGACATCCCTACCCCCCGACCCCCCCCGAGGTGCCCCCACGGCAATGTGCCGTCCCGGCGGCTCCCCAGCACCCAGGCCGTGCTCACGGGGATGGCCGTGGGAAAGGGACTGGGACAGCCCCCCCGGGGACAACCGAGCCCCGTCCCCAGATTCCTGCCAGCCCCCCAGGCGCCTCCACCCGTGGGCTGGGAGTCACCCCCCTGCACCCCAAAGCGGGGGGCGCAGCCGGCTCCCTGGCAGGAGCGGGACCCGCGCACCCCACGCCGGCGGGGCCGGTGCCTTCGCGGGCTCCCAGGGGACGGGGGGCCCGGCAGGACCCCGGAGGCAGCGGGGCCGGGTCCCGCGGGGGCGGCTGTGGCTCCAGCGTGGCCCCGTGCCCCACACGGCAGCCTGGGGGGGTAAGGGGGGGCTGTCATATTTTCCAGCACACCGGCTATTTTTAACCGCTCCCGCTCCCCGCAGGCCCGGGAGGATATCTGGGAGCTGGCAGGGCCGCTCCGGCCGTGTGAACGAGCGCCGGCTCCGCGCCGGACGCAGCAACAGTCCTTCACCCCGACCTCCTCCTCCTCCTCCTCACTGCCGGCCAGCCCTGCGCTTGTGGGGGGACGAGGGCAGGGCCAAGAGGGTCCGTGCCCCCCTCCCCGGCTCGCCCCCCCACCCGGCTGCCATCCAGCCCTCCCCACGCTCGCCCCTTCTTTCCTCTTTCACAGCCCTAATCCCTTCCCGCCGTCCCCGCCGTCCCGCTCCTGACGTGGGAAAGTGCCGATCCCTGCCTGGGAGCGGAGGACGGGAACAGACCCGGTCCCAAGGGGGGCTGCTCAGCCTCCCGCCGCCCCCCCGCACCCCACAGCCCCCCCGGCAGGGGGGCACGGAGCTCCCCCCCCAGCTCTCCCCTGCAGCCGCCGCTGCCCGACGGCATCACGCGAGCATCGGGCCGGCTGTAACGGACGGCGGCCGGGGAGCCAGATGAGCGGCTGATCTAGCTAAAAAACATGATTTGGGCTCCCGGTGCCGCCCCTCAGCACCCAGGGACCCCCCCAAAAAAACTGATCAGGGCTTCAGGGTGCCCATGAGCGGGGGGAGAGGAGACAGGATCCCGGCGTGCGTCCCCAGCTCGCTCCGGCACCCGGCTTCCAAACCAACCACCGCAGGGGCACCGCGCCCTCAAGCCCCCAACTCCGCTCCGGTTCCCCTCAGACAGACCCAAACCCGAGCAGCAGCCCTGGGGAGCCCTGGGCCGGGACAGACCCTCGGGGCTGCCACGGCGGGGTCCCGGCCAGGAGCGCTCCCCACGCTGAGCCGGGTGACGTGCCGGAGAAGCCGGCTGCTCCGGATTAGCGGCAGCAGCTCCCCGGGGGGCCTGGCCCCCCCGGAGCCCGGCGGGTCAGGGATTTCCAACCCCAAAACCACCTTGGACAGGACATGTCCCACCTCGGCGCTCCCGGGGCCGCACGGCCTCGGCCCACCCCGGCACCAGCTGCCGGCGAGCGGGTTTCAGCGAGGCCGGCGCAAGCGGGTGCTGCCGTCGCTGCGCCCGGAGGAGCGGGCAGCGAGCGCGGGCAGCGAGCGCGGGCGCCCGGGCGCTCGCGGCGGAGTTCGCCATCCCCTCCGTGCCGTCTCGAGAGAATTTTATTTTCGGTGCGAGGGCCAACGTCCAAAGGAGGCAGGGTTTGCCGGGGGGGTGCTCCCCCCGGCCCGGCTCACCGCAGGACGCCATTCCCGGCGGCTCAGGCGCGAGGGTGTTCACGGCTGGGGGGGTGAGCACGGGGGGGGTCAGGCAGCAACGGGCGCGTCAGGAGGAGAAAACTCCTTGTTGGGAGGATTCCTTTGCGCCGAGCCCTGGCTTGGAATCGAATCCCGAGCTCCCAGGAGCCTCACCCCCACCCCGCTGGCCTCCGCACGGCGCGGCCGAGCTGGGGGGGTGCAGGGCTGAGCCCCCCGCACCCACCCGAGGGCGGCGGAGCCCGGGGGCAGCGCAGGGACGTCTTCGTCCGGCTTTTGCGGGAACGGGAGCTAAAAGCGGGGGAGCGGGGCGGCGCTCCCCCGGGCGCGGAGGCGGCTGGACCCAGGGAGCGGCGAGGGCCGGGAGGGCGAGGATGGCACCCGCCGCTCGCTCCCTCGCCGGGGGAGGGAGGGAAACGCTCCCCAGGGCTCCCCCGGCGCGGCCAAGCCACCGCGCCAGCGGCGTTAACTCTGCGAAGGGCCGAGCCGAAGCCGGCTCTCCCCGCGGCGCGTGCTCCGTCGGCAGGAGGCGAGAGCGGACGAGGGAGGCGGCGGAGCCGCGCGCGGGAGCCGCTCCTGCGTCCACGGCCCGGGCCGGCCGTCCCTCTCGGGACGGACACCAGCGCGTTTCACCGCCGTCCCAGGCAGCGTCAGCAAGGGAAGCCGAGGCACATCCCCGGCGTGCGCCGAGAGCCGGAGCCGGCGCCTGGGCGAGGCGTGAAGTGCCGCAAGCGCCCGCGGGAGCGTCAGCCGTCACCAGCAAAGGTCCCCCCCAGGCAGCGATCCTCATTCCTGCGGAAGGAAGGGCGGGAACCGGGCTGGCGCGGTTCTGGGATCGGGGCGTCGCCCCAGGGCTCCCGCGGGTGGGAGAGCTGCCGGCGGTTACCCTGCGAACACCAACCCCCCCCGATACCAAACCGCTCACGGGGAGCCGCTGCCCCCGACGCGCGCCAGGCCCGGGCGCAGGGAGGAGCGGAGCGGCCTCATCGCGCGCTCGGCCCGTCAGCGCCCGTTAGCCCGGCACGCTAACGACGGAAACGGCAAAATAAATTCCTCTGCCCTTCCCAAGGCTGCAGGGGCTCCCGCAGGCAAGGGCTGGCTTGCGTGACGAGCGGGCCGGCAGCGGGCAGGCGCGCGGCCGTTACTTTTACCCATTCACCGGTTTATCTCCGGCCACGTTTTATGCTCGAGTTCCTGAAGCTGCGGCCAGAGCTCCTCCGGCTCACCAGCTCGGAGCACGAAGGGGATGGCGAAGGAACAAGGGGCTGAGTTCACGGGGAGAATCCAGCTGGGATGCGGAGACGCATATCCCGCTCCGGACGGGGCAACCCCTGCCAGGACGGCGCTGAAGGGAGCTCGAGGAGAAACGGTGAAGACGGCGGCTGCGACGAGGCAGAACTTGGCACTGCCGGCGCCCCGAGCCTGCCAGCGCGCCCCGAACGCTGCCAGCCCCGACCCGCGCCACCACCGCCCCCTCCTCGCGGTCCTAGCCTTCTATTTTCGCCTTCCCGATACTCCCTTCCCCTGCCCAACCCGAGGGGATGACGAGATCTTCCTCCTCCTCCTGATGCTGCTCGGCTGCGGCCAGCCGGCGCCTGGCCAGCGGACCAGCCTCACCCCAGGTCTCGGGCTGATTAAGCCCGGTGAGATCAGACGCATCCCGGCATTCCTGCCAGCTCACCCTTCCGGCGCTCCGCAGGCCAATTTAATTTTCATAGTGCACTTTGCTGGCAACAGCCGCATCGCGGGAGCCCGGCCGGCTCCCCCCCGCCAGCTCATTTCTCTCGCTACCGGCCCCATCCATTACGTCCTGGCACACAGCAGCCTGACATTGGGACACCCTGACAAGGACGATGCTGGATTATCTGAGATTTAGCCCCAGTCTCGGTCCCGCCGCAGCCAGGAAGCAGCGGAGAGCTCGGGAATTCCCAAGGTGGTCCATCCTGTCGTGCTCGGCTCCTCCAGCCATCCCCAGCCTCTGCCCCGCCAGCGGGGAGCAGAGCACTGCTCCGCTCATCACAGGTCACAGGGAGGAGAGACGGCTCACCCATTCCCCAGCCCCCCGAAGATGGGGTGGGGACCCTGGCACCCCGTGCCGCAGCCAAGCTGTGCCTGGGCCCCCGGCCAGGCTCCCAGAGCACCCCCCGACCCCCGGCCAGGCTCCCAGAGCCCCCCACAGACCCCCGGCCAGGCTCCCAGAGCACCCCCCGACCCCCGGCCAGGCTCCCAGAGCCCCCCACAGACCCCCGGCCAGGCTCCCAGAGCCCCCCACAGGCCCCCGGCCAGGCTCCCAGAGCCCCCCACAGGCCCCCGGCCAGGCTCCTATAGCCCCCACAGGCCCCCGGCCAGGCTCCTATAGCCCCCACAGGCCCCCAACCAGGCTCCCAGAGCCCCCACAGGCCCCCAGCCAGGCTCCTATAGCCCCCACAGACCTCCAGCCAGGCTCCTATAGCCCCCACAGACCCCCAGCCAGGCTCCTATAGCCCCCACAGATCCCCGGCCAGGCTCCTATAGCCCCCACAGACCCCCAGTCAGGCTCCTATAGTCCCCACAGCTCCTCACTCCTTCAACCAGCTCCTATAGCCCCGACATGCCCCTGCCACCCTCACAGGCCACCACCCAGACCCGTATAGCCCCTCTGGACACCTACAGCCCCCTCATGCCATCAGCCAGGCCCCTGTAGCCCCCGCAGGAACCTATAGGCGCCACCGAGCCCCCATAGCCCAGCTGCACTCCTATAGGCCTCACCCAGGCCCTTATAGACTCCTACAAGCCCCTGCCCCGGCCGCTACAGGCCCCGACTGGACCCTCTAGCCCCTCCCCCCGCGGCCGCCAGCCCGGCCCCTATGGCCCCTATAGGCCCCGCCGGCCGCAGGAGGCGGGGCGGGGCGGTCACGTGGCGGTCACGTGGCGGTCACGTGGCGGTCAGGTGACGCGGGGCGGGCCGCGCCGTGCCGGTGCCCGTGTGGGTGCCGCCATGCTGTCCCGGCTGCTGAAGGAGCACCAGGCGCGGCAAAGCGAGCGGCGGGAGCTGCAGGGTGAGCCCGCCCCCGTCCCCACGGCGACCGGCCCCGCCCCGCGCCCCGGGGGAGCGGCCCGATTGGCGGCGGGAGCTGCCGCTCACCGCGGGGGGGGGGGGGGGGCGGGCACCGCCCGGACGCGCACCCCATTGGCCGCCGGGGCCGTCCGTCAGCGGGGGGGGGGTGTGGTGTGTGCTGAGGGGCGGGGGAGTGGCCGGCAGGGTGGAGCGTGATGTCACAGCCCCGCGCGCTGACGTCACGCGCCTCCCCGCTGGCGTCACGGCCCCGCAGAGCGGCGGCGCAGGGAGGCCATCGCCGCCGCCACCCGCCTGACCGAGGCGCTGGTCGATCACCTCAACGTGGGGTGAGGCCGAGCCCCCCCGCCTGGCTGGGCCCCCCCGCTGGCCCCTTGCCCCTTAAACCCCTGGCCAAGGCTCCTCAACCCCACCCAGGCCCCCCCCCACCTCCCCGCCCCTTCCCCCTCAGAGCCCCGGGACCCCCACCCCCCCGGCCCTTTCCCCCCCGCCACCGCCGGCCGGGACCCCCTGAACCCCCCCAGCCCCTTTTACCCTGGGACACCCCATCCAGGCGCCCCCCCCAACCCTGGGGCCCCTCCACCCCCAAAACCCCTCACCAAGGACCCCCAAACCCCCATCCAGGGACCCCTGCACCCCCAACCCCCCCGGTCAGGGACACCCCCAAGCCCCTTCTCGCCCCCAAAACCCCTGCCCAGGGAACCCCAAGCCCCCCACCCTGCCCAACTACTGGCCTCCCCGCGGGCCACCACCCCCTCCCCAGGGCCGCCCCCCGCCCCGGGGCGGCAGCCCAGCCCCGCGTGCCCCCCCCGTGCCCCCCGGCAGGGTGGCGCAGGCCTACGTCAACCAGCGGAAGCTGGACCACGAGGTGAAGACGCTGCAGGCGCAGGCGGCGCAGTTCGCGCGGCAGACGGGGCAGTGGATCACCATGGTGGAGAACTTCAACCAGGCCCTCAAGGTGGGGTGTACCCCCCCCCCCGGCATGGGGCTGGGGGAGGTCACCCCTCAACCCCAGCTTGGCACGGGGAGGGAGGGGTTTCCCTCCGGGACCCTCCCCGCGTCACCACGGGACGGCGGGCTGCGTCCCCCGGCCCCGCCGCTCGACGCCGGCGCGGTCTGGCAGCATCATCTGCGCGCTGCCAGGTCGCACCGCGGCGGGCGGCGCCCGCAGGGTCCCAGCCAGGGTGGGACCCCCCCCCCAAAATCCCCCCGGCGGCTCCCTGACAGCCCCCCCCCCATCCCGACAGGAGATCGGGGACGTGGAGAACTGGGCGCGCAGCATCGAGATGGACATGCGGACCATCGCCACCGCGCTGGAGTACGTCTACAAGGGGCAGCTCCAGCCCTCCTGCTCCTGAGCCGGCGCCGGCGCCGCGCTTGGCAGATGACGCGGGCCGCGGCGCCGCAGCCGGGGGACCCCTCTGTTCCGGGGAGCGGGCAGAATAAAGCGTGGCTGCGCGGGGAGGCCGGGGCCCTGGCACGGCCCTCGCTGCCCCCTCCTAAGCCCCCTCATCCTCTTTGCCGCTTAGCGCCGGCGCCGCGGCCCCGTTTTCTCCCGGACAAAGGGCCCCTTTGGGCCCGCAGGGCTCTAATCCCCGGGGCAGAGCTCGGCCCCCCAGCTCGGGGCGATGCCCCCTCCCAGGGCTGGGACGGGGACCCTGGGGGGTGCCCTCCCTCCCGGCTCCACTCAGGGGCTCCTCCGGGGTGAGGGTCCCCCACCAAGGCGAGGGGTGTCCTGGCCCCCCCCCCCCGCGCCCGGGGCCCCCCCAGAGCCGCGCCTGGCAGAAGGAGGCTTGGCCGGCCGTGAACTTTGGCAGCGGGCTCTGCCCCGGCGCAGGGGGAGGAGCGGCCGCGGCCCCCCCGGCTCAGACGGCCACTGCCGCCGCGGCCGGAGCAGCACCCGGAGCCCTCTGTCCCACCGAAGGTAGGTGGGGGCTCGGCGGGGGACTCCCCTCTGCCCCCCAACCCAGGCCGGGGGTGCCAGGCGAGCCGGGGCCCGCAGCAGCCCCCGCCAGGGGTCTGCCCCATGGCTGCAGGGCACGGTGTCATGAGTCCGTCGGGTCTCGTGCACAGCGTGATGAGTCTGTCGGGTCTCGTGCACGGCGGCAGCCCGCACCGTCCAGGCTGGGCAGGTGGCTGCTGCCCGTCCCCTGCCCTCACCTGGCTCCGGGGACGCGGGCAGACACGGGGGGGTCCCCCCATGACCCCAAGGGCCGGGAAGGGATGGGGGCTGCCGCCCCGCTGGGGGGGGCCAGCCTGGAGCCCCCATCCCAGTGGGTTCATAACCCCCAACCAGCAGCCGCTGCTGGGAGCCGTGGGGGCAGCCTGATGCCCCCAAAGACCCCCCTGAAACAGGGCTCCTGGAGGGGGACAAAGCCCCCCCTGGGACTTCCTTGTCGGGAGGGGGGTGGGGATGCGGGGGCAGGCGGGTTGGGGGGTCCCAGAAGCCACGGTGATGGTCACCTCCCCGTGCAGGTCAGGGACAGAAGGCACCTGGGGTCGTCCCTGCCCTGGGAGGGCAGGAGGGGGACGGGGTTGGGCCGGGGGGGTGGGGGGGGGCAGCTGGGAGCTCCCCCCCGCCCGGTGCCGCCCCGCGGGCCCTGGGCCCTGGCCAGGCGTGACGCAGCGCACCCGGCTAATCCCCGGCACGCCGCGCGGACGGCCTGGCCCGGCGGGAGGGAGGTCGGTCGGAGATGCGCCTGGGGACGGGTGGGGGACACGGGGTGCTCGCCCCCACGCTGGGAGGGCAGGGACCACCGCCCGGGGTCACCGGGCACCCCACAGCACCTGGGCACGGACAGAGACCCGCGTGGGACCCACCGCAAGCTGGGATCAAGCCGCAGACCCCCCCCCCCTTCCCCACCCTCCACCTGGGGGGGGGGCGGGTCTGCCCCCCACGGCGTGGGGCAGGGCGGGGCGTGCGGGGGTCCCCCGCACGGGGAGGGGGGCGCGTGGCTTTACCTGCTGAGCGAGGAGCCCGGGTTCAGCTCGGGGTGCGGCGGCTGAGCCGGCGGGGCGGGGGGCACGGCGCAGGACGCCCGCGCTCCTCTCCCACCGCCCCCCGGCCCCGCAGACCCCCGCCATGTGGCCGTACCTCTTGCTGGCGGCGCTGGCCTGGGCGCTGGGCTGGCTGGTGCGGGACCGCCGGACTCTGCCCTCCGTCAAGGACAAGCACGTCTTTATCACCGGCTGCGACAGCGGCTTCGGCAACCTGCTGGCGCGGCGGCTGGCCCGCCGGGGCTACCGGGTGCTGGCCGCCTGCCTGACCCAGAAAGGGGCCGACAGCCTCCAGCGGGGCTGCTCCGGCCACCTCCGCACCACCCTGCTCGACGTCACCCGCTCCGACAGCATCCGCCGGGCCGTCGAGTGGGTGCGGGCAGAGGTGGGCGAGAAAGGTGAGCGGGGCAGGATGGGCCCCCGGGAAGGTGCTGGGGGGCACGGTGGGGTCCCGGCAGGGTGGGGGGTCCCGGGAGAGCCGCTATAGCGCGAGACGTTGGGTCCCGCCAAGGGACGCGATGGGGCGAGACGGGGCGCGCCGCCGAGGGGCGTGGGGCGGGATGGGGGGTCCCCAGGGCGGGGGTCCCCGACGAGGTGGCGCAGGGCAGGACGGGGGGGTCCCATCGGAGCACCCCGAGGCGAAGGACGAGGGGGCCGTGGGGCGGGCGGGGAGGGGGCCCCCCCCCCCGGGCCACCCTAAGGCCGGGGGTCCGCAGGGGAGGGGACCGTGGCCGCCGACCTCGCGCGCGCCCCGCCAGGTCTCTTCGGGCTGGTGAACAACGCGGGGGTGGCCAACCCCATCGGCCCCACGGAGTGGATGGGGATGGAGGACTACCGCCAGGTGATGGCCGTCAACGCCTTCGGCGCCATCGAGGTGACGCTGCAGCTCCTGCCGCTGCTGAAGCGGGCGCGGGGCCGGGTGGTGAACACCTCCAGCGTGCTGGGCCGCCTCTCCGCCAACGGCGGCGGCTACTGCATCTCCAAGTACTGCGTCGAGGCCTTCTCCGACAGCCTGCGGTGGGTGCCGGCCCCCCCGCCCGCCCCGCGGCCCCCGGCCCCCCGCCCTGACGGCCGCGCGTCCCGCAGGCGCGACATGTACCACTTCGGGGTGAAGGTCAGCATCGTGGAGCCCGGCTTCTTCAAGACGGCGGTGACCAACCTGGAGGCCATCGAGGCGTCGCTGCAGCGGCTCTGGGACCGCCTGGCGCCCGAGACGCGGCTCAGCTACGGCGAGGATTTCTTCCGCAAGTGTGAGCGGGGCGGGGAGGGGGTCCCCGCCGCCTCGGCGTCCCCCCCGGCCGCGGGCTGCCTGATCCCTGACCCCCACCCCGCCTGCATCCCCCAGACCTGAAGGTGCAGCGGCTCATCATGAACGCCATGTGCGACGCCGACCTCAGCAAGGTGACCCGCTGCATGGAGCACGCGCTGGGCGCGCGGCACCCGCGCACCCGCTACAGCGCGGGCTGGGACGCCAAGCTGCTCTGGCTGCCCGCCTCCTACCTGCCCGCCTGCCTCGTCGACTTCGCGCTGGCCGCCATCCTGCCCAAGCCGGCCCACCGCGTCCGCTAGCCCCCCGCGGCGGCCGCCAGCCCCCGCCCCGGGCTGCTGGACCCCCCCGCCCTGCCCCAAACCAGCGCTGCAAATAAACCGCCCACCCCGGGTGCCGTGCAAACCGCCGCCTGCGGTGCTCGTCCCTGCGGCAGCCCCGGCGCCGGACGGGGTCCCCGCACGGCCCGGGGACCGTTGGTGGCGTTGTGGTGGCACGTGGAGACCCCAGCCCCGCCGCAACCCGGGGAGGGGGGGACCCGCAGGGACGCCGCCACCGTCGCCGCCCTTCCGCCGGCCGCGGCGCGCCCCGGCGACGTGGCCCCCGAGCCAAGGCCCCGGCAGCCCCTCAGCACCGGGGCGGGACAGGGCGGCTCACACCAAGGCCACGCGTCCCAGTGGGACCAGTCCCTTCCTGGTGGGGAGGTCCCGGTCGTAGGATGGGGCAGCACCGGGGGCTCCCCCCACCCTACAGCACCCCCCGGGTCAAGGGACGGCGGGGGGACGCCGCACCCCCGAGGGAGCGCGTCGCAGCCCCAGCGCGGCGGGCACGCGGCTCTACGGAAGCTGTTCTTTTTATTTCCAAACCGGGGGGGGCTCCCGCGGCCCCCCCAGCCCCTGCCGGCATACGGGGAGGGGTCCAACGGCAGCGACCCCCCGGGAGGGGTTTGGCACGCGGGGCCCTGCCCCGGAGGAGCTTGTAGAGGGCGAGCGAGCGGGAGCAGCCCCCGGAGCCCCCCGGGCCGGGGGCAGCGGGAGCCGGGGGCTACATGACCTCGTAGCCGCTGCGGATGCCCTTCATCAGGCAGCAAGCGAAGATGATGCCCAGGATCTGGAAAGGGAGAGGGGAGGGCGGTGGTCCCCGTCCCGCACGGCCCCATACACGGGGAGGGGGGGGCCCCCAGCCCCACACGGGGGGGGCTCAGCCCCACGTCCCACCTCGAAGAAGGCGATGCCCAGCGCGACCGCGGCCACGATGAGGATGTTCTTCTTCATCCAGGCTTCGATGCTCTGGAGGCAGCCCTGGGGGAGCAGAGGGGCTCAGGGGGCGGCCGGACCCCCGGGGCGAGGCGGGGAGGGGGGGCACGGGGGGGGTCTCACCTTCTCGTGGACGGTGGCGGGGCTGGGGTGGACGTTGCAGGAGGTGATGTTGACCCGGCAGCAGGACTGCGGCACCGTGTCGTTGACCTTGAACCGCTCGATGGTGGCCCAGTCCGTGTAGTTGTTGGCTCCACAGCAGGCGAACTGCCGGGGACGGGGGGGGGAACCCCAGGGGGTCACGGGGGGGGCCAAGCCCCGGGGGCCCGGCCCCCCGCCCCGTTACTCACGTCCGTCTGGAGCTCATCCACGGCCTCCGTCAAGGGCTTGTCCTCCCCGTACTTGCGCATGGCGTCCCACAGCCCGTCCTCCAGCACCGAGCGGACCTGGGGGGCGCGGGGGGGTCAGAGGGGGGGGGTCCGCAGCACGCGGGCAGGCCTGCGCCCCCTCCCCACGCATGCCCACCTTGTCCTTGAAGACGTATCCGGCGATGGCGGCGGCGATCTCCGCTAGGAAAATGATGCTGAGCAGGACGGCGAACTGCGGGGGGACAGGGTGGGGGTCAGGGTGGGGGTCGGGGGAGCTGGGGGGGGCCGGGGGGGGGCGGCGGGGCGCTCACCGTGGTCACCATGCAGTAACTCTCCTTCCAGGCGCCGCAGCAGCCGAAGAAGGAGATGAAGAAGATGACGACGCCGAGCACCAGGATGGCGACGGGGGTGCTGGAGGCGGAGGCGCTGCTGACCGCCAGCGCCTTACCCAGGGCCACCTGGGCGTAGATGCCGATGGCGACGAGGGCCACGCCGCACACCTGGGGGGCAGAGGGGGCTGGGGGGCAGCCGGCGCCACGGGGTGGGGGTCCCCCGCAGCTCAGCCGCCTCCCTTCCCGGGGGGTGCGGCGGTTCTGGGGTTTGGCCCCAAACGGGGGACCCCGGTCCCGGGGGTGACGGGGGGGGGGGAATCCCCTCTGCCCCCCCCGCCCCGGCCCAGCGCAGCCCCGCCGGCCGTGTCCCCAGCGAGGGGGCCCGGGCCGGCCCCACGGCGCGACACCCTGGGGGGCCGGGCCGGCGGCCGCGGGAAGGCCGGGACGTTCGGGAAGTTCGTCCTTCCGGCCACGGCGAGAGGCCTCGGAGGGGGGGCCCCGGTGCCAGCCCGCCCGCCACGGGGCCACGGGCAGGCCGGGGGGGTGGTCCAGGGCGGGGGTCCACGCCAGGCACGCGCCCTCCCGGCGGGCACCCGCGGGAGACAGGGCGCCCGCGGCCCGTCCCGGCGCTGGGGCAGCAGCGGGACCATCCCACCCCCGCCTCCAGCACCCCCCACGGGTGGGGGCACCCCCCCTCCCCCCAGCCTCGGCTTCCCCGCGGCAGCCGGGCCCCCCCGGTGCCGCGGGCCCTGTTTGCTCGCTGGGTGTGGGCAAACAGGGCCCGGCCGCTGCACAAACACGTCCGGCGGCGGCGGCGGCCGGCGGCCCCGCCATGGCCCCCTCTGGCCGCGGCCCGGCCCCCCCGGGGTGACTCAGCCCGGCCGGATCGGGGTGGGGACCGGGACGAGGCACTCCCTGCGTGGGGGGACAGCAAGGCGGCCGCCCCCCGACGCCCCCCCACACCCCGTGGCGGCCGTTGGGCTCCCAGCGGCTCTTTCTTCACCCCGACTTCCCCAAACCCATGCCCTGCCGGGGGCAGCCAGGAGCCGTGGGGCCCAGGGGGACCCAGTCACCCGTGGGGTCTCTGCCACCCGTAGGGTCCCCACCCTGACCTTGGGGCTCGGCGACCCTCAGCCAGGGTGTGCCAGCGTTGCCCTGCCCAGCCTCGTTACCCCTGGAACCTACTGATGGTGGCGTGTGGCCGCTACGCTGCGCGGTGACAGGCACCTCCCGGGTGGGCAGCCTCACCCCCGCGCCCCCCAGCATCCGCTGCAGCCCCCCCAGGCAGCAAGGCCCCCCCGGGGCCCCCGTGAACCCCAACCCAGGCCTGCAGGGGGGGTCCAGCGGGTGTCAAAGGGGCCGGGGGGGGGGGGGGAGCTGACGTCAGTGGGGGGGGCTGCTGCCTGCCATGGGGTTGGGGCGGGCGGGTCCCCGGCGGGGCACCACAGGCAGGGCCCGTCGGCCCGGTGCTGCCGGCCCCGGGACCCCCCCGGGACCCCCCCGGGACCCCCCCGACCCCGCACTCACCCAGAAGATGAAGTTGAAGATGAAAACCAGGAACTTCACGCATTTCATCCCGCCCTCGACCGCCATGGCCCGTCCTGCGGGAGCGGCCGCCTCAGCCCCGGGCCCCGCGTCCCGGCCCCGCGGTCCCGGCCCCGCGGTCCCGGCCCCGCGGTCCCGGCCCCCGCCCCGCTCCCCCTGCCCGAGTCCCACGGCCCCGCTCCCCGCCCCGCTCCCCCGCTCCGGCTCCGGCCCCGGCGACCCGGTGCCGCTCCCGATGCCGCCGGAGCTCCGGTGCCGCCGCCGCTCCCCCGCCCCGGGCGCTCACCGGCGCCGCCGCTCCGTGCGCTCCGCGATCATGTGACGGGGCCGGGACGAGTCAACAGGCAACCCCGGCCCCGCCCCGCGTGGGCCCCGCCCCGCGTGGGCCCCGCCTCAGCACAGACACGCGTGGGCCCCGCCCCGCGGCAGCACAGACACGCGTGTACTAGGGACGCTTTAATGGTGCCGGAAGCCGCCGGCCCCGCGCCGGGGGGACATGGGGGGTCGTGCCGGGGGGGACATGGGACCCAGAGCTCCCACCCCACACCCCGGGGCCTGCCGCCCCACTCCAGGGGTCCCGGGACACGCACCCCTTGGTCCCCGCCGCCCCGCTCCGGGGGTGCCGGGACCCCGCACCCCTTGGTCCCCGCCGCCCCACTCCGGGGGTCCCGGGACACGCACCCCTTGGTCCCCGCCGCCCCGCTCCGGGGGTGCCGGGACCCCGCACCCCTTGGTCCCCGCCGCCCCACTCCGGGGGTCCCGGGACACGCACCCCTTGGTCCCCGCCGCCCCGCTCCGGGGGTGCCGGGACCCCGCACCCCTTGGTCCCCGCCGCCCCACTCCAGGGGTCCCGGGACACGCACCCCTTGGTCCCCGCCGCCCCGCTCCGGGGGTGCCGGGACCCCGCACCCCTTGGTCCCCGCCGCCCCACTCCGGGGGTCCCGGGACACGCACCCCTTGGTCCCCGCCGCCCCGCTCCGGGGGTGCCGGGACCCCGCACCCCTTGGTCCCTGCCGCCCCACATCCCCACCCACAGGGCCTGACCACCCTGGTCCTTGACACCCTGTGCCCCGCACCCCGGGGTCCAGGCCACCCCGGTCCCCACCACCCCACACCCTGCACCCCGGGGTCCCGGCCACCCTGGGCTCAGAGCCCCGGCACGGTGGCCAGCGCGGCCAGCACGGCCTCCAGGTGCTGGGGGTGCGCGTAGGCCACGAGGCCGCCCCGGTTGGCCCAGCGCTCGGCCCCCGCCGCCCCCTCCGCCGGGCGGTTGTAGACCAGCTCGGGGGGGGGCCCGGCGTCGCCCGCTCGCCGTGCCCGCAGGGCCCCCGCCAGGGCCACCGCGCCCCCGCCCAGGGCGCGCAGGATGGCGTGGGGGGCGCAGGCGTCCCAGGCGAAGGTGCTGCCTTCGGAGAGGACGTAGGCGTCCGCCAGCCCCAGGATGACGCAGAGCATCTTGTAGCCGGCGCCGGCGGCGAAGCGCAGGCGGCCGCCGCAGAGGGGGGCCAGGGCCGCCCGCACCGCCGCCCCCTCCGCCCGGCTCAGCACCACGCAGGGCGCGGGGCGCGGCGGCGGGGGGCTCAGCGAGCTCAGCCGCGTGTCCCCGTACGCGATGCCCCAGTGGTACCTCCCCTGCCACCTGCGGGGACGGGGAGCCTGAGCGCGGACCCCCTGCCACTGGGTCCCCAGGCTCTCGCTGGGGGCAGGGGTCCCCCCTGGGGACCAGGATCCGGCCGCGCCCCTGCGGCGCTCCCCGCAGCTCCGGTACCTGTGGGTCAGGGGGTCCCGGCGGAAGAAGGGCTCGTTGATGACTCCCAGCACGGGGCAGCCCGTGTGCCGGTCGTAGGCCCCGACGAGCACCAGCGCCGAGCACAGCCCCGCCGGGGCGATGCCGTCGACGGGGGCCACGTCCTCGCGCCCACCGATGTACTCGTTGGTGGAGTCTGCGGGTGCAGCCGAATTCGCCGGGGCTCAGCCGTGGAAGGGGTCTGGGGGGGGGTGTCCCCAACCCGCCCTCTCCCAGCACCCCCTCACCGATGGGGTCTATCCAGATGGCCAGGTCCTGGGGGGGGATGCTGAGCTCCACGCCGGCCAGCGCCGCGTCCCCCAGCGCCACGTCCTGGTGCACGGCGGCCGCCAGCAGCTCGGCGGCCGCCCGCTCGGGTTCCATCACGGAGAGCAGCAGGGCCGCGGTGTCCCCCGGCGTGGCGCAGACCCGCACCACCACCGTCTCCCCTGCCGGCACCCCGGCCTCAGCCGCGGCCCCGCGGCCCCCGGCGGGGGGTCCCCGGCTCCGCGGCCGCCCCGGCACTCACCCTGCCCGTTCCTGAACTCGTTGGACTCCTCGCCGTGGATGTGGCCCTGCAGCTCGGGGAACTGGGGGGGACGGGGCGGCTCAGCCGCGGGGCGCGGGGGCACACGGGGGCCCCCCCGGCCCACCCCCTACCTCCTTCCCCAGGTCGTGCTTGATGACCTCCTGGATGAGGACGTCCGCCAGCGTCTTGAAGTCCTGCAGGAACCTCCTGTTCCGGCCGGGCCCCGTCTTCTCGGCCACCAGCAGCTGGAAGAGGGGGTCCTCCCGCCGGCACAGCCGGGCGATCTGCGCCGCCTTCTCCGAGGCGCCCACCAAGGCCTGCAGCAGCCCCGCCATGGCCGGGCTGGGGGCACGCGGCGCTGAGGGGCGCGCCGGCCGCCCCCCCGCTGCCAGCGCCGCCCCGGGCCGCATCCTGCCCGGCTCAGGCCTCGGGGTGGGGACCCGGCTAAAATTATCCCGCCAGAGGCCGCAGCCTGGAGGTGGGGACGTGGACGTGGACGTGGGGACGTGGACGGGGACGTGGGGACGTGGACGTGGGGATGTGGACGGGGACACGTGGGCACGTGGGGACGTGGAGGGGCTGCGCCTGGCCAAGGATGCGGCCCCACTGTGCGGTTCCCGCGTGGGGGGGGACTGTCCCGCGTGGAGGGGGAAGCAGGCAGGGCTTAAGGGGGGGGCGGGTCCCCGTGCACCCCCAAAGAGCTGTGGGGTGACGGGGCCGCGCACGCCCCCAGCAGCGCAGCCCCCCCGGGGCGGGGGCACCCGCAGGGATGCCCCGGCGGCACCGTGCCCTTCCCCGGGGACGCGCCACGCGGGGAGGGCCCCTCCCCGGCCCCCCCCACGCGCGGGATGCCCTCCCCCGGGCCCCCCACCTCCGCGGAGGGTCCCTCACCCCCTGTGACGCCCCCGGAGGGATCCCGAGCACCCGCCCGCCGCCCCCCGCCGCCGTTACCGGGGCCGGTGCCGCTGACAGCTCCCGTGGGGCGGCCCGTGGGGCGGGGCCGGCCCGGACACGTCACGCCGACGCCTTAACCCCCTCGGCCCCGCGGGCCGACGGGCGGGGGCGGGGACCCCGGCGTCCGAGGGACACCGGAGTGAGGGACACCCACACCCCCCCACACTCGGTGTCGGGGCTCCGAGTGCCGCCTCCCCCTTCCACTTCTCGCCCCTCGCCGTTCCCGCGGCCCCGGGGCCGGTGATACCGGGATACGGTGATGCCATCGGGACTCGGTAGGGTGATAACGGCGGGGCCACCCTCCCTCGCCCCCCACTCCACTCCGGCCGCCCCCCAACACTCCTCCCGTCCCCCGGGGTGCCGGTGGTGCCGCCCCGCCCCCGCGCGGTGGCGCTGTCGTCCCGGTGTTACCGGCTCCGGTGGGGACGCGCCCGCCCCGGAGTAGCGCCCCCTGTCGGGATGCGCTTGCACCACCCTCCCACCGCGCACCGGGGGTAACGGGACGGCTCCCCCCACACATACACACCGGTACACACACACTCACACACCCCTTCCCCCCCGCTCCCGGCTCGGGTCTCCCCGCCGCCTTGACCGCTCCGGCCTCTCCTCCCGCCCCCCGCCGTCGACTCCCGCCGCACCGGGAGCGGGATCCGGAGCGTTGCCGTTGTAGCCCCGGTATCACGGGAGCGGCCGCCCCTCCCTCTTACCCTCTCCATGGTTCTGATGAGCCGCGGGGGGGGGGCGGTAGGGGCCGGGACGGGGGAGTGGGGGCACCGGGACGCGCATCCCCGGTTCACGGGGGGCGGCGCGGCGGGACCCAACTCCCGGCAAGTGCGGCGGGGCCCCGCGGCACCCCGCCGCACTTGCCGGGAGTTGGGTCCCGCCGCGCCGCCCCCCGTGAACCGGAGAGAGAAAGGGGGGGGGTGCGGGGGTGTCGGACCGAACCGGGCAGCGCACGGCGGCGGCGGGGCCGTTCCCGGTGCTCGGGGGGCCGGCGGCGGCTGGTGACAAGCCCCTGCCAGAACCTCTTTTGTGCGCCCGCAGCCAATCAAGGCCGCTGACGACACACTTCTCTTGGGGTATAAAACCCCGGGGCCGCCGCCGCCGCCGCTTTTTTCTTTCCCCCCCCCCCCCTTCACCCCCCCCTCCCCGCCCCCGCCACCCGTTTTACCGCCTTCCCCCCGTTCCGCGCCCCCTTAGGCGTTACGGCGGACGAGCGGGGCGGGGGGGGCCGGCCCGGCGGGGTAAAGATTTCCCGGTATGGCCCCGGTACCGCCGTGGTGGTTGGCTTTGGTGGTGCTGGTGGCGGGGGGGGGGGCGTCGGATACGCAGCCCCCCGCCTCCGAGCCGGCGTGCCCGGTGTGCCTGTGGCGGCGGCACAGCAAGGAGCTGCGGCTGGAGAGCATCAAGTCGCAGCTGCTGAGCAAGCTGAGGCTGAAGGCAGCGCCCAACATCACCCGGGAGGTGGTGAAGCAGCTGCTGCCCAAGGCCCCGCCGCTCCAGCAGCTCCTCGACCTCCACGACTTCCAGGGGGACTCGCTGCAGCACGACGAGTACCTGGAGGAGGACGAGTACCACGCCACCACCGAGACCGTCATCAGCATGGCCCAGGAAAGTCAGTGCCGCCTTTGTTCCGCCCCGCCGCCGCCGCAAACTTCGCCGGCGGAACCCCCCCCCCCGCGCCCCGGCTCCTACCCCCGCCCCGGTTCCCCTCCCGGTTCTCCCCACCCCGCCCTGCCCGCCCCGTCCCTGCGCGGCCGCGGGGCACCGTCCCTCCGGGGGTCCCCCGCCGTCCCTTCGCGGTCCACCACCCCGTCCCCGGGGCTCCCCGGTCCGCGACTCCCCGGGGTGGCTTCGTGCGAGTCCCGAGGGGCTGCATCCCACGGCGCGGGGAGCCGGGACGCGGGGATGGGACAGCCCGGCCGGCAGCCGGTACGGGGCAGGGAGCGGGAGCCGGGACTGGGAACGAGCACGGGGAGCTGGGAGCTGGCACTGGGGACCGGGACCAGGAACTGGGGACTGGGACCAGGGACTGGGGACTGGGACCAGGGACTAGGAGGCAGCACTGGGACCTCGGACCTGGAACCGGGGATTGGGAGCCGGCACCAGGGACTGGGAACAACCACTGGGAGCTGGGACCCGGCACCGGGGACTGGAACCTGGAACCGGGGACTGCGACCTGGCACTGGGGACTGGGACCCGGCACCGTGCACTGGAACTCAGCACTGGCACCAGTGGGTTGTGGGACTTGGCACTGGCAGTAGGTGCCAGGACCTGACACTGGCACCAGTCTGAGCATCAACACTGGTGCTGGGAGCTGGGACCTGGCACCGTGTACTGGGACTCAGCACCAGCACCGGTGCTGGGACTGGACTGGGGGCACAGGCCGGACAGCATGGTGACCTCCCGGTCCCCAGGGCCCCGCCGGGCAGCGGGTGCCAGCGCTCGCCTCCTGCTGCGGCACGTGGCAGGGCGACGGCAGGGCGACGGCACGGCAGGCTGGGGACAGGCAGGCGCCTGCCTTGGGCCTGCCCGTGCCAGCGCGGCGAGGGGCTCCAGCCCGGGGTCCGTGGCAGGGAGGGGACGGGGCGCGGGGGCTGCGCCGCGCCATGACACGTCTCCGTCCGTTTGTCCGTGGGCGAGGAGGGGGCCAGTGGACGGGGCTCCGGGGCGGCTGCACCCCTCACCTCTCCGTGCCTCAGCGTCCCCCGGTGCCAGCGCGGCGCCGCGTGTCCGGCCCCGGCTCCACCTGCTCCGGCGGCAGGACGAGGCTGCGGGACCCCTGAGGCGCGGGGGCTGCGGGACCCCCGGGAGCGGGGCCGGGGGGGCCGGGTGCGAAGGGCGAGCGGAAGGGAGGGAAGTGTGAGGCGCTGCCCCCCCCGCAGCCCCCCGACGAATTTCCTTCCCAGGCATTAATAGACTCGGGCGGCTTTGAAATTTTATTACCCATAAAATTGACAACACGCTGGGGTTTTCCTCCCCGCGCCGCGTTAACGCTCGCTGCCCCCGGCCCCCCCTCCCGCCCCTTAACAGCTCGGGGGCCCCCAAAATAAATACCAGAGGGCGGCCCCTCCTCCCGGCCGGCCGGGCCCTGCACGGCCCCGCTCCGGGGGTCCCGCAGCCCCGGCCCCGCAGCCGGATGCGCCGCGGGGTCCGGCCTGCCCCGGCCGCGGCCGCTCCGTTATTATTATGATTTTGCCTCCCTCCTCGCCCCCCCCGTGGCAATTGTGTGGGGTTTTATGGTTCCTGAACAGAAGGAGGGAAAGGGCTTTATAGGCAGCAGAGCCATAAAGCTCTCGGGTTCCCCCCGGCCGCCCCCCGCCCCCCCGTTAATCCCAAGCCACCACCCCCAGCACCCCCCACCCCCCCGGTTTTTTAACGGCAGAAGGAACCCGGGAAGGTTAATTGGGTCCTAAACCCATTTAGGGGCTACCCGTGACCCCCGCGACCTGCGGGGTGGAGGGAGCTTAATGAGGGGCGATGGGGGGCCGGGCACGGGCCGGGGCCGGGGGGCCGGGGGGGCCGCCCGTGCCGCTCGCTGCCCCGCCAGGGCCGGAGCTGCTCAAGGTCAGCGGGACGTAGGCGGGAGCGGAGACGCGGGGACTCCGCAGAGCCACCGCCGGCACGTGGCACCTCGGGCACCGGCGGGTCCCCAGGATGCCCGGACCTGAGGGGTCTCCAGTCCCCCATGGCAGGCGAGGGGTTAACGGGGCAGAGGTGGGAGCCCCAAACCCGGGCCTGGTGGGAACAAAGAGAGTGGGGGGCCCGGGGCCGCCCCCCTTGCGGCACATACTCGGCTCTGACCGACGTCCCTTTATCCCCCGTTGCCACAGCACTGGGACGAGCGTCCTGGCATCGCCGCAGCCCGGTGCCAGGAGCAGCCAGCATGGCAGAGCCCCCACACTCAGACCCCCCGGCACCCCAGACCCCCTCTCGGCCCCGGGGCCACAGCTGCTCGGTGTCCCCGGGGTGCCAGGCCCAGTCCCGGGCTGGAGAAGGATCAGTGGCACTGCCGGCGCTGCCGGCGCCGCGGCGAGGGGCTTCGGTGGCAGCTTTAAGGGACCTGCACTGGCTCCAGCGCTGCTTCGGCATCTCTCACCAGGAGATCCTACAAAAACAACCCCAGCGGCAACCGTCCTTGCCGCGGGGCCGGCCACGGCCCGCCCAGAGCAAACCGGCACCGCGTTCCCTAAGGCCACCGGTGACCTCTGTGCGGTGCGGGAGCGGTGCCACCGGCACCACGGGGCACCCGGAGCCCCTCGAGGCGGGCACCGGCCCGGGCTGGGACGACGTCCCACCGGTGACGGGTGGCAAAGCCCCCGCCAAGGGGCTGGGGGGCACAGCCTGCCCCGGGCTGGGCGCCGGGGGGGCCAGCGTGGCTTCGAGGGGACGGGCAGCGTGGCGGGGGGAAACGCTCCCCGGGGGGCTCCCGGGGGAGCGCGGGCTTAATCGGGGGCTTGTGCGCAGCAAATTGCTGGGAGGGGTTTGGGCGGCCGGCGCCCGCGGCCCCCCAGCCCCTGTCACTTTGGTTTATGTGCGGCGCGGCGGGGGGCAGGATGGCATTCCCGGGGCTGCGGCCGGTGTCGTGACCCCCATGTGTTCGGGGAGGCCTCGCGCGCAGCAAATGGCCCCGCGCTGCAGCTGGGTGCTATTAAACCTGACCGGTGCGTGGCAGGGGGAGGGGGCTGCGCGGGGGGGGGAAATTCCCAGCTCAATTTGACACAGATGTTTGCCGAGCAGGGAGGGCCGGCGTGGGGCCGGGGCCGGCCCGGGTGCTGCCGTGGGGCTGGGGGAGGGCGGCCGGGGACCCCCCGGTCCGCTGACGCTCGGGCTGCGGACGCTGGGGGTTGTCGTCCCACCGGGGCGGGCGTCCCCGTCCCCGCGGCGGCCGCTCGCCTTCGCCGTCTCCGAGAGCATCGCCCCGGGCGCGGCGCGCCGGGGTCCCGGGCGCAGCGTTCCCGGCTGCTCCGCCGAGGCCGGCAGAGGTGCGGGGCTGCCCCGAAAACAAGCCCAGGGAGGGTGGGAGATGGGGGGGCGGGAGACGGATGTCCCCTGCGACGCAGACCCGGCTGGAGCGCGGGCGGGGAGGCCGGTGGTGCCAGTAGCCCGCGCTCGGTGCCGTGGACCCTCCGGGGGGGCTTTGCCGCGGGACCGGGCACGTTGCCGGCTCCGACACAGGGACGTGTGGGGAACCGGCTGCCCCGGAGCAGGTGCCGCGGGGCCGGAGCCCCCCGGCGGAGCGGGGCCGGGCTGAGCGGGGCGGGGGTTCGGTCCCCGCGGCCCCCGCGGGGGATCACGAATCCCCGGCGACACGGGGTCAGGGGGCAGCCGGGGACCTTATTGCGCATGGAGGGGCAATGACCCCCGGGGCAGCCCCTGACCCGACCTTCACCTCCTAACGACCGAGGAGGAGCCTGCCCCGACCCCGCGGCCGACGGCGGTGGGGGGGTCCCGGGGCCGCCCCTGACACCTCCTTCCTCCCGCAGCGGACCCCGTGGTGCAGATCGAGGGCAACCCCCATTGCTGCTTCTTCAACTTCAGCCCCAAGATCATGTTCACCAAGGTGGTGAAGGCGCAGCTGTGGGTGTACCTGCGGCCGTGCAGCACACCTCCACCGTCTACCTGCAGATCCTCCGCCTGAAGCCGGTGACGGAGGAAGGCAGCCGCCACATCCGCATCCGCTCCCTGAAGATCGACCTCAACTCCCGCATCGGGCACTGGCAGAGCATCGACTTCAAGCACGTGCTGCAGAACTGGTTCAAGCAGCCGCAGAACAACTGGGGCATCGAGATCAACGCCTTCGACCCCAACGGCAACGACCTGGCCGTCACCTCGCTGGGACCCGGGGCCGAAGGGCTGGTAGGTGACCGGCGCGGCGCGGGCGCGTGGCTCGGCGTCCCCGCGGTTCCGGGGGCCGGCGCTGCGCGGAGCTCGCGGGGCGTTGCGCGACGGGCGCGGGGCTCCCGGCCGTCCCCGGGAAGCGGAGGGCGAAGGGGGGTGATGGGGACGGGCACGGGCGGTGGCACAGCTCCGCGGGGCTGGTCACAGCTCTGCCAAGCTGGTCACGGCTCCGTGGGGACAGTGACGGCTCCGTGGGGCTGGTGACAGCTTGTGGGGGTGGTGACAGCTCTGTGGGGACAGTGACAGCTCCGTGGCACGGGTGACAGCTCCATGGGGCCGGTCACAGCTCCGTGGGACTGGTCACAGCTCCGTGGGGCCAGTGACAGCTTGTGGGGGTGACGACAGCTCCGTGGGGCCGGTCACAGCTGCGTGGGGCTGGCGGCAGCCCCGCGGAGCCGCGTGGGACCCGGGGACGGCGGGGCGGCGGGGCGGCGCGCGGGGCTCACGCCCCCCCCCTCTCCCCCCAGCACCCCTTCATGGAGCTGCGGGTGCTGGAGAACAACAAGCGCTCGCGGCGGAACCTGGGGCTGGACTGCGACGAGCACTCGACCGAGTCGCGCTGCTGCCGCTACCCCCTCACCGTCGACTTCGAAGCCTTCGGCTGGGACTGGATTATCGCGCCCAAGAGATACAAAGCCAACTACTGCTCGGGGCAGTGCGAGTACATGTTCATGCAGAAGTACCCCCACACCCACCTGGTGCAGCAGGCGAACCCCCGGGGCTCGGCGGGACCCTGCTGCACCCCCACCAAGATGTCCCCCATCAACATGCTTTACTTCAACGACAAGCAGCAGATCATCTACGGCAAGATCCCGGGCATGGTGGTTGACAGATGCGGATGCTCTTAGAGCCCGGCTGGTGCTGCCCCTCCGCCCCGCGCCCCCGCCCCCAACAAACTCCTCTTTTCTTCCACCGCCTTTTGGTTTTTTCGGGTTTTTTTTTTTTGGTTCGGTTTGGTTTTAAATACAAAGAACGAGCGCTGAAACTCCTTCGGATGTTGGGGGAAGAGGGAGAGAGAAGAAAAATCCCACGGAGAAACGCTGCACCAAACCCGCGCTTCGACATGCATTGTGCAATAACGCAACCGGATGGAGAAGGGAAGGGGCGGCCGGGACCCCCGGCGCGGCGGCGCGGCGGCGCGGCGCGGCTCTTCGCCGGACGGCTCTCCCGCCCCGGCTCGACGGTGACAGGGAGAGGAGGCGGCCGAGCAGACCCCGCGTCTCCCCGCGCTTCTGGAGCGGCGGCGGGGACGGGGACGTCCCTGCCCGCCCCACGGCCAAGGTGACATCCGAGGGCCGACGGCCCCATCACCGCAGCCCCGCTCCGGGTGCTCTGCCGGAGCAAGGATGGCAGCATCCGGCTGCGGGACCCCCGGGACGGGCACGCCGGGGCGGCTGGGCCACGCGACAGCTCCGGCCCGGGAGGAAACCGTCTCCCTTCTTTAATTTATTTATTTATTAACCACCCTCTCGGCGGCGCTTTGCTGCGGGAAGCCCCCGCTCGCCCTGCTCCCTCCCTTCACGCGCCGGCGCCGTCCCGGCACCCGCACCCCGACGGCGGGCAGCTCTGGAGGGGCTGCTTCAGCCTGGAGCTCCCCGGGGACCGGCCGGCGGCAGCCGGCACCGCCAGCACCCTGCGGCATCCCCGGGCACGGACGGCTGGAGGGGAATGGAGCTGCCGCCCACGCCTCGGATTTGGCCCTGGCACTGCCGGCGCGACGGCGATGCTTTCCCCGGTGCTGCCGGCGGGACGGCGGTGCTCGCCCCGGCACCCAGCGCGCTCTCGGGGGGAGGGAGGGTGGCCGGTGGCCCGGGCTCGTCCAGAGGAGGCACCGGCCAGAATTGGACGGAGGCTCCGGCTGGGAAGAAATTCCGCTTACGCGGCAGATTCGCCTCCCCCTGCCCTCGGCGTTTGGATTATTTTCGCATGAGAACAGGCTCCCGCTCTCAAGAGTTCAGCCGCCCCGGCGGCTCCGGCGGTTCCTCTCCGCTTGCGCCGCGGCCGGAGTGATGCAACCGGGGCCACGCCGGGTCCCGGCCGGGAGCCGTCCCTGGCGCCAGGCGGCCGCCGACCCCGTGCCGGGGTGGAAACAGCGGCTCTGCCCGGCCCGGGGGAGCCCCCACAGACCCCGGCCCCAGCACTTATCCCAAGGGTGCCGGATGGCTCCGGCCGGGAGACGCGCCTCCGTCCCTCCTCACCCGCGGCACCACGGGGCAGAAGCACCGGGGCCGCACGGGGAACGACCCCACGGCCGCAGCCGGGGCAGCCCGGCACGTCCGCACCCCGCGTAGCACTTAGGGACGGCGCCGGGCGGCCGGGGTCGGGACGGCGCTGGCGGCAGAGCCGGGGGCACCCGGGATGTTTAGCACTTGTCCCCGGCTCCGCGGGGCCCGAAGCGCTTACAAGGACGAGGCTGCCCCGGGGCGAGGACGCGGCACTGGCCCGGCCGTGCGGAACCCCGGCCACCCTGCCTGGCGCCGAAGCACTTAGGGCCCCTCGCGCCGGGCTCCCGGCACCGCTGGGGTCTCGCCGCCAGCGCCGGTGCCACTGGCCCAGCAGCTCCGGCAACGGCGGCTCTGCAGCCCCGCCGCGGCGCCGCGGGGGCTCCCGGCGCCCCGGCCGGACCCCGCGGCTCCGGCTCGCGGCAGGAATCGGAGGCGGGGGGACGGGGACGGGGGCCGTCCCGGGGGAGCGGCCCCCCGCCAGCCTCACCCCTGGGGCAGGGCAGGGGGCTCAGCTCAGCCCCGAAACACCAGCCTGGGCCTGCGGTCGCTCCGCGGCAAACGGCCCCACGCCAGCCGCTCCGTGGCCGAGGTCCCCAAGCCCCGTGCCGGCAGGTCGTTGCCAGCATCTAGGACGATGCCGATGCAAATCCCCCTCCCCGGCCTGGCTGCAGCCGGCAACCGCCGAGGCCGGCGGCCGAGGCATCCCCTCTCCCTGCCGTTCAGTGCCTTTCGGGGGGCCACGTCCTCCGGCAGCACCGGCTCTCGCGGTGGAGCCGGCGCATCCCGCGCCGGAGGAGGGGGCAGCAGGCGGGAGACCTCCCGGCTGCCGAGCCGGGGCCAACGCCTGCGTCCCCGTGCGGTGCCCCCCACCCCAGCCGTGCCCCTGTGATGCCGAAGGGGCGGGTCCCGGTGAAGCTGCTCATGGAAATATTTTGCCAGTCCCCGTTTCGCTTCTGCCCAGTGCTCACGGATCGCGGGGGCTGGTCCGGTCCCGGCCGTCGCCGCTCCCCTCCGCCGCTGAAACCGCTCCGGCCGCAGCCAAGGACGCGCTGGCACCGTCCCGCCACGGCCAGCACCAGGGCCGGTCGCCCCGAGCCCTGCAAGGCGTCGAGCACGGCACAGCCGCCGCCAGGAGCGGAGCCACGTGCGGGAAGGAGCCAGAAGCCGCTGGGAAGGGACTGGAAAGGGCACGGAGCCGCCCCGGCCACGGGATCCCGCTCCGGAGTCAGGGGAGCCGCGGCCTGGCCGGGCTCCGGCTGGGGTCCCCCTGCCCTCCTCGCCCCAGCCATCGCCACGTGCCGGAGCCCCGCTTGGCGGGGAGGGGGTCTTGCTCCCCCCGACCCGGGACACGGCCACCAGCCTTGCGCTTGGGGCACGTGGCCCTTCCCCGGGGAGGGGGACAGGCGCGGCCGGGCCCCGGCTGGCGGCAGGGGCTTCCCGCCCGGCGCGGGGGCAACGGCAGCGATCCGGAGCCGGGACGGGTGGGAGGCGCCCGGGACGGGCGCTCCCCCGGCTTCGCAAGAGCTGCGAACGAGGGGGTGCCCGAGGCGGCCGGGACCCCCCGGGGGCATCGTCCCCCCAGGGGCATCGTCCCCCCGCGCCGCGGCAGCCGCCGTGGGGTCCAGCCCGCTGCGGAGCCCACGGCCGGGGGGGTCCGGCCACCCTGGTGGTCCCCGGCACTGGGGGAGGCGTGGGGCACCCCAAACCCGCGGCCCGGCCCCCCCGGAGCCCCGGGGCGGCTGTTACAGGCAGGTGGCGCTGAAGAAGAAAGGATGGGGCCGCCCCGGGCACTGGGACCAGTCAGCCCTGGGCACTGGTCCCACAGCCCCCGACGGCGGGCGGCACTGGGACCAGTGCCTTGGGCTGACTGGTCTCCCAGTGGCTCTGGGCGGGCAGAGGGTGGCAGCCCCGTCAGTATATTATTATTATTATTATTTACCCGGTGTATTGGTCCTGTGCGTAACGTCTTAGGTTATTTTTTCTGTTCGTTTGTTCGTTGTTTTGTTCCTCGTTCTGTCGTTCAGGGGTGTCCGGGGGGGGCAGGGACGCGTCTGCCAGGGCGGGGGCTCAGGACGGGCCCCGGGGAGGGGGACACACACGTGGCGGGTCCAAATCGCACGACCAAAAGGCCACGGATGGTCAGGAGGGGTTTAATCGCGTGACCAAACACAGCACTTGAACATCAAAAAAAAAAAAAAAAAAAAAAATTAAAAAGAAATTAAAAAAAAAAATTAAAAAAAAAGGAAATAATCAAAGAGTTCAGAGCTTTCAGCTCCAACCCGCACCGGGGGCTCCCGGCCAGCCCGGGGCTTGCCGGCACCGCGGCCGGTGCTCCCACGCGCCGGCGGCACCGCTCCCACCGCAGCACCGGGACCCCCAGCCAGCACAGCCGGTGCCACATCCCCCCGTGACGCCGACGTCCCACGAGACGCCGGGCTCGCGCCGCCAGCTCAACCCCAGCACAGCTGTCACCGTGACGGAGCCGCGCGGTGACACCAGAGCCGGTAGCGAGAGGCGGCCGGAGGGAGCGGCGCGGCAGCCTCAGGGACGCCGAATGGTCCCCGTGAAACGTGGGGGGGGGCGGGGGGGCTGCCGGGGCCGGGGGAACCATTTGCACTATGGAAGGTTAAAGAAGAGACGAGGACGGGATCGCCTGCGCCGCAGAGCCGGGGCCGCGCCGGCACCGCGTCCGTGGGCCGGCTGGGCGCGAGGATCGGTCGGTCTGCGCCGGGACGGCCCTTCCTCGCTGCCGGAGGAGATGCCAAGGTGCTGCCGGCTCCGCCGCAGCGCTGCCGCATCGGGGCGCGGAATCCCCCCGGCCCCGGGGCAGAGGAGGGGGCTCCAGCCCCCCCAGGGTCCTGGGGAGGCCGCGGCAGCCCCGGGGG
>NC_138605.1:2912835-2956037 GCF_964289735.1 Phaethon aethereus
GCTCCGCCGCAGCGCTGCCGCATCGGGGCGCGGAATCCCCCCGGCCCCGGGGCAGAGGAGGGGGCTCCAGCCCCCCCAGGACGGGGGTGCCGGGTCTGGGGAGGCCGCGGCAGCCCCGGGGGCCGGGGGGTCCGCAGCAGCCTCCCCCAGGAGAAGACCCCGCTCCCAGGGCTGGCGCGAGGCTCGAGACACCGCGACACCAAGCCACGCTCCTCGCGGCCCGGCCGTCCCGCCGCGGCGCCCGGCCGAGCCCCTGAGCCGCAGGCAGAGCCGGACCCGCTCGCCGGGACGCCGCTGGCCCGGGGCCACGGGGAATCTGGCACGGCCGCCTCGTTACGCCACGGCTTCGTTACGAAGCTCCTTTTGGCGACGCCACCCTCCACCTCCGCTACCGGGCAGCGACCGCGCCGGCACCGGCAGCGGCAACAGAGGGAGCGGGTGCCCCTGGCGCGGGGGGACGGGACGGGGGGACTCGCGGCTCCGTGGTCACAAACCGGATTAGGAAGAGCTACGGGAAAGGAAAAGCTTCGTGAGCGTCCCAGTTACTTCTGTGTTGTATAAATGACATTTGGTCTGTAACTCGCGTTAGTCTCCTGCGTACGGTACCGTAACCACTGCTCTGTCCCGGTCCCGGCCTTGGCTGGTTTTTTTTTAGACTTTTTGTACAATAAAAAATTTATATAGCCAAAAAGAAGGAAAAAAAAAAAAAAAAAAAGGAAAACGGCTGACAAACGCATTTTGCTTGGGTTACTCGCTGCCCCTCGCTGGCACCGGGCCCGGGGGTCGCAGCATCCCCACCGGAACGGAGGTCTTCGCCCCTCGTGCCGCTCCCGGGACGGGCCCTCGGCCCCTCCGTCCGGCTTCGCACGCCGGGTCCCTGCGTCACGGCAGCCCCGCGCGCCCGACCCCGCCGTCCCCCTCCCACCTCCTCCCTCGGGAGCTCCCGGCCTGATCCGGCGACCCCGGCTCCGGCCGGCTCGGGAAATGTTTCCTAATGCTTCTCATTTTTCCCACGCTCCTGCTGCTGGCCGCGCACCACGGACAAGCGGATGAGAGGCGACGAAATCTGCCCCGATGCCCCGTGCCCGGCTCAGAGCCGCTCGTGGGCGAGGACATTCCTGGGTTTATCTCCCAGCTGAGGCCAAACCGCAGCCCCCTCCCCTCCCACGCCCCCCAACACGCTTGTCCCGGCGCTTCAGCAGCCCACGCCGAGCCGCCACCCTGAGAACCAGCCCCGAGAACGCCCCCACCCCAAAATCCGCAGAAGGGTGTCCCCGTCCCGGCGGCAGCCGCGGGGGTGGCCTGTGCCCACCGGCGGGGGTGGGTTCGCCATCCCCAGCTCTTATTCCGCGCCCCCCGAGAGCCGCAGCGAGCTGAGCGAAGGCGGGCGGGTGACCCCGAGGCGGGGACGGAGGACGCGGGACGGGGACGGAGACACGCGGGACCGCGCCGGAGACGCCCCGCACGGGCCCGGCGGCTCGGGGCGATGGCGGGAGCCGCATCGCCCATGCTGGGAGCCCCCCGCCCTCCCGCCGGCCCCCGCTTCCTCGCGGCGCAGCTCCCCCGTTGTAAAGCTGAGATTTACAAGTGGCCCCGAGTGCCGGGGGAGCCGGGCCGGGGGCAGCCTTTATGGAGCCTCATTAGGGGCTGCAGGTATGCCGAGAATGCCGCAGCTAATTACGGCTGTGGCCGCGGGAGGGGACAGGGTGGGCAGCGGAGGGTCACTGCCCACGGGGCCGGGGCAACAGGGGGTGTCCTGGGGAGCGGACACGCGGCCGCGGCTCCGGTACGGCCGCTCACCCCGGCGGGGTCAGCCGGGTCCCAGGCCCTGCCGGCGGCTCCGTGGACGTTGGCCGTTTCCCCGCTCTCCCGCCCCGCCTGTCCCGGGGCCGAGGTCCCCCGGGACGCGCTGGGAGGCCCCCGCTTCCCCCAGCAGCACCCCAGCCCCCTCCGCCCCCCGTCCCTGCTCCATGCAGAGACCCTCAGCCCCACCTCGGCCAAGAGCTCGCCGTGGGGCCGCGGGCGGCGCCGGGCCGGGCCGAGGAGAAGGCACGACGTCCCTCCGGCGCCAGAGCTGCTCCGGGGGGAGCTGGCGCTCTGCCCTTCCCGGCTGCAGCTTCCCCGCGGATGAAGCTCCCGGGGGTCTTCGGGACCCCCAGGATGGCACCGAACCAGCACCCGCGGGGCAGCACGAGGCGCGACACGACGCGCCGAGGGCGATGACAGCCCGGCACGGCGCCGGCGCCGGCTCCCCCGGCCGCAGGGGCAACGCCCAGCTCCGACGGGGAGACCCGGCCGCAGCTCCGCGGCATCGCCGCCGCGACCGAGCCCCGCTCTGCCCGCTGTGCCGTAGGGGCCGCGGCCTCGGGGTCTGCCCGGGGGGCCAGGCTGTGCCACCCAGCCGGAGGGGCCGCCGCAGGAACGGAGGTCCCGGGGAGGGGCGGGGGGAGGTTTGTTTGTTTGCTTCGAGGACGATGTCAAGAGTTTAACGAGCGCTTGCTTTTGTTCTGGTCACGTCTCCCCCGAGACGTGGGGGCTGCACCCCACATCACTGCTCCCCCCGGCCATCGGGTGACCTAGTTCAGAGACCCAGGGGCAGGGCTGGGGGGGCACAAATTAGGACAGGGACATCCGGACGACCACCCACAGCTGCACCACGACACGCCACGGCTCCCCGAACCTTCCCCTCGCCGCCTAACAAGACCGTCCGCATGCAACGTTCACAGTAATTAAACCATCAACGGGGAGCTTGGCGGAGCTCCACCGGCCGCGCCGCGGCCCCGGGGGGAGACGCCACAACCAGGGCGATTAGCCGAGAGCGCTGGGCACCGTCCAGCCCCGCCAGCGCCGGGGCGGGACGCCGCGCTGCCGCAGGGACCGCGCGCGGGCAGCGGCACGGGGCCGCGCGCGGCTCGGGGGATGAGGCGCCCCGGCAGCGCCGCCGCTCGGCTCCCAGCCTGCGGCGGGGATGGGATTTCGATGCAAGCCCGAAGAGCCCCAAACCAGCCCAGGCTCCGGGCAGCCGGTTGCTCGCAAGTAGGACCCGAGGCGTCGCGATCCCCCGTCCTGCAGCCAGCACGTCCCCCACGGAGCCACCGCCTCGCCGGCTGCCGCGGTGCCCGGGCTGGCAGGCAGGACTCGGGGGGACGGAGGCAGCGAGCGGCCACCGCTCCGGCTGCCTGGCGGCCTCCCGCCGCTGGAGGAAGGCTCTGCGGGACGGCAGCAACCGGCTGAGGAAGGTCAACGCTCGGGCTCTGTAGGGAGACAATGCGCGAGGCCGGTGAGGCTGGAGAGAGGAGGAGGAGGAGGAAGAGGAGACCTTCACAGCAGTGGCCCACGGCCACGTCCCGCGATGGAAATCCCCCTTCAGCCCCCTGAGCCCGCCGCGGGGCCCGGCCCTGCCTCCACCGCAGCCCATCCGGCACGTCCCGGGCCCTGCAGCGCGGTCCCGGCTGCCGGAACGGCGGCACCGAGCCGGGAGGGGCACCGGCCGCGCTCACCAGCTCCGGCACAAGCGCAGGTGGAGGGCGGCGGTTGGGGTGCGGCGCTGGGCCGCGGCGCCGTCCCTCCTCGGGCTCACCCGCGCTTCCAGGCTCCGCTCTTTTGTCTCCCATTTTTGTGAATTTGAACAAAAGCCGTTTCCAACCCACCCACGGAGGATCCGGGGGCAAGAGGCCGTCGGGAGACGCGGACGGCGCGGCTGGAAGAAGGGACACGTTGGCACCGGAGCGCGCGTCCCCCCCCGCCGCGCACCTCGCTCCACACCCCATTGTGCAAACCCCCCGTTTCTCCCTCTCGCCCCCCGCCCCCCCCAGCCTGACCTATCATCCCGCTCGCATTTACAGCCCGAGCGTCTGCTGTGAAAAGTGACTTCATGCTGAATTTGGGCACCGCTCGGCGTTACCAGCTCTCACGCTGCAAGCCCCGGCCCTCCTTTTCTTTCGCTCGCTTTCCCACACTTTCCCCCGCTCATTGTGTGCCCGCTGCTTTTTTTCTTCCCCTATTCAGCCCAAATTAGTCACGAGCAGCCCCCAGCTTGGAGAGGAAAAATAAATTAGGTGGTGTTTTAAACACAGTGTGATTGGAATGATTCCCCCCGACGCCCAGGAGGGGAAAGCCCGGCGGGTGAAAGATGCAGCGTCCTCTGCAAAACAGCCCCCGGCACCTCCCCGGGGAGAAGGGGAGCGAGGGCAGCGCTGCCGGCTCCGCTGCCTGCACCGCTGCCGGCACCGCTGCCTGCACCGCCGCCGGCACCGCTGCCTGCACCGCCCGGGGCCACCGGCGCGTCCGCACGGAGAGGGAGGGAGCGGAGCTCAGCCCCATTGCGGTACCGCGGCCCAGGGAAACGTCCCCGGCGAGGGGAGGAGACGGCGGCAGGGAGGAAGACGCACAAGTCGCTTCACCGGCTCCGGGAGGAGACGCAGACACGCCGCCGGGACCCCGCGAGCGAGGCCGAGCGAGCCAGGGAGGAGGACGCGTGGCCGAGCAGGGCAGAAGCGGGGCCGGGGCCTCGCCGCCGCTCCGGTCCCCGGGCCAGACAGCAGAGCCAGCAGCAGCGTCCCGAGTCCTCGTCTCTGCCCTCGGCTCGGGGGGAAGGCGACGGCACCCCACCGTCAGAGCGCGAGTCCCACGTGCTGCCATCAACGCTGCCGGAAGACGGGAGCCAGGCGGCGCAGCCCGCGGCTTCGCCTCGCCTGCCGAGCTCGGGATCCGGCCAGCGCCGACCTGCGGCCCCTGCAGAGCCCCCGGCCCGGCAGCGTCTCACACCAGGGCCGTAGCCCCCAGGCTACGGCACAGAGGGACCCGAAGCAAGCGGGCACAGCGAAGCCAAGAGGTATCTGCGCTTCCCCTCAAGTTCTACGACGACGCTGGGCCTGCAGCACCGAAGCGCCAGCCGCGGGCGGCGGCGACCACCCCGCGACTCGCACGCAGCCCCGAGTTGGGTTACGGCCGGGTCCCAGCTCCGAAGAGCCTGCGCAGCTTCCCCCGGTCAGCGGGAAGCGAGGGGATTTGCATCCGAACGAAGCAGCAAGGTCACTCTGGAGAGGCAAGGGGGGGTTAGGATTCGGCCAAGCCACACGAAGTTACGGTTGGGACAAGCCCCGAGCGCTGGTGACGGGCCTCTGCCCGCCCAGCCACCCCCGCGCGGGCGGGAGCGGCGGCGGCCGAGCCTCCATCTGCTGCGGCTCCCTCCCGGCGGCACGCTCCGGCCCCGAGCCTCGGCCGCGCCATGCATCAAACTGACAGATACCAGAATTGCCTTGGAGAAGCAGTTTTATTATGAAACCGAGAATGAAATGCAGTGTTTGCCCTGGCACACTACAAAACATTTCAAGCAAATAACCAGCAAAAAGATCATGTGCCAAATAGAAAATACATCTTACAAAATCTGACATACAAAAAAAAAAAATCAGAATAATGTTATTACATTAAATCAGGAAGGAGCAAGGGAGCTTCGATTCACTCAGCCACTGACAACCCAAGACACAGCGCAAGCCGGACCCCGTGGCTTTTAGCTGCCCTTTGGGAAAGTAAACAAACGTCCAAGGTATTGCTCAGAGTCACCGAGGGCACACGGACGCAGTCAGACTGCAAACGTTAATGGAACGGAAGCGGTTTGAAGACTTCTACGTTAAAAAATATATATATATTGCTTATTAAGAATCAGGTATAAGCCTCTGAACACCTCGATTTGTACACGCACCCGCTGTTCTCCAGCATCTTAAGGAACCAAGCACGGACAAGGCCGACTTCTCTCTGGTAAGAGGTTATGGTCAGAAATAAGACTCCTAGGACGTCAGCCTTCAGACAAGAGAAGGATTTCAGCCACAATGCCCACCTAAAAATCCAAGCAGACAGACAGATTTCTGCTTACGCCTGGGGCCGAGGTACCGGTGCGAGGGGAAGCTCTGCACAGGGTGGGAGACGCAGCAGGGACGAACGCTTGCGAGGGAAACTAGTTCTCTAGGTGCGCAAAGGAGGGAAGGGCACCGGGCAGCTCCTCTCCACCCGTCCCACCCCACCGGCTTCTCCACCGCCACCACTTCTTCCACCCACGCACACCACCCCAGGGAACGGCTCTTTACAGCTCCCCGAGAGCAAAGGTGCCATCTGAAACACTACAGCAGCAAGAAGCCCTTCACGAGCTGTGGCAGCACTTTCACGTGACTCGGCCACATTTTTTTCGGTAATTTCACCGAAAGGGTTACAGTTAACGCGGCAGAAGGAACCGTGCTCCTGCACAGCTACCAAGAGCTTCCGCACCCAGAACACCAGTCCCAGGGTAACGCCGGCGCTCTCCCGCACTGCCTGGCAGCTCGGAGAAGACTGCGGCTTCTTCAGCAAGTCTGCGAGTTAAACCAGCTTGGCAGCTACTCTGGGGCAAAGAGAGGACAAGATAAAATCCAGCCTGAGAACATACGTGGGACAAAGCGACCCTGCGGGTTTGTCGTTTAAGGAGGGAAATGTATCACTGACCTTGGAGGAACCTGGAAAACGTATGTGAGATGCCACGAACCGCAGAGGGCTTAACAAGGCGGGATAAATGAAGCGGTGAGAACAGGGTCCATTTGCAAATGCATCGCTACGCTCTCCTCCTCGGTTTAGGACACCAGTTTGATCTAGGGTTAATCGGCAATTCTGGCTCTGACAATTCCCATTAGCCTCACCCGGGGGAGGCAGGCAGTCGTGAAACCGCCCCGCGTGTCGGCTATCACACACGCCACTTCCATTTTTAAAAACAAGAGACTATATATTGGAGAAAATCCTTCCCTGACGTTCAACCCGTCAGCTCTCGGAGGAGCCAGGGGTAAGACGCAGAGATCCAGAGCAGGACTCGCGCAACGCATCGTGCTCTCGAGACGAGGCGCGTTCTCCTCCCAGCTGCTGGGAAGAGACCACGAGCAGCGGAACCTTGGGGCCCGTTGTCACCGGGTGGAGGAGGAGAGGACCGGGGCAGTCCGAGAGGTGGAGACGGCATCGGACGGCAAACAGAAGACACGCTTCAAACCGGTCCTTGCTTTCGCAGCGTACCAGGAGCCCTTAAACTAGCAACGCAACCGCCAAGCGCAGAGCAAACCCTGCTCTACCTCCATTCCTCAAACTTTTCCCTTCCTCATCGCACAGCAGATGCTGCGGCTCCTACCGTTGCTCTCTTTACCGGGCAGAGTTTGACTCTGCCCTGCACAAGCGTTTCCCAGCAGCACTGGGAGGGCACTGGGAGGGCACTGGGACACTCTCCGTCTCTCCCAGCCGGACGGTACCTCCGGTGCGAGCTGCTGCGAATGACCCCACCAGCAGCTGGGAAACCACTGGACCACGGGAACGCGGGCTACCGGAGATGCACTGAGAACAGTTTCTTCTTTTTGCTCAACTTTTCTTCATTTTTAAACTTTGTAACTTGAAAAAACATTAAGTAGCACAATCATACAACTACGGGGGATTCCCTGTCTACTCATCACTAAAACCTAGAGAAACAGTGTGGGAGTGAGAGAAAGTGGGGGAAAGAGAGAAAGAGTATGCACGCACTCGAGAGGCACACTGCAGATGGGCTGAAGCTAACACGGACTGGCATCAGACGATCCCAAAGCGTTCTGCTCTTTTCCTCTTCTTTGCCTGCAAAGAGGAATCGCAAGAAAAAAAAAAAATCAGACCCAAAAAGAAACAAGTGAACATGTTCTTTAAAAATCTCACACACAGATGGAGAACTTACGAAGACTCTGGTATCCATAACAATGCCAGAGCTCAGCGGCTCCGGCCCCTTCCTGACCACATCGACACCAAGTTAGTTCAAGGGAGCTGCAAAGTTTTTCTTCTCACACCGGGACAAAGAGCGCCCCAAAAAATCAAGCCGCAGAAATATACAGTGCCTGAGATACAGTGCTGCTGAAGGCACTTCGTCTTGCTGGCAACGTGCTACAAAGGGGCTGAGCTGGGAACAATGACTACTTCAGAGGCCTGGAAACCCTTCCAGGCAGTGGGGAGGTGGGAAATGTAAAAGGGCAAAGGGTTAACACTCTCCTATTCATGGAAAAGGTGAGAGGGACACACTAAAACGCATTAAATATACTATTGCGTCTCTCAGATATGCCTTTAAGCCGATACACGAGGGGCGTATAAATCTTAATTTTTAGCAGGATAAATAGCCCGGGGGCAACAGAAGCCCTAATCAAGAATCTCCAGGGGAAAGGTGCATTTGAGTGCACACAATACCAGTAAAAAGACCTTTTTGTTCCAGGCACAATCTCCAAGTGACCTAACGGAAAAGCATGGAATCCCTTGCCCAGCCGCCCCCTCCGCGCGGGCCGGAGGGGCTCATTCTCCCATGCTCGGCAGAAGGCTGGGAACGCCGCTCCCCGCTTCACGCGGGGCAGCGGTTCTGCAGTAAACCCAAAACAAAACACACACGCACAAAAAAAAAGCCCCTAAACCCCACCTGAATTGTTGAGATTGCTCTTAGGAACCAAACAAAACCCACTTCTCGTCTGTCGAGCCCAGGAGCCATCTGGTTAAGCAGTTTCCAAGGCCCGACACTCGCCCTGCCGCAACCTTTGCCACTTGATTGTTAACGCAGGAGTCCCCACCCCGGAGGGGTCCCTTTGTGCCCAGGAGAGGGGTCCCCGACTCCGGCTGACCCGCGCCAGAGCCGTATTTATGTGGCACCATAGGTGCGCACGGCACTCCCCACCTAACAACGCGGGAGCTACCGCGCCGGAGCGCAGCCTGTGTGGTGACTTGGTACAATCTGAAGCAGAAGAAAGCGTAAAAGTACATAAAAGAGCACAAAATTGCCCTGAGGAGGTTACAAATTTAAAAGATGGGCCAAAACCACAGAGGACAGCCCCAGCATGGAGGAGAAAAGCTGGAAACAGGGTCAGCATCTCAATCCTCATTATATTGTAGAGTCTCCAGGGTTTTATTGATGAAGACCTACAATAGCGTCCAAGGGGAAGCAGAGGGTCCAGAAGCATCCAGGACACAGGGAACTAGAGAGTAATTCTACAAGGAGCAGACGGAGCGAGTCAGCTCCAACTGAGGGGAGGGGAAACTGGGGTGGGAGAAACCGGAGTAGAGCAGATGTGCCCCCCACCTCTTCTGGAAGCATCCGTGCCATCCTGTAAGAGGAGAAGCTGGATGCCAACACGTGCTGGCACGCTCCCGTGGCTTGGTAGACGCCAGAGCAGCCTACTTCCAGCAGGAGCCAGGGGAAAAGCCGCCACAGATCGGATGGCAGAAGCTCAGCGCTCGCTGCCAAGGCAAAGAGGCTGAGCGGCCCTGAGAGCGCACCCACCCAGAGCTTGGGGTCAGCCCCACACCGGCGTGGGGGGCACGGTGTCACGCTGCCACCCCCGGGGCCGTCGCTGCTCCCCCCAGCATCCTCGGCCGCTCCCCACCCGCTCAGGAAAAGGTTTTACCTCTGTGTCCTCTGTAGCTCCAGCCCCGGCTGAACTCGTTACGATGCCAAACCGCTCCTTTCTCTTCTTCAGCTTCTCGTCTTCTTCACTCTGGCACAAAGAAGGACAAAGATTTATTTTGTTGGCAATACCCCAGGGTGCTCGTTTAATGGTAAATCATGTTCCTCCTGCCCCCACTCCTCCCGCAGTTGGCTACCAGAGGACCTGCTGGAAGAGCTGGATCGGGGTGGCGGGAGCGCCGAGTGCGGAGCAGGCTTCTCCGCTGCCTTGGCAAAGGAGAGGCACTGCGCGGGCTGGAGGAGAGCTCCCGCAGAGCGCTCGGACGACGAGGGCAGCTCCGGTCCTTCAGCAGCGATCCTCGACGACGCACAGGTCAGCGTCAACCTACCAGCCCACGGCACGACCTCCTCAAATAAAGCCGCAGCCCCCCTCAAGCCTGCCCTTCGTTACAGCACCGTATCGTCTTTGCTCTGAATTTTTTCAGGCTCAAACCCGTGCACGACGGAGGGTGGAAGGAAAGGACGGACGCTCGTCACAGCTGCTGCGACAGGGCACGTGCAAAGGAAAATCCAGCCTCGGCAGCCAGAACCTCACCTTTGTCTGGATGTGGTCTAGGAGGGATTTGGGGGAAGCATTCACAGCTGTCGCAGGGACCTTCGTACTGCCCTGGCGAAAGCGAGCCGTGGGAATCTGACAGTCACCCCCACGGCACCGACGCTTCTCTCGGAAACATTCTCATTTGGAGATGGAGGCTCGGCGCTCTCTCCATCTTCCCAAGTCTCGTTTCTTTTATTTCCAGCCCGAGTGAGCAAATTTCTACTGACATTGCCCGGAGCCTTCCGATCCACACCTCTCAAAGTTCTCCAAAAAACCCGGCGGCTTTTTACTTCCACTGCCATCACCAACGCTGATGTCCCGATCGCCAGTAAGAGCCAAACCCATCATCACCTGCTCAACGCGTCCATGTTCTGCGGATTTATTCCTACCTCTGGCTGTTCGGTGCCTCTTTCAGGCCATTTCTATAGTTCAGGCTGCCCGAGGCCTTTGCTAGGCTCCTACCACGTCCCCCTCCCCGTCATTAAGCGCACCTCAGAGCTCTCGCTCCCCATAACCTCATCCAGTACGTCTCGCCATCCCGCGGAGCTCGGCTCACGAGCAGCCTCTCGCTCGCCGAAGGGTCCCCTGCCGCACTGCCCTGCTGCGCGGCTTCCCGCCGCCCTGGGGAATCGAGGTACCGATGCCATCGCCTGGGGTTCAGAGCAAGGGGCACCAGGCAGAAGGAAAACAAGGGCACTGTTTCCAAGAAAATACGCTTCAAGCCCCAGTGCTCCACCTGGCTCAAGTGGAATTAGCCAGCCAAGCAGAGGAATCAAGCTGGACACTCACCCATTTAAGCCCAACGTCATAAACCACACCATCAGCAGCCAAATTTGTCCCAGAGTGGCAGCGGGGTGACCTCGCCGTGTCAGTACCTTACATAAGTGCGGCCACGCTGACCCGCTCAGCGCTATTACTCCCGACACGGACGTGTGTTGTGGCAACGGGGCTGGCTGGGGTGTCTGAGCTGAAAGCTCCGAGATTCTCACAAGCTCCGGCTCTGTAGGCAGCCGCGGCCCAAACACGTTTGATCCCCCCGGTGCGTTACAGCCCCTCGCCGCAGGGACCGCCGCCGAACACCACGGCAAGCGCTGCCAGCCCTGCCGAGCCCGCAGCGTCACCTTCCTTCCCAGAAATGCTCTGCGCCGGCCTGCTGTGAAGACGGCTCCGTCATGAGGACATCGCCACCCTCGCCCACCCGCTCCATTCTGCCAGCCCTCCCCTCCGAGGTTTGACAGGGAAGCCATGAGCAAAGCTGAAGTCAGCCTGGGCGCTCCCTGCCCTCCCCACTCCCGCGTCACGGGGAGGACGGAGGGGAACGCGTCTGTCCCAGGCTCTCGGCGGGGAGCAGCAGCGAGAGCCCTCTCCCACCCCAGCACCCGGTCCCGGTTCGCATTACTCCAGCTCTCAGGAAGAAGCAACGTCCCAGAAAAGTGGTGAAACTTGAGGGTTGTGAACAAAGGACGCCGGGGGGATTATCATCACGGGGACAGGGAAGGGAAGGAAAAGTCGCTCGCCGGAGCGGCACGACGTACGCGCCAATGGCAGCCACACAAAGAAAATCCAACCTGTGCGTTAGTGACGCTAAACAGGCTCCTAAAAACCATCGCTGCTGCCCGCGTGGTTTAAATCCCGCAAGCAAGAGGACGGCCCCAAAGCCACCTTCAAGAAGAAAAGCGCTGTGTCTTTAATAAAAGGACACGGGAGGCTCCCAGGGACTGCACCGAGCTGTAGGTTGTTATTTATTTTTTCGGTAAGCCACCCCCCCGCCTCCCGCCCCCACCGCTGCCCTGCAGGGAAAGCACATAACCGTCCTCCTAAATCAACACGGTCCTAATGATCTCGCTCACTTGACCCCCTAGCACGACAGTGTCAGATGCAAACACGCGTACAATAAACTTCACTCCATCTTTAGCTTCTCGCTGACAGGTTTTGATTCATGGGGTGCTGAAACCCATCTGAGGAAAATTACCTCTATCAAAACGCTGCTATCTCCGCATCTATCAACCCCTGGTAGTGCCCCGGGGCCGTGCTCCGGCGTGCAAATGGGTGCACCAGCGTCTGCAGGGAAAGCTGACCTTTCTGGCAGGATGTCAGATTTATTTTCTAACCTTACTATTTCTAGGCTTGTTCCCTTTGCACTCACGCCACAATAGTTATTTTTTAGTTTGTCTAAAAAAAAGGGGGGTGGGGGAAAGAAGAGTGAAAAAAGCTTTTATGGAGGACTCCGAGCCCTGAAGCTAAAGCCCTTCCTGTGATCTGGTAACAAGGCAACGTTTACACGAGCGTATGGCTGTATTTGCGCCGCGCTGTATGCGATCCCAAAGCTTTAGTTTTGAGCCCTAAATTCCATCTGCGGGGCCGCAGGGCGCTGGCACAGCTCCGCGCGGGGCTGCTGGCAGTACCCGCATCCCACCGCCCCGGGATCCGGTTCCTCTCCACGCAAGATCCAGGCTCCCTCCTTGTCTGGAGCACCCAGTCTAAACCCCACGGACTGCAGGCACCGAGGGGGCAGGCTCTGCACCACCCCAGGCAGAATCAGGCCCCTCTGTCCCCGAGGCTGATGCCCCCAAGCTGCTGCCAGCCCCCTTCCAGGCAGCGGACAAGGAGCGAGGAGAGGGGGCTCGCCTCCACACCACGGCACTTCGACGAGCCCCGTACAGCAACCAGAGGAACCTCGGGCTTCAAGCAATCTTTTTATGCCTTGAGGCGAGTGACACGAGTGGGGCAGCTCCCCGGTGTGCAGGGGAAGAGGCCCCAAAGGGCCGTAGGGGCCGTAACAGCCCCAGACTGGAAAAGCGCCCGTCAGCACTGATTAAATCCAGGTTTAATGGCTTGTCCTCTGGCTCATATCGCCGATTCCCAAAAGATAGAAGGATCCATTTAAAGACTGGATCATTCCCCCTCTCCAGGGAGCAGGCGAAGCGCTACCGCTGGTGCTGGAAGAGTTAATGCCAAAAGGCATTAATCCGTGGTTTCCATGGTGCGCAGAGCTCTGGCACTCGGCCGCCCTGCCAAGGGAGCGGATCCCCGCTCGGGGCGGGCAGAGCACAGCTGGTCACCTCTGAACGCCGCACGCGGCTCCCTGCGAGGGAGACCTCAGCCCTCTGCTGACAGCGAGCCCACTGCTCTCCTCTCCCACCTGAGCTCGGCGAGCTGCCAGCAGCAGTTCCTGCAGCGCTGGAATAAGGAGCCGCGGCGGCAGCTCCCTGGTGCGAGGTGCTGGTTAACTTACCTGCAGGACTCAAACTCTTCCAGAGGGGAAAACCGCGCCGCCAGCCTTGCTGTGAAAGGGCGGACAAAAGTCGATCCCAGATCACCTAAAAGCATCTCACTGCCTTTGGTGTTCAGGGCAAGAAGCGGGAGAGCCGCCCTTGGCCCCCAGCGCCTACGAGCTTCTCACAAACGCTTCGTCACGGGCACCTCCGATCTCCGCGCCGAGCGAGCGGCTGCGAAGGACGAGGCCCCACCGGCCACCAACACATCCCTCGCTGTGCTCGCAGCACCCGGGTGTCAGACACGCAGGTTAAACGGCAATTGCTCCGCGTGCGTGCTATGAAAGGAGACTTCAGGCGGAACCTCAGGCTCATCCCGAGCAGCTGGGTAGGGAGAAGGATGAAGAACCAGCCTGGCTCTCCAGGAAAGCCTGGCACAGATTCGGGCGAGGGGAAAGGGACCAACGCACGGGAGATGCTCCACGCGTTCAGCTGCCGTCTGCAGCCATCCCGTCGTCAGATCACAGCTCCCCGCCCTGCCCGAGCTCACTGCACGGTGACAGCCACGAAAAAGGCAAAGCAGCAGCCTTCTCCAAAGGGGCAGCGCCCCGACGCGCAGGGAAACGACTGTCTTGGTGCACCCGCTCTCTATTTTAAAAGGCCATGTTGCTACGAAATCTCTGCCCCCGAGGCCAAGTTTCATGCCGCATGGGCAGAGCGCTGCTTCCTCCACAGACTAAAGCAGCCCCAGGAGGAAACTGCTCTGGATTTGCAGATGAAGCCTGGAGTATCCTCATCACAAATGCAGAGAGACAGACACGAGCCTCTGTAATCGCATCCTCAGTGTTTTCGTTCTCGGAGAATGGAAGGGTGTGTGCCCACATGCGTGTATAAAACCAGACCCTTCTGGTCCCTCTCCTGTATCTTGCTGCAGCATGACGGATGGGAGGATGAAAAGCAGAGCCCCGAGGCTTTCAGGCGATGGTAGATTAATGATGACATGGCCTTGACCTCCAAAAGGTAAAGGTTATGAAACACTCAAGGGTAACTGGGCTTCCAATTTCATACCCGGAGGGTGAATGACAGCAACTGATGGTTTTATTCTCAGAAACACTCCAATCCTAGGACGCACAGCTGTCACCCACCACCTTTTTGAAATTCATCTCAGCGTATTTATTCCTCCTGTTTCTTTCCCCTCGCAGGCTCCAAGTGCTGCTAAGTCCTTCTGGAGTCGATGCTCCGGTACACCGGCAAGTGGGAAGCAACAGGGAAACCCGGGGTTTATACCGAAATATCCCACGCGTGCCTTACACCTCTTCCCATTTCCATCTGCAAACTCGCCTTTCGCACAGGAGGTCTTCACCTCGTAGCACCCAGAGCAGGGTGCAGGAAGGAGGAGCGGTGCTGGGTTTTGCGCTCCACTGCTCCAAAAGCCCGACAAAATGCAGAGGTGATCTCAGGCTGCCCCTTTCAACCCAAGCTCTTTCGTCTCCAACAGCACTTTGCGCTGCCAGCCCAGATTTGGAGCTGGTCGCAGAGGGATACATGCTGAGCCTGAGCTGGCAGACATAGCCACAGCCTTTCTCCAAAATAACATCCACGAGGACCCCGCTTAGATTAGATACACGCAGCAGGAATATACATTAAAGTTCCTATTGCAGCCCTTATACAAACAGCGCGTTAAAGGACCCTCTATTCTGCTGCGATGGAGGAACGACTTCTAACAGCACAGCTTCGACAAAATTACTCCACGTATGCGGATCCAAGGGCCTCAATGCATTTCAGAAACATGAAACACAGCTTTATCTCCACGGAAAAGAGACACCAAACCCCCCGCGCCAGGAGCTCAACTTGGGGATTCAGAGAAACGTCCCACAGGGCCAGCCTATGCCCCCGGACGATCTGCACACTCCCTGCTGGCTCTTCTGGAACTAGACTACAGACTTAGTCCACAAAGTCACCTCAAGTTAGAGCAAAGCTTGACCTTCTGGCTTACTTCATCTGCTAAAAGCCTGCTGTAAGCGCCTGGGACAAGGCTAGCGCAAGAACAGGCTAAGTTGCAGATCTCTGAAGATCTTTATTTAGGAGATGGGAAGCATAAAGAGCATGAGTGGGTTAAAACGCCGTGCCCATTCTCCTCGTACACCAGAGAGGTCCTGACTTGCTTATCGGCAGTACCGAAGCCTGAGCATCGCAGGATCACTCGCTGGCTGCTTTCTGGGACTAACTCACCTTCTCGGCACCTTTTTTTTTTTTTTAAACACAAGCTAAGGGAAACAGGCAACCGCAAGCTTGCTCCTCGCCCTTTCTTCCAACATACATATCAGAAAACAGGTTGGGAAGGCAAAAGAACCCCCATCCGACTGTTTTTCTGTACGTCGTGTTGGGCCGGAGCCGCAACAGCCGGCAGTTCTGAGGTTTCTCCGTGTCAAGACACCACGGCTTTCACAGTTAGAAGTTTATGCTGGCCCCAAACGGGAGCAGCAGGGGAGGAAGAGAAGAAAGTCACAGACATGTGCTAAGAGTACACCTGCAACTCTCCCAGCGCCGAGTTGAAAAGCATTCTTCAACTTCGACGTCAGGGATGAAAGAAACATGTCAGGAATGCCGCACGGCCGAGCGAAGGAGACACACTTCAGGTGCACCACAAAGCAAAAGGCCTCGGAAGGCGCTTTTTATCTCTTTGCACCCACCAAACAGCATCTTAAATATCATATGGCATTTACAGAGGCTCTTCCGTCCTGAAGTTCACTGGCCCCAGCGCGGGAAGGCTTTGAGGCGAGCCCCCCGCGTTCGGCACAGACCCCAGGAGCGCGTTTCAGAGCGACACACCTGGCTCTGGAATGGGAGGCCAGCAGCGTTGAAGCCACTTGGCAGAGCAAGAGAGTTTTCCCTCAAAGAGTCCAGCTGTTATTAAAAAGAGGCAATCGGGCGATGACTAAACATGATTTGAATTGCACATTAGCCCCAGATTTAAAAAAAAAAAAAAAAAACCCATTCTATTCAAACCCAACAAGTGCAAAAACAGCAACACACCACGGCAACATTAACCCTTCCCCTGCAAGCAACACTGCAAATCCACACGCCTCTGCAAGGCGGTGGGGCACGCCGAGCCCACCGCGCCGCCGCGGCCGGCAGACCTCACCGGCCGGCGGCGAGGTGCCCCGTAGCGTCCGAGCTGTTGCTTTCCAAGCTAAACGAAATGCCGGTCAAAGGAGATGAAACCGCAGTGAGTTTGCAGAACAGGAAACCTCTTGGGTGCAAACGTTCCCGCCGTGACCGCCGCGGTGCACAGCAAAGACGATCGCCGGAGCTGTGCGCATTTACTCCCCGGGGGAGCCCAGGGAACGTAGCTTGGTCTGGGCTCAAAGGCGGTTTTATCTCCAGGCTCCATACACATACCCCAGGGCCTGGGAAGCCAGGTGAGCACGCACCACTCCTCACCCCAAAGGTAAAAGCTTTTCCAGTAACAAGCGAAGCAGGTTTGGAGAGAGACCAAAGAGTTTCCTCCTGCTGCCCAGAAGCTCCCAAGGCACCTGTGGCCCTGCAGAGACTTTGCACCCCACAGACTGACCACCCCACAGAAGGGTCAGCGGCTCGAGGGAGCTGGGTTAGCGACCCCTCAGTTCAAGTACGACCAGGGAAAGCTAAACTGGCCTGCAGGAGAAAGCTGGCAGGGCAGGGCAGCAGCTTCCAAGGTCATTTCACTGCCCGGAGTTTAATTAGAAGAGACTTTGCACTAATCTATAACCTACTTCAGGCACTAACCTCCAAGCAGAGGGGCACAGCACCGGCTTTAACTCAGCCTTGCTCTCACCATTTACACCTGGTTCCTCTTTTTGAGAAGTGTGTTGGCCAGGAGCTTTTTTCTCTTTCCTGACCTTTTTCCTCTGCCAAATTAACGGTCTTGAGCCAAGGGCATGCCTGGACCCCGCACCAGCAGGACAAGCTTCACCCAGGCGATGCCAGGGGACACTCCACATTTGACTTCTAAGGCTGGACACTCGCTTTCTCAGCCTCACCCCACAGACCACAAGCAGGGACGAGCAGAACAGCCCTACCTTCCAGCAGAAAGGCAAAGACAAAATCCCAAGGAGGGAGGACCTGGAGAGGGTCACTCGATCAGATTTTGGACGGAGAACCAGACTCGATAAGTTAGCCGCCCTATCCCAGCAAACAGGAACTGCCCTACAGAAAGGGCTGACAGCCAAGAGCATCGCCAAGAGCATCCAGGGCTGCCTCCAGCCAGCAAGGTACCATGGAAAAACCAGAGGGACGTCTGAGCAGCAGGCTAAAAGAGGAAACACGCGGGCTGACAGCCTTCGTCCCCACACAGCCCAGCACCTCTAGAGAGCCAGGATCTACGTGGATCCTCATCGCTTCCGCACGTACCACGTCTTCAGACCTCTTTCATCCACAAGAGATAAAAGGCAGTGGGTAAAGCACTCAAAGTACCTTATGTTTGATCTTTTATGGTCACTTAGTTTGGTTTCTCCAAGTATCACTAAAAGCTTCAGATTCTGGCAGAGCTTGAAGGGAAATCTAGCTAAAGAGCTGCTGCTCTGCAAATATTTGACTAACCAAACCCTAAGCATTGTTAAATCTGTGCATTTATTCCTCCAGGATGGCAGCTCGCGCGCCTGCGAGCCTCTGCCGGCCAGCTGCACGCCAGAGCAGGAACAGCCTCGTCCTCTCCCCTCCCGGCCAGGTCTCCCGTACGAGCACCCCCTCCCTTTTATGCCTTGGAAATAACAAGAATGGCCAGAGCCCGGGAAAAGGTATATTAGCCACTAAATTACTTGTGGAATTAAGCTGTTCGATCCCAAACGTTGTAACAAGTCCAGGTTTTTAAACAAGCTTCTTTCGGCCCTGCAGGATGAGCCCGGCTGCCTGATGGTCCAACCCACAAAAGCACGTTACACATCCGCAGTTAAAACATCAGAAAACCTAAATCCACGTGTTCTGACAAAGCCAGGCCTGGGAGACACCCAGCCACACGCCAGCAGCGTCTCTGCGGGGTGCCTGCTCACAGATGCGTCAGCAGAAAAGGTATTCGATGGTCCTGGATCGACCTTCAAGGGTCTCTAAGCCCCCACGAGTGCAGCATTCCCCAATCCTGCACCCATCAGTGCCCTAAAGGACCTTCCAGAAGGTGCAGGGCTGGCAAAGACCAGCTCCGCTATCCGGTATCCCAATCAGAGAGAGTTTTCCGAGAAAGTGAGGCTTTCCATGGCAGAATTAGTAAGACTAGGAAAACATCCTGGGGACTAAGAGCGAGGGTCAGTTACCTTTACAGAGATTTTTTTAATGCTCCTACAAAGCAGTCGGCACCACGTGCACAGCCACGAAGAGGAAGCTCAGAGTCTCCCTCAAAAGCCACAGCCACGAATCAAGGATCCGGTGAAACATCACCGCAGAGCCCAGCCCTGCCGGGGGACGCAAAACCGTTGAGTCTTCCCAGAACAGAGAGAGCTGCTTAAGTCCCCTTAATTGACTGGGTTAAATGGGAAGGAGGGGATCCTCAGCAGAACTGCGCAAGGTTTAATTCACCAGCAGACATTCCTTGCAGGCCCCCTCCGCGTGCGTGCGGCACACGCACCCCTCTGCGCGTCACGGGGCGGGTTCGGGGCTGTTTTCACTTTTGTCCTCCGCGGCGAAGAGAGGTTAAGGGGAAACCTGACTTTGTTTCTCCGGTTGAGACTCGAATGGGCTCTGGAAGGCCGGAGCGAGAGCCAGGTCTGCCATTCTTCCCCCGCCGCTCCTCCAAATTCCTGCAGCCAAATGGTTCAAGAGCCCCTGAATGGGACATAATGACATCATTGATTGAATCATAATAGAGGGGGAAAGGGGGGGTGGGGAAAAGATGTATTTGTGTTACAGACAAAAGCGAAGTTCTGTTTCACAGCGGGGACCAATGAAGAACCAGATGACTGGGCAGAGGGAGGTCAGAGAGTCCCCCCAGCATCGTCCCCCCCGGGAGCGAGCCCCGCGCCACTCCCCGAAGGTTTGTCCGGCCGCGGAGCCCTTTCAGGCAGCGCCGGGATCAATGCGCGAGCAGGAGTCCCCCTGACCCCGCGCAGCGCTCTCGTCATTTATTTTTAAAATGACATCGCGGGGGTGTGTAAGTGCGCGTGAAGGGCTGGGGCAGAGGGGGAAGCGCTTCCGAAGGAATAATGGTGAACACCAAATTGCTCCAGGAGCCGGAGCCGGCAGCAGAGAGGCGCGGCAGCACGGCCCCGAGCCACCCAGTCACTTCTTGTTTGTTTGCTTCGCAGCAGCTTTCTGCCTGCGCGATGGGACTGCGGCAAACACGTAACCGCGGCTTTGGGACCGGGTTAGCCGAGCCGCGATGGTGCTGCGCCCGCAGACATCCTGCGGCCCAGCAGAAGACCCTCCAGCCCTTCCAGAGGGCAGCTGGACTCCACGTTGACAATTCTATTGGAAATAAAGTTATGGGTTTCTTCAACTGCTGTTTTTTCATCCTGCCTAGGCAAAGGCTAGAGAAAACATCACATGATACCCAGTAAGCACCGAAAAGATAATGAAAGCCACAGTCTTATCAGCTGCAGAAGGGCGTAAGATGTTCTCATGTGCCCAACCACAAGAGTTTCCAGTACAAAGAGAAGGACAACGACTCAGCGGACGGACCCCACCACCAACCCTGGAGATGGCTCCGTGCGTAGGAGAGCCAGGGGCAGGCTCTGGGTACCCTACGCCACCCTACTGCGGGCGCACGGGCTCCAGCCCCCGGAGGGGCTGGCTCTGCACAGCTCTTTCCTACAGCCCGAAACCTTCACGACCAGGTCATGCACACCCCAAATTCCCATGGCACCAAAGCCCCAGTCGCTTAAGCACCGACCACAGTAAAGGGCAGCTCCGCCTCTGCCTGATGCGGAGCTTATTCGTGGGGAAGTGAGAACTAAGCCCTTGCAAGGCCCCTGGTAAAGTGCAAAGTCAGAAGGTCCAGAATTGAAGATCCAGGAAAGCCCTGGCAGGCAAGGAACAAAGTCCCCAGCAAAGCATGTGCAAGAGGGACAGGATAGTCTGCCTGGAAGGGGGTTTGCGAAAGGAGATCGGGAAGAGCCCGGTCGTGGTGATGCCTGCTGACGGATATGGCAGCCAGAAAGCAGCCGGCGCGATGGGAGGAAACAAGACGACCCAGAAACACGCAGGGCAGCTCTGCAAACCCCAGCACTTGCCACAGCACCTTACTCGCTGCCATCACACAAGACCCGCGCCGCTGCCTGGGCTATCCGAGAAGGGGAGGAAGCCGGTGGCAAGATCTGCAAGAGTGTGGGTAGCCGAGACAGCAGGAGAGGGAAATTGTTTTGGATACACTGGAGAGGAAATGCCAGAGGGGAGGAAATAACAGCAGCTGAGAGCCCAAGTGACCGAGGGTCACAGCACAGGCACCGAGGAAGGGACGCTTCAAGAAGCTCTCGCCTTCCCAGCCCCTCGGGCACAGTGACTTACCCACTGCACAGCTGAACTTGAACCCTTCTGGTACAACTGAGTTTTAGGGGAGCGTCGGGAAAGCCCCGGCGTCTCCACCAAGGCAACTGGACAGGCTTCCCGGGAGCCCTACGCTTGCCCTCCTGTGCGGTTATGTGCCTGCAGGCACACGGTCAACCTGAAACCATGAAATTATGCTCCCACCTGAGAAGCGTAACTTGCAGTTTGTTACAGCACGCCTAAGGCTCCTCGCGCAGCACGACCGAGCTGGCGTCTCATTAACTTCACTACTTCCTACTAGCGTGACTCGTTCACAGGAGCAGGGAGTAAAACATTTAGAAGAGCAACGAGCATTATGCCACTAAAATAGCAGAGAGACGGTGGAGGCAGGAAGCTTGAGTGTATGCCCTGAAAGGGTGGCAACCCCCTGAGAGGCGTCTCGATCCAGTAGTTGTTTCAAATTCATCTTTACTCTCCTGCACAGGAGCCAACCCGCAGAGCCAGGCGCGCAGCAGCCGGCGATACGTGCCTGTCGGACACACCGGCGCAGAGGCCGACTCTTTCCCCCACACAGCGACTGCACTGCTGAGGCCCACGGGCACACATCACCTCGAGCTCCTCGGGGCTTCAGGGAGGCTTCTGCTCCTAGCGGCAAACCCAGAGTCCTTTTCCCTGCGTACCAGTCTAGAGTTATTTGCAAGAGAAAAGGCTAGTTAGACAAAACCTAGTTATTTGCTTTCTAGGAAACACAAGACCTTAATTTCCTTGCACAATCCCATCATATGCCAGCTGGATCATCAGGAATCGGCACTGGAAACCACAAATCCATCTCTCTTCCCAGAGAAGACTGTTGCATTGCCCTTGGCCAGAGTGCATCGGGCCAGTGAAGACCACCACAGCCCTCAGGAGGAAACTGTTGCTTTCTCTTAAACAAAAAAAAAAAAACCCAAACCACAAAAGGGAAAAAAAAAATGGAGGTCTGATAAACCTCTACGTTTGCCTTATCTTCCCCAGGTCTTATCTTCCCCGGGGTTGCAGCCCTGTGAAGACCCAGGTTCATCTTCAAGCGCACCAGTAAGGCACGTGCTTGCACGCAGGCTCCACCGAGCCCTCCCTTCCCGCGCCTGCGTCTCCGATAGCGGCTGCTCTGCCCTGTGTCTCGCAGCCCAGGTCAGAGCCGGGGCCGGGCTGGAGCGCGTCACGCAGCCTGCGTTCGGCGGCGTCTGACAGCCTTTGTCCAGCGGCGCTCCGGGCCGCTGCACCACGGCCCGGACGGGGACGGCTCTCTGGGTGCAGAAGCGTTAAAAACGAGGCCACAACCCCCCCATTACAAGGGATGAACACCAACATCTTGCCCACCGTGCCCTCCAGCCAAGGATGCTGCCTGCGCCGGCGGTTCGGTCGGCACAAACCCCTTCCCCAAGCGAGCCGGGAGGGGGCAGGGGCGGCGGAGGCCTCGCTTACAGCACCCTTGTGTTAAAACGTCCATGACTGCCAGCACTATTCTTCACCTTGTCACTTCCCATTATCTTAAACCAACAGGCCCGCATTCAGCGGCTCGACTTGGAAAAGAGTGACGTCGCTTTGTAGGGGCTGGGGGAAGGAGAGGCAGCGAGGGGACGGGCCGCACGCACCGACAGCTACTGCGGCGCGCAGCTAACGCACGCAGAGCGCCGACACGGACCCGCGCAGGGCTCCTGTCCAGTGGAGAAAAAGAAGTTCTTTGAGGATGAGTGCTCAGTTTCTGTAAATCCTTACAGGGGCCAGCTGGAAACTTCCCAGCATTTACCCGCAAAAGCACGAAGGCTGGAGTGCCCCCAAACCGCTCCTTCTCGCCTCAAGACCGACGTTTACCTTTCGACTGAGGTTTACCTTCCGACACGGACGCTGTTACCGATCTGCAGCCAGACCTGCTCAGCAACAGCCAAGGCAAAGCCGGGCAGGAAACACCTCGGGCGCCTTCAGGGCGGCTGCCGAGCCGTGCACAGTGCTCCCGTAGTGAGCCGGGCGAAGGGCTTTCTGGACTCGCAGAATCGCATCCCGCCGGCTCCGACACTCCTTGCTCGCTGCGCTGTTTTGTATCTGGATCATACGACTTTGTTTCTGCACAATGCACGATGCAATTCTAGCTGCATTCTGCAATCTGACCTAGTTTCTACTTTCTGCGGGACTACTGAAAAGTTTCTGTAACAAGTGAAAACATGAGGCGTGTTTTAGAGGGCTTTGCTTTCATTTTACTCTTTAAAAATAGTCCTGGTTTAATCTTCTCCCTCTCTAAATCCAGCTGCTTTAGTTACCACTAGTCCAACTCAGAGGGAGATGGAAAAATCCTTTAAAAATTACTTAAAGCGGCTTTTTTACATACCTAAAAATATTAGGATTTAAAAGCACAACATCATGGGAATTTCAGGGCATGGGGAAAGAATTCCCGAGCACAGCACCGGGACTCTGCCCACAGAAGCGCTCTCATTCGTCACGCGGTCTGTCACGACATACCAGCTCCTCCACATCTGGCACGCTACCCTGCCCATTCCACGCGTCACTGTGCTGCTGCTCCAAAGGAGAAAAACTTCTTTTACGTGGCTGATTTCAGAACTGCCAAGTGCTCCACAGACCGTTCAAAAAGCAGAGCTCGTGCAGTGGTCCTGAAGAGGAAGGATGTGTGGGCAACACACAGACGAAGTGATCAGCCTCTCAGGACAAATACAACCTTGCTACGAATTTACAGCGTGGTGAAGACACCTTCCCGGGCCATTCTTTAATATACGTTCTAATCACAACACACTACAGAAGGGAAAAGAGAAGGCGAGAGAGAAAGAAGTATTAAGCTGACGCACACAGAAAGAGAAGGGGCTGGGTTACAACCCGGAGGAGACGGCTGTCCTCCACTCGGCCACAGCAGAGACTGGGTAGAAAGCAGAGACGACAGCAACAGAAAGACATAAAGCTGCTGACAGGCAGAAAAAGTGAAGTTTGGGGGAAAAAAAGCAATATTCAGGCAGGAGCCCTCCCTTCAAAGTGACAGCAAAAGGCATTTCTTGACGACAAACTGGCCACATCAGCCCATCACGCTTCTCCGAAACGCAGGCATGTGCCACCACGCACAACGCATCCATCCCGGGCGCTCGCTAGAAACAATCCTCATCCACGAATCCTTTTTCCTTTCCTCTGCCAACATCAGCACGTCTCCCCCCCGCCACCCTTTGCTTCCTTGGTGGTTAATAGCTTCTCATCCGGGGCTGGCAGGGGGTGCTTGGAAAGACTGCAGGCAGAAAAATTATCCAGGAAAAGGATTCCTCCTCAGCACGTTATTATAAGCTTGCTGGAAGCCAAACAATTAAGCCAATTGTTTTCTCTCGCTCATTTAGCTATTTTGTACACACACAGACTTTCTGCTGGTCCACTGACCCCTGCTCTCCTCCAACACCCCACGAACGTCACGCAGTCAGCCTGCCAGCTCCGGCCAGCCGATCGCAGGCAAGCACAGCTCTTATCTGCTCCATGTAAAACACGTTCTCATTAACCGGAATTAAACCAGCATTAACCTAAAATCAAGACTGATGGCCATATTAAAACGTTAACTCTTCCTAGCCAGGAGAGTCAGGACCTTTTGATCAAGGGGACTCTGGCATCCTGTGCTGCTACCGCTGCTCGGGACCCGACCTGGGACGCCTGCAGGGCTCTCGACGTGTCTTATGGCTACAACACTCCAGCTGCAAGATGGAAGACTTGCAACCGGGCAAAGAAAAATGAAGTTTTTCAAGGTGACACATGGTCCAAGAGTCGCACTCCCCACTCTGCCTCGCCACAGACAGGTCACTCCACCTCTCCAAAGACACAGAAACTTCCCCCTGCCCCGAGAAGTTGCCGAGCTGGCGACGGGACAGATTCCCCGTGACGAGGAACGGGAACGCTCGCTGCGCGTACGGAGGTTTGCGGCAAAACCCCTTTTGTTTCACCCCCAGCCCAGGGAAAAGGGCTGCGAGTGGGCACTCCTGACTCGGGGTGACCTCGGAGCAGAGTTACTTCACCTCTCCGCTCCCAGCCTCTGAACTGCCGAGGGTTAATCAGCTAATTGTTTGTCAGGCAGTTTGAGACCTCCACGTTAAAGAGGAGATATAAAAGCCAATTATTTTTACTCATCTGCTCAGATTGGGAAAGGTATTTGATAACGTAATACAAAGGTGGCAAACAGAGCTTTTATGTTCTCCCAAGGGCTCTTGCTGTCCATTTGGTGCCAACGCTTCCTCAGCAGGAGACTCACAAGGCTATTTTATACATAAAGAGCAAACCACCCCCTTGGAGAAACGCTTCTGAATCACAGCCACGATGCAGGCAGCTCCCTCTGCAGCATCGAACCCTGCATATAAAACATGCAGCTAAACATCCTCCCCTGGGGAGCGGAGAGTTTGAGTGTTACAGGGAGCAGCTGCTATAGAGAGGGAACATTTACAAGTGTGGGGGGTTAAGTACAACTAACAGGAGTCAAGGGATGGTAGCTTTAGGTCAGCGAGCGTGTGCTTTAACAGGAGGCCTCGGAGGGGAGAGGCAGTGCTACAGGGGGATAAACGCTTGCTTGATTTATTTTAAAAATTAATTTGATGGCCCCGTGCTGCCTTGAGACAAATGAGCACCTGCCTCTCCCGCTCCAGCACCGCCAACCTTTCTGTTCGCCTCTCTCCTCCCGGCGACCGGGGTGTCGCTTTCCCTTTAGGCGGAGAGGAAGAGGATTTTAAACTTGAAAGATTTCCACCCCAGAGGGCTAACAGAGGGGGAAGGGGGGTTCAAAGCTACAGATGAGTTCACAGCCACTAACGCAGCTCTCCATTTGCTCCCCGCTCACAGCGGGTCTGAAATCCCCCTTAGCTACGATTCTCCCCCCACATCCCGACCCCTCCCCAAACCAATTTGAATAGGAAATGAAGTGTGGCTCCGTGAAGACAATGGTTTATTGTAAAGTTTGTGCTGCGACGCACGGTATAAAAACCTGCCAAGACACATGTAAACATTCGCAACTGCCAGGCTCCTCCGTAATGAAAAGCTATAAAGAACACCCAGGTGGGAAGCACAATACTACCAGCTAATTAAAGTAACCAATAATATTCCTCCCAGGAATGCAAGAGTGTGTTCCGCTCAGTGGGAGAAGCCACTTCTAAGCCCATGAACTCGGCTTCCTGGTGGAGCGAACAAAAAGAGACCCAGCGCGGCGAGGCGAGTGCTGCTGCCGGACACCGCTCCGCAGAGCGCGAGGCCGGAGCTCGCAGGGGACACAAAGCCCAGCGTCGGGCAATCTGGAGGCTAGAGCCAGCCCTGCCACCAGCTCCTGACCTCAGGCAAGTCATTTTGCCCATCGGCAGGGCTCCATCCGTACAACGGGGACCAGGTCACCAGTATACAGCACGCTGCATTTGCTGGCAAACAGCTCGGGGAGATCGGACCTCGCACTTAGGTGGTTTCAGATTTTTGCCACGTACAGGGGCCACAGCCCAACCCGGGAAGCCCGCTCCTTCCATATGCCCTGGCTTTATTAAGCTGCAGCCACACAATCCTACCCAGGGAAGGCCACGGCCATAAACATTGACAAGGCATATATTCCTCCTGAAAAATGGGAGCGCCTAGTGACAGGGTTAATGATGTTTGAGCAGCCTCTCACCCTGAGCTCCACATATCCCAGCTTTAATGCACTGGCCTCCTTCCCCCACCCCCAAAGGGACGGGAGAGGGAAGGGGGGGGGGAACAGCGACCTCCAATGCCAGATATTTTCTACATCAGTGAATTCCCAGGGCCAGTGGAATAAAGCAGAACACTCGTACGTGGAGAAACAGGCAGCAAAAAAGGTCAAATCCATCCCCCCGAGGAGGAGAGGGGCTTATTTCACAGGGATGGAGAGAAGATGAGCCTCCCCTGGCTCCCACCCTTTTCCGCATCAAGAGGTCTCCATGCCAACATTATGCAGCTGTTATAGCTGGACAATTCTTTTCCACTCACCACTATTTCTGAACAGTGCTGCAGCTCGAGGTTCGTTAAAGCCCAGAAGAAGAAAAGGCTGTTTTTGTTTGGGAAGCACACAGGATGTTGTATTAATCTCAGAGCACATATTTATCCTTTCTTCTGTTTTCCCCAAACATCTTAAATTCATCTTCTCCCCTGTTAGCTACAGAACACTTTTAGGCAAGGGATTATCGCACCGGTAAGCGTACCACTCTCCGGCACACGCTTACCTCCAAGCCCCCCAGCACTCCAATGCTCTTCAGCAAAGCGCACCCTTCCAGCCGGAGACACAGCACGGCCCCATCTCCCACCCCACCGACAGACCCCAGCAGTCAGCGCCAGCGCGTGAAGGCTGGGCTCGATCAGTTGCCAGCTACAGGGACCAGAAGAGAGGTTACGCTCAGAGGCTTGTGAGTATTTCTCCCCTGGAAAAAATAAATAGCTTTAAGACCAAATCCATCCCCTTACAAAGCTCATCTCATTTGTACTTCAAAGAGTTATTTCCTACCAGGGAGCTCTGGACATCTCTCTTCAGAGAGCTCATTACCTTGGTCTTTACAGGCTTGGCTCCTACCCCGATCAGAAATGTGCACTTAGACAGCGCAAGTCAAACGCCTGAAAACAAACCAATTACACAGCCCGCTAAATGGTATCTCTTCCTGTGTTAAAATTTGGATGAACAATCTTAAAATTCAACACCTCCATTCAGCAGTCGTAACTCTCTCAAAACCGTATCAAGAGTCACGCACACAAAAACAAACAGAAGGGAAGATGAAGGAAACTGTGTTGACAAGGCTCCCCCGGGGTCCGGGGCCCATGCCGCTGCATTAATAACAATAAGAAGATAATAAGATGCAATAATAAGATGTAAAACCTCAAGCAGCACGAAGGCTTTGAACGGTGACGGCACGCTACAAGCTGGAGCACTGGACTAATCTGGAGGTGCAAAGAGTGTCCTGGAGGCCAAGGCACCTTACCTTCTTGGAGAGCGAGGAGACATTCAACCCAAATCTTTGAGCCCTTTCCTTTAATTTATCCATGTTTACCTATAAAGACATAGGAAACAATTTAATTTTTTTTTTTTTTTTTTTTTTTTTTAAATCACCATCACTCAAGTTGCAGGGGTAGAGATAAGGCCGCCTCCCGGAACAGACTTGTGCACCGTGATCAGCGCCAGGAAAAACTCCTCTGGGCACTAGGCTGCACTGACATCCAGCAGCAACAGCTCCTGCCAGCACCGAGTGCCGCACGACAGAACCAGCATCCCAAACGAAGCTGCCAGAAACTGCCAGTCTGCCCCTTCGCTTCCTCAAACCAACCAAAGGATAAACCCCCCGGCGGCTGTTCCCCCTCCTGAAGGAGCAGTTGTTTCAGACTGTCACTGTGAGCCAGCTGTACCTGGTACCTTTCCTGCAGCAGCCTGCTCAACACAAACAGAAAATAAACAGCCTCTTAGGCAAACCTGCCAGTACACCTAAGAACTATCACTGCTATCTGGCTGCCACAGGTTTAAGAAGCCATTGCTGCACCCTCACCCTTCCAAAACTATCATGTCACATCTAATCAGGTCCCCAGACCGTCCCCAGACCAAGCGGCTTCCCAACACACCGCCCAGCCTGACTGTTTCCCGGAGAGGCGCCAGCCACCACTGCAGCACTCATCCCTAACGCACAGAGGCTTTCGGGACAAGTTGCCTACAGCACATAGTTCTGCAGAGGAAACCCTGGTGCTATTCTGCCTCGCCGATGCTCGTGCAAGATCTCTGACAGCCCTGGCACCAGAGAAACCTACAACCTTGCCTGGTGGCAGATCTTGTTTTGGCTTAACTCTGTTTGGTGCCTCCGACTTAGACCTGGAAGTCGGATGGGCAAAGCAGCACCGGCCATTAAAAGCAGAGTTAATTTACTAGAGGCCTCACCACTTCCACTCCTGAAGCATAACTCAAGCAATTCAAACAAAAGCAGAGAATGAAAATCGGGCATATGAAAAAAAAAAATCCTTTCTTCTTTTCAGCATTTCGTTCTAAAATCAGCTCATCTGAGAAAACTGTCACAGAGGCAGCCAAGCACTGCAAAGGGCTGGGAACCCATCAGGTTCAGTTCAGGCACGGCATCCAGGTGGGCTACGTCATTAACTCACTCCACACGCGTTGTTCCTGGACCCTTTGGATAGTTTACCCCTGCAGACAGGAACCTCTTTCTACAAATTACAAACAAATTACAATGCGCGTTAAGGGCCTGACCAGCAGTAACTCAAGAACAAGAAGTATTTCTTACCGTGGGTTTGCTGTCTGCAGAGAGGCCTGAAACAAGGAGGCAAGAAAAAGAAAACTCGGTTAGAGAACAAACATCAGGAGCAGCTTCTCATCTAAAAGGAGGTGCAGTAAAGCCCCAGCACTGCCCGAAGCCGCCCTCCACCCGTCCCACCACAGAGCAGCGAAGAACTGCTGTCGGGTTTTCCCAGCGTCTACCTCTGCTCACTACAGAATGAGTCTCCCAATTCCTTTTTCATCTTCAAATCAGCTTCCCCACCCGCAGAACTGCTGCCGCCGTCCCACCTTGCTAAGAGAGCTTTGGCCATTGAACCTGGCATTTGGTGAAGCCAAAGGATGTTTGGCACACTGTTCGAGGATACCGCTGGAAAGTCTGGCCAGTGCCTTCCAGTTGCGCTTGGAAGGAGGAGGCACTGGGAAAAGGGAACAACACGTGTCCTTTTCTTCCTGATTCTATAATTCCCACTCGGAGCACCTGGGCGTGGTCAGGAAAAGGGACCGAGTCCCACCAGCAATTTTTTTTTTTTTCCCCCAGGAGTAATTAAACATTCACAGCAAGGTCACTCCACGGCTTGGTTCTGCTTCACCTCCTCACCTTTAGTCGACACTGTGGCCAAACCAAACCTGCGGAAGGTAAACAGAGCTTAGTCAGAGACTCGGGCTAAGGCAAGGTCAGCCAGTACCTGGCACATCAAGTCTTATGTGTGAACTTTTCCTTCAAGTACTTTTCATGAGTGTACTTGAGGCAAACTGGTTTGGGGGCAAGATTAACTGGAACACACTATTATTGGCTAATGTAATTACTGCAGCAACTCCTGCACTTACTCTGCGTACAGCAATTCCCCACGTTCTCCATAAAGCCAACCTCAAAGCCCAGAAAGCCAGTCAGATCACCAGCAGTTAACCATTTTTCCCTTTCATTGCCCTGTCTTTCCAGAATAACTGTGAGAACTGCCAGAAATTTCACCGGGATTGTGACAACTAAATTGTTTTAGCCCAAGCAACCAGTAAAGCATGCATCAAGCACCCCACAGCCAGACATCACCTGAACGCGACGTGGGGGTCTGCTGCCTCCTGAGGAGCACTGCCTCCCTGCAGGCGTAACGCAGCTCGCGTCTGCGAACCCTCCGGTAAACCTGTGCACCCTTTGATCAGGCTGGGGGCAATCTCCGCCTCATTTTTCCGGCTCCTCCCCAGCGCTGTCGTCCCACCACCCGAGCACGGCACAGAGCCACGTTGACCTTGCACCACCACAGCCCACCACTGGCGGACGTGTCGGGAGAGGTCCTCTCCCAAGGAAGAGCAGAGGAGAAGGCTCCAAGACAGACTCACCGAGCTGCCCGCGCTGCCTTCTTGCTCTCCAGGCTCACGGGCACGTTGAAGCGTTCAGCCCTCTTCTGCATCCTCTGGAGGAGGGAGAGAAAGGAACCAACTGAGGAAGAGCGAAGATTTGAAGGGTGCAGGAAGGAGGTTCCGTAGATGGAGGCAGGCACGCAAACTCAACACGCAGTGAGCTAACGCTCCAACGCGCCCTGCTTGACCAACAGCGCGCAGTCTGGAAAGGGGAAGAACACCCCCCTGCGCCCGCAGGTAAAGGGGGATGCTGCAGGCACCTTCCGTTGGCTCGTGCCATCCAAGAAGCCACGCCACAGCCTCCAGGACGTACGCTTGACCAAAAGGCACTCTCACGGTTCTGATAAATACAGGCCTAATAAAAAAAGGTGTGCCATTACTCCGCTGCTCGGGGAGCGTTCCTAGGAAAGGAGACGTGCCAAAAGAGAACGGGACCAGGGAGCTGACAGACAGGCGACTATTTTAAGATGACACAAGGCTGAACTGCGCTGGAGGCTGGCGTGTCAGCACGCAGGCCGGAGCGCCGCACACCTCGCCCAGGGAAGCCCTTGTGCCAGAGGGAAAGGAGCAGCGCTCCTGGCAGGGACTACAAAGGGAGCGGCTCTGACTTCCCTCCCGGAGGCAGGAAGCAAGCGGTAGGCACAACCGGCTTCGGCTGATTTGCAAGAAGAGAGGCAAACAAGATTTCCTTTTCTTCCCCCCTAAGCAAAAGGCCAAATATGCTAGAAAAGGGGATGGGGGGCATTTGTTTTCAGGGAACCTATTTATTTGCCGCAAGCCTTTTCACAAGAGACCGACGCTATTCATGCGGTTGGCTCAGCCTTGCAAGCAGAGTTCGCCATTAGCAGCACAATTCAAGGCGAAATTCAGCTACGCAGAAAGGATTCGGCCTGCTGCCCTTACTGCAGGCAAGGCTTCCCTGGCTTAGAGCACGCTGCCCTGGGCACGGAAAAGCTTGGAAACGTCGGAAGCGCAAGGGTTTGCACCCACGAGTATTAAATCCCCTTAAAAGCTTAAGGGAAATATTTAACATTTTATTATTATGCAAGGGCCCAAAAATGTGTTTGGTATTTTAAAGGTTAGAGAAACACATATTATTTTAATGGAAACATTTACTTTAGCCAAAAGCACAGTGAGGAGCGTAATAAGCACTTGCATCAAAACATAAATGTTTAGAAAAGATGGATTAGGAACACCACTCCTAACGGTGTCAGTACTGAGGAAACTTTTACTTAACTGGGAAAAAACAATAGAGACAGAAAAATGTATCACTCGGGTCAAAGCATATTTCCTTATTCTTTCTGACGTTCTGAAGCAAAAGAAATACCTGAGAAGGCAGCTTCTGAAAGGACTCTGGACTACAGACAAGCCGTGCCGGACCAGAGCAAAGGCTCCACTGGCCCAGCATCGCCCCGAAGGCGACCGTTACAGTCAGACGGGTGGGCTGCCTCCTTTATACGCCCTCCCAGACTCAAGTAATCCACAGCAAACGACCGACTGGATGTCAGGCCCTGTTCACATTTGCATTCGTTTACCCCTGATGGTTGCCTTCCCTAGGAAGGCATCTCCTTGCTTTTTGAGCTCATCTGTATTTCTAGCGACTGTAACAGCCTACATTAACAGCCTCCAGCACTCAGTTATGCAGTGTATGGGAAAATCATTCCCGTTTATCTTCAAAAACCATCTACGAGGTAGTATGTCTGAGACCTATCTGACTCACACTCAACAAAAAAAAATGGATTTCCTGCAAACAGGTTCGGCAGAATTTGGAGATAAGCAAAGGGCAAGAGTGTAACCTCGGCAAGTTCACTTAATGAGCTCTTCAACCAGCTACAGCCAAGGGCAGCCCCGAATCATGGGGGACATGCCTCCTTCAGCAACACTTCAGCTCACATCAGGTACTGTGTTTCTCCTCATTACTCCCTCACTGAGGTCATAATCCTCCGCTTGCGACATCACCCTGGTTGCTGTGGAAATGATCGTGTCCCAAACAGAAGATTAAAACTCTAAAGTAGTGGTGAACAGCAGGGAGACAAGAATCATGTTTTCATAGTGATTTCTTTCTTATGGAACATGAGCAAAAAAATAAGGCGGGGGGAGGGCAGGCAGGATTAGAAAGCCACAATCGGATTCCTGAAACTCAAAGTTTCGCAAAGTTTTCCCTGAGGAATCGGCAGCTTCTAAGTGTGTTTGTTTTAAATAAGCCCAGCAAATGTGACAAAGTTAGAGAAGATAAAGATGAAATGATCTGTTAACTCGTATCCGTTCCTCCCTGAACCGTATCCTCAACAAAGCTTTGTAGTTTTACATGTCTGAAGCAATCGGGCTTGCGGCAGGTCCCGAGGGACAGGGATGTGTCACAGCCTGCTGAACACCGCAGCCGAACTTCTCATGTTCGCAATAGCAGGAAACACAATTTATACACCAGAGGCGGTCCGAGCCTATCGGCCTTTAACACCCAGAGCAGAGGATGCTACAGGGCAAAGTCCGTCTTTGCGATGGAATGACACCCCAGGAATGACTCAGCTCGTCGCTGCTAAGTTGGAAATATTGAGGTAGGGTCAATGGTGGTTGGTGGCGGAAAGCAACGGCAGCGAGCAGCAAGGAGAGGCGTTAACAGACAATCGAGGGAAACGTTCCATAAGATCTAGCGTCAAAACGAAACGTGCCATGGGGTCACCACCCCGACAGGTCACTCCACAGCCAGCGACCGGTCGTTAACATACCATCAAGGAAAAATCAAGCAGGATTACAACAGAAACACTGAGGCAGCCCCAGCAACACACACAAGAGATTCTGAATGAAGTGAATAAGGAAACCGACGCCTCGGAGGATGAGGTAGCAGAAGGAACCTTACCTCCATCTGTGATATTTCTGACGTTATTTTCACTACCTTCTTTTCCGTGATCCTAGAGGTGTTGGGAAAGAGAAGCATCAGTCAGAAGAGCTCACACTAGTTTCACAGGCATGCCCCAGCAGGAGAGGCATCGGGGTTCTCCTCCCAGCGCCCCATCCCTGACAGCCACCACCATCTTAACTGAGGGCTCGTATTTAAAACGATAGCAGCCACAAGCCAGCTTCCCCCTTAAGTGGGCACGTTAGAGCCAGGTATCGATGCTGAAGTGAAGTATGAAGCCTGTGACACTTGCACCCAAAGCCCAGGATGTACTAGGGGCAGGAAACACAACCCAGTGAAGGCGCAGCCGTGGGTTCTCCTGCGAGCCTAACTAGTGCCTTGAGCACTCTGGGATTCCTTTGGCAACGATGAGAAGCACGCTGGAAAAGATAAGAACCAGCCACACTCTCACTCATTCTCTACACGGACTTGGAGGAATAATTAACTCCGCCTAAGGTAAGAGAAACGTCCTGGAATTTTACTGGGGCGCTGCAGATGTATCTCAAAATGCCAGGTGGTTATTACAGCAAGAGGCTGCAGACCTACGCACCCAAGAACAACACCCTGCCCGTCTTAAGGCTCTTAACAGTAACATTCAGTTCTTGTTAGAAGCCCCAAGCCTCGACTGCAAGCCCCGAAGAGCTTTATTCCTTTATGGCCCTCAAATACAAAGGATTGTTCTGTTCTAGTTCATGGGACAGCCACAGGCAACTTTCCCCAGGTCAGCACCAGCACCCCAAGCCCAGGCTCCATTTCAAACACACACTTCCTGAACAATGCGCCGCTGACAACAGCGGGACCAGTAAAAAGACTGAACGAAAATATAATGGAGTGGGCGTGCTCCAAGGTTTATGCTCCGAAAACAGAGCTCAGGCTCGAGGGGGAAAACAAAAGAGGAAGAGACAAAGTTCGGAAGTTCCCAGGCTAAATGAAATAGCATCCTCCTCCTCCAAACAACTCCCATAAAACAGTGGGTCACAGCCAGCCTCATTAAGGTCTCCCATTTAGAAAAACGCGCTGCTTTTGTTCCAGATTCCTGGACAGGTTTCTCATTTTATGCCCTGAAAGGTAGTAATGGTTTAATGGCACTTTCACAGGAAGCAATTCTGCCTGGGACCCGGTGCTCGCCGGCGGCTCGGCAGGCACAGCACGCCCCCTCCTGCCCACACGCCACAAGCCCGGGGCTCCTCACCCCGTCCTGTGAGCCACGGAGGGGAAGGCGGCCACGCAGACAGACGGACCGACCGACTGACCGCCGTGTTATCACACAGGGTGAGGCAAGGGCCACAATCCTGCTCCAACACCTGCTGCGACCTCCGTTCGGCCCAAGCTCCAAAACGGGGCAGTCCGGAGCTTATCGCCCGCGCGCCCCACGGGTTTGCTTTGTTCTACTCAGAAAGGATAGTTACACATCAGGCGATTTTACAGGAGGCTCTTCTACTTTGACGGGCGGCTCTACCGGCTTCTGCTCTTCCTCCTGCAAGTCAACGAGTTGAGAGGATGTCAGATAACAGATACTCCGGCCAGCTGAGCCAGGGAGAAACACCACAGCAGGGACATCGTCAAGTCTTTTGGGTTCTCGCTGGTTTGAGGCACACGCCTACAATTCAGCCTGCATTTATCCAAAGATTTCTGTATTAGGCGTTTAACGTGGCCCAGTAAGGAAAGGTTTGCGGGAAGAAGTAACATTACGTGCTCACAGCCTCAGGCTGGCAGGGTTTGGACACTAGCTGTTACGGACAAAGGCTCGCATTTTGTTCTTCCAAAGTCTAATCTCTTACCAGAAAGCCTGGGCTTCACAAGACTTAGGAAATAACTCGAGCGAGCCGTTCTCCAGCCCACAAGTGGAGCCAAAGAACATCAAAACTACACAGTGCTCATGCTCGATGCCCAGCATGACTCTGGTAAGATCCACCTCGCTTCTCACCAAACACTTTTTGTGAAACTGGGGAGAAGGCTTCCATATCCTGCACCACCCTTGCAGGACACATGCTTGCCCAACAAAGAGCCCAAGAACTGGAAGAATCGGATTCCGCTGGCGTTCTAAGCGCAAAGCGCTTTCCCAGGTCAGATCTCACCTCGCTCAGAACAAACTCTCCCGCTTTAAGGCCAGCTCCCACAGGCCACCCAGCCCAGCCTGCGCCCAGCACTGTCGGGGCGCTAGCTGGACAACTTTTTCTTACGCATCCTTTCTTGAAAGCACGCCATGCTCCAGCTGCATTTGCTGTTCAGTTCATGACAAAAACCGCAGGACGATGCGGTGTGAGTCCTGCTGAACGTGGACGGAATGACCCCGCTCTGAAGGGGTGGCCACGCACCTGGATTACACGTTCTGCCAGAACCCCCCACCACACACTCATACGTTCTGCAGGCTAACAGAGTGACATCAAGCCTCTGGCATAAAAAAAATAGTGGGTTTAGACCCAACCAGGAATGACAACAGTGATTTAAAACAGACACTGCCCCAGGTATTGCCTCGTTCCTCACATACAGAACCGCGACGCAGCTGGTGGGCTGTCACACGCCACAAGGCAAACCAGAAGCCCCTGCACAGGCTGCCGGCAGGGCAGTCTGCCCAGAAGATTTACCTCTATTTCTTCTCCCAGAACATCTTCTTCATTTGCTTCTTCTTCAGCTGGAGGATAAAACAGAGCAATTGCAGTAGCAAATTACTTCAGTAATATCTTTGGTTTCTTGGATAAAGTCTACTTTGAGAGTTTTACTTGGGAAGGTGGGGAGCAAAGGCAAAGCAAAGCCCTCAGGCCAAAGCCCTTCTCTTTCACCCAGGAGCTGCACACAAACAAAGGTCGAAGCCCAGGAGACCTCTTGCCACCGATAACCCCAGAGCGGTCCCCAGCGACAGACGCTGCTCCTAAGGGCTTTGGGAAGGAGCCCACCAACGCCCCGCTCGACCAGCCCCCGCGGGCGCGCAGCACCCACCGTGCTCCTCCAGGTAAGCCCGGAGCCTGTTGATCAGATCCTGCTTGTTGCCTTTTGTTTCCAGGCCATGGGCCAGACATTCCTGCTTCAGTTCGGCCAACTACCATAACAGAAGAAGCTTCCAATTAGCACGTGCCGTTCACCGACGCGTGCAGAAGCACGACAAGAAACACATGAATAATAATAGCTTTAAAAAGCGTATAAGTAAACCAAGACAATTTGCCCTTTCAGGAGCCACGAAGGCTGCCTCCCCCATGCTGAACACCAGCTGGAGTCCCGGCTTTCGGCGCAGCCAACCTGTTACCTCCCCGGCCGCGAAGGGGGATCGCTCCCAGCGCCTGCCCCGCCTGGGCCGGCCGCCCACGCGGCACGCGGGGCCCCGCAGCGAGCGGGGGCGACTGCGGTGCCCGGGAGCGCCGGCGCAGCCCCAGGCCTACCGGGCGGGCAGCGGCGAGAACGCGGCTCCCAGGCGACATTAAGGAGGACTCGGGGACGAGGGGTGACCGCCGTAGGCCCTACACGGGGCGGGGGACCCTCCCAGGACAGCCCCGGCGGAGCTCCCCCATGTGCGTGCGCGGCCCAACGCGACCCGCGGGGCCGGGGAGGAGCCGGGACCGCGGCGCCGGAGGCAGCGCGGCCTCGAGAGACTCCCGGCCGCAGGGACGCGCCCGGCGCGCCCGCAGGCCGCGGCTCCGGGCAGCGGCTGGCGCTGCCGCCCGGGCCGGGGCCGGCGCGGCCCGGCGGCGGCGGGAGCTCGGGGCCCCCAGCTGCCCGGGCCGGGGCAGGCCGCGGGCCTCGCCGGCGGGGCCCCCGCTTCAGGGGCTTGAGGCCGCAGCAGCCCGGCCGGTACCTTCAGCTTATGGAGCTCCACGGTCTCCGCCGCCATCTTGTCGCCCCCACAGCCCGCTGCCGGCCCCGCCCCCGCCGGCCGCCCATCGTCCAATCAGCGCCGCGCTTCCTAGACCGGCGATTTCAAACGACTTCCCAACATCGCCTCTCACGGCTGGCCAGCCCTCCGCGCGCCTTCCGCCCACTATTGGCCTGCCAGGGCGTGAGGGGCGGGGAGACGCTGAGCGACGGTCAGCGCGGCCAATGGTGGGAGCGGACCGGGAGCGCGGACTTCCTGGAGACGAGCCTGGGGGCGAGCAGGGTCCTGGCAACGGCCGCGGAGCCGCCGGGTGGGCCGAGGGGCTGCGAGGGGACAGGGCTGTGGGCGGCCGAGGGTGCGGGAGCGGCCGTACCCGGCCCCGGGCAGGGGTCCGTGGCCGTTTCCCGGCCCCAGGCGTGCTAAGGGCCGAGGAGCCGGGCTCACAGGGCACGGCCGGCGTGTCGCCTCCTCGCCCGGGGGGGAAGCAGCCCGGGGCGAGTGCTGGGGAGGGGGGAGCCCTGTCCTGGGGTGGTTCTTCCGTAAGGCCGAGCTAGAGAGTCACTAATTAGGGAACTGGCATCAGAGGCGCGGTGGGGTTAAGCCCTCGGGAAGGCCGGGCAGAGAGGAGCTGCGGGAAGACGGTGCATCAGCCCGAGAGCCTCGGCTGGGTTAGGAATTGCAGAGGTTTGGGAAAAGCTCCGAGGAGCCCGCTGGAAGCCTCCCTTTGTGTGCTGCAGGATGAACGTCGGCGTGGCGCACAGCGAGGTGAACCCCAACACACGGGTGATGAACAGCCGGGGCATCTGGCTGGCGTACGGGATCTCCGTGGGAGTCCTCCACGTTGTTCTCCTCAGCATCCCGTTCTTCAGCGTTCCTGTGGTCTGGACGCTCACCAACGTCATACACAACCTGGTTAGTGAAAGCTCGGTCCGCTTTTCTCCCAGGGCTGGAGAGCGCGCAGGCTGCCGCCCGCTGGGCACGGTTCCGTGTCCCCGGGCCACGAGGAAGCTCCCAGTTGCTGCGGGGCACCAGGGACAGGCTGGTGGTTGGCGCTGCGGGGGAGCTGGAGCTGATGAAAGGACGTGAGCTCAGGAAACAGCTGTGACAAGGCGTAGAGCACGTTTCTGTCCCAGCAGCAGACTACCCTGAGTTTGTTTTATATCTCCTTTCTCCTTGAAACCGGCAGGTCATGTACTTGCTGCTGCACACAGTGAAGGGGACCCCCTTTGAGACCCCCGACCAGGGCAAGGATCGCCTCCTCACACACTGGGAGCAGATAGACTACGGGACGCAGTGCACCTCGTCGCGCAAGTTCCTCAGCATCTCCCCGGTAGTGCTGTGAGTGCCACTGGACGAGGCAGGAAGGTGCAGGGAGGGCTCGGGAGGGTGTCTAGGGTGCACGGTGGGACCGTTGGGCTTGTGTTGGCACAGCCACCCTGGCACAGACAGGTCCTGGGGCTGGAGAGGCTTCTCCAGCTGCGAGGTGCCGTTTTGTGCAGGAAACACCAGCGAGACACCCGAAACCCCCCTGCCAGCAGTAGGGAGGTTGGGAGCAGCAGAGAGCTCACCTGGGGTCTCCCTCTCTCCCTCCAGGTACCTCCTCACCAGCTTTTACACCAAATACGACCCCGCGCACTTCATCATCAACACGGCTTCCCTGCTCAGCGTCCTTCTGCCCAAGCTGCCCCAGTTCCACGGCGTGCGGGTCTTTGGCATCAACAAGTACTGAGGCTCGGCCTGCCCACCGCCGTGCGCGGTGCTCCCAGTAGAGAGGGCGAGGGGATGCCGGAGCGGCATGAGGCACTGGCTGGAGAGCAGGGGTGAGGCATGAGGGCTGGGTGCAGGGCAGGGACCGCTCCGGCTTTTGGCCAGTTTTATCAAGGCTCCTCTGTCTCAGAGGAGCTCCTCGCTGGGGCTTGGTCTCTTCGGTGAAGAGGAGCGCAACTGAGCGGCGCGGAGCGAGCAGTTGTGTCACACGTGCAGGTTTCCTTCGCACTCACCTCCATGTAACCCTGCAGAAAGCACCTTTGAGGGGAGAACTGCTGACTAATGGGAAGAGTCACCCACATACACCTCCCTCATCTTTTATATGTTTCCACCGTAATAAAGAACTTAAGAGTGACTGGAGCGGCATCCTCACACTGGGACCAGCCCCGGCTCACGTCTCTCGCCCAACCCTCCTGCACAGACCAGCCAGACTTCAAACCGTACTTTTAATTTAGCAAAAGCGATAAGAAAGAGGTACACTACCATTTAAAACCCGTCTGTTCCATTCTGGGAGTACAAAAAGGTTAGCAAAAAAGCAATTGTGGCCTACAGCAGCATTTCTTGGGACGTTTCACCCCGGCAGCTTGGCCAGGGGGGCGGCCGGCTCCCCCCAGCACCCGGCTTGGCCCGGTGGCAGGCCGGGGAGCCTCACGCAACCCCTGACACTGTCACTGCCCACTAAGGACTGGCGCAGCACCGTGCCCCCGCCCAGCGCACAGCTCAGAGAGCGGGAAACAGTAAATGCTCGGTGACGTGCCAGACACTGACACGTGTCTTGGCTAAAACCACTTGCAATACAGCTCAGGATGGCAGCAGGGGCCCAGAACCAGCTCCTGTCTCCTGCCTTTGCTTTTTTTAAAATAAAAAAAATCATAAGCTGCTTTTCATCCCCAGCGCTAAGGGAAGGGGACAAGGGTCCCTCAGGCAAAGTTGAGGCAGGAAAAGCAAAACCAGCGCAGGGGCCGGACGGTGACACCAGGGTCCCCGCTGGGCTGCGCTGCACAGCAGCGCAGCTGACATACACAGATGTATTAATAGAAAGGGGATGCACGCGGTAATAAATAGGTCTGTACCAGTGAAAAGGAACAAGATGCTTAACGTATGCAAACTGTGCTGGCAGAGCTGGCCCGGCTGCAGCTCCCGGGGGGCTCGCTGAGGGACCCCGCGGTGCCAGGGTGGGACGCAGCTCCTCTCCCTCCAGAGTGGCTCCGGCAGCAGCATCCCCGGCAGCTGCAGAGGCGTCACCTGAACGTTACAATAACCCTGAAGAGATCTGGTGGCCCGTCTGTTCCTCCATCCCGGCCCCTGCCTGCCTGCCTGACCCTGCCGGGCTTTTCGGTACAGCTGGCTCAATGCACAGCTCCTCCTGCCCACACTGGCCACGTCAGCACAAACTCCCAGGTTACTTTTAAATACAAAGATTACTTTTTTGGAGGGGAAACAAAAAAAAAAAAAAGGAAAAATAGATCTTTTTTTATTCGAAAGAGCCCTTTTCGTGCCCAGCACTGCACCGTCTGGTGGGCGCCACTCAGCGCTGGAATGGCCGACGCACCTTCTTCCGCCTCTTGTGCTTCGCGTCGCCCTTGGGGGTGGCACCCTCGGCCCTCGGGGGCACCCCGGGGGGCACTCCTGCCCCCGGGGGGGCAGGGGGCGGCGGGAAGGGCCCCCCGGGCATCGATCCTGAGCTCCCCTGAAAGACGCGGGTGAAGAAGTCCTGCAGGTCGGCAGCCGAGGCGGGGCTGCCCTTGGAGGCACTCCTGCGGGGGGAAAGCGGGTGTCTGGGGGTCCCCTCTGAGCCCCCCGTTGTCTCCCCCGGCCAGAGCCGTTCCCCATCGCCGCTGCCCCGCCAGGACTGACCTCTGCCGCCCGGCCAGCCCGGCGCTCCTTGAGCCAAAGGAGATGTGGTAGGGGACACGGTGGGTGTCCGGGGAGATCCCCACGCGCTGGCAGCCGGCCCACTCTGCCGAGAGACACGCGGCCGCCGGTCACGCCGCCCCGGCGAGGGTGCAGGGGTGCCGGCCAGCGGCACCGCTTGGTCTGGGGACTCTGGGACGTGGCACCCACCCGTGATGTCGTAGATCTTCCCATCCATCATGGCAAAGTAGGTGATCTTCAGCCCCAGCAGGCTGGACTCGGCCCAGAAGTCGCCCTCCTCGGCGGGGTGCAGCCCACCACACTCAGCACAGTAGCGGGCGCTGAGAGGGTCTCGGTCCATCTCGAACCTCCTGCAGTGAGGGCAGGCTTTGTCACTGGCTCTGCTCCCCCCTCATTCACCCCTAAATTGCTTTGAGGCCCCCCAGGCACGCCACCACCGGGCCTCGGGACCTACTTGTGCTTCCCCTGGCACTTGCTGCACATCATGGTGTTCATGGCCTCCTTCAGGTCGGCCTGCAGCCGGCTCAGGAACTCGCTCATGGACCTCGTCAGCTCGCTCTCCGCCATCCGCTTGCTGCGGCGGGGGGAAACCAGGGTCAGACCGCGCGCAGAGGGGTGGCCAGCACCCCCAAACCCTCCCCGTCCCCTCGCACGCCCCCGCTGCGCCCGCTCACATCTCGTACTCCTTCTTCTTTTCGGGGCTGCTGACAATGTCCCAGGCCGCCCGCAGCACCTTGAACGCCGCCTCCGCCCTCGGGTGCTCGTTCTTGTCCGGGTGGACCTGGGAGAAGCAGGAAACCTCAGCGCCGCGTCTCGGAGTGGGGGGGATGCCCCCACTGCCCGGAGTCCCCCGCCGCCCACGCACCAGCACCGCCAGCCGGCGATAGGCCTTCTTCAGCTCGGCGTCTGACGCCGTCGCCTCCACGCCCAGCACCTGGAAGGGGTTCAGCTCCTCCTCGGGCACCTCCGCCATGGCCAGCAAGCGGCTCACCTCCTCCCCGGAGCCGGCGGCGGGAGCACCCCCGTCGGGGCCAGCGGCCGCAGCCCCCGACGTGCCCGTCCGACCCTCCCTGGGTGCCCAGGGGGGAGCTCGCCGCCTCTGCAGCCAGTCCCAGAGGTAGCGGCACATCCGGCTCTCCCCGAGGAGCCCCCACGTCCTGCGGAGCGCGGCCATGTCCAGCAGCGTGAGGAGCCAGGCCGCGTGCCGGCTCCTGCCCAGCCGATCTGCGCCGGTGGCCAGCGCGGCAGCACCCACGCGCCAGCAGAGCCGCAGGCTGCCCAGGAGCAGCATGAGGAGGAGGAGGAGCAGCGCACAGAGCATCCAGAGCAGGCGGAGGAAGAGCCCGGCCCCGGCCCACAGCCACCGGGCCACCCTCAGGGAGCCGCTCCGGGCCCGCTGGCCCACGCGCCGGCCCCAGCTCCGCAAGCCGGCCTGCGCCCAGCCCAGGTCGCGGGCGCCAAGGCGGCAGCAGGAGCAGAGCAGCCGCCCGCCGGCCTCCGCGCCCAGCCTGCGCGCCTGGGCCAGCGCCTGGGCCAGCAGCCCCCGGCAGCCGGCTGGCTCCTCCGCCAGCCCCGGCCACTCGGCCCTGTCCCCGCGGCTCCTCTTCCGCGCCGGCCGGTGCCGCTTGCCCTCGCGCCGGCCGCCCTCCTCCTTCTCCTTGGGGGCCGAGCGATGCCGCTGGCGCCTCCGTGGCCTCCGGCCCCCCTTTCCCCCGCCGTCCTCGCCGGCTCCGTCCTCCTCGCCCTCCTCCTGCCCGCGGGGCGGCGGCGGCCCCGGGGCGGCGGCGGCCCGGTTGTGACAGCTCAGGCTGCAGGATCCGTCCCGCCGCTCGGCCGCGGGGCTCGGGGGCGCGGCCGGCTCCCCCCGGCAGCGGCAGGAGCACTCGAGGCCGCCGGGGCTCGGGAAGGGCAAGTCGTCGTCGTCGTCGTCCTCCGCGCCGCAGCTCCCGTTCCAGGCCGCGCTGTCCCCTGCGGGGCGGCCGTCCCGCTGCCCGTCCCCGGGGGGCTCCCGGCTCCGCACGGCGCCGTCGCCTCCTTCGGCCGCAGCCGTGTCCCAGGGCCGGGGCTGCTCCATCCCGGCGGCCCCGCGCTGGCCCCGGCCGGGCCTAGGTCACCGCCATCCTGCCGGGCCCTGAGAACGAGCGCGGAGTCAGCGCAGCCCCCGACCGGCCCCGGCTGCCCGCGGGACACCGCCCCCCCCCGCCGGAGGCTTTGAGGCCGATTTCAGGGGATTTCGCCCCAAAGGGGCGGCTCCGCCGCTGCTCGGGGTCCCGCCGCCGCCTCCCCCGGGGCCCGGCGGGGGGGCTCGGCGTGACGGGGGGGGCCAGGACTCACCGCGCCGGTGCCGGCGGGGGGGGGGGGGGTCGCCACCGCCTCCCGCCCCCCCCGGAGTTCCTTCACCCGCCTCACTTCCGCCTTCCGCCCGCCCGCCACAGCCGCCACGGCCTACTTCCGGGGCGGGGCCTAACGTCGCGCGTCATGCTCTGCGCCCCGCCCCTTAAACGGGCAGCACTATCCCTCCCCGTTAACCCCTGGGCCGCCGCGGGAGGGACGCGGGCGTCCC
>NC_138605.1:2956237-3040878 GCF_964289735.1 Phaethon aethereus
TGCCCAAATCAGTGCAAGACAGAGGGACCTGATGCTGTTGTGGAAGAGCAGATCAATAAATGCTGTTCTCCCCGAGAAGCCACTCGCAGGACTCCCTTTCCAAAGGGCATCGGCAGCAGCGCTGGCCGTAGGCATCAGGCTGGGCTGGATCCCTCGAATCTGTGCAGGACTCGCTGTTTGTGCTGCGCACCTGCAGCGAGCGGCAGCTCGGTGCCGGAGCAGAGCCCAGATCCCTCCTGTGGGAGGACAGGAAGCTTCGCCAGGGTGGCCTTGAACATGTGTCGGCACTATCTCGGGTGAAGCGTGGGGGGATGGCGTGCGGCCGAACGGGGCTGTGAACTGGCTCTGCGGTGCGACGGGTTGAGTACAGGTGCCATGACTGCTGGGCTTTATGTGCCATGCCGGTTGGAGGAGAGCCGTCTCTCCTCCAGCCTCTGCAGGAGCTCACCAACACCTTCACGTCACCGAGCTGTCAGAGCTGGCTGAGTGGCGAGATCTCGATGTTCATTAAGGAGGGATGCCTAACGATGAGAGCCGTGGCGTGACTTTGTATAACGCTCGGCAGCATGTACCGGCTCAGGTTTGCCCCATGAGCTGGAGCTCCTGCAGCAGGGCCCAGTTGTGGTGTCCCAGCACTGCTGCGTGGCAAAGGCCAGGCTCCCTCTGTGACCAGCACTGGCTGGGCGAATCCGCGGCGGGCTGAGCCCCCACACGCCTCTGTGGTTGCTTGAGCACGATTGGGACATAGGAAAAGTATCGCTGGCAACAGGAAAGCAGTTAGCCCAGACGGGCTGTTGCAACCCTCCTCGCGAATGATGCCCCTTCTCCCAAGTGCGGTTCAGCCGGCACGGCCCTTGGCACACTCAGCTGCGGGTCTTGGAGGTCCCGGCGGCGCGGGCAGCTGGCGGTTGGGCAGGTGGGTGAGGTGCTGCCTCTGAATGCCGCATCCTGGCAGCACATGGAGGCTGCAGGAGCGTTTGGGGTCCCGTTTGGGACGAGATGCAGCGAGGTGGCCTCGGACTTCCTGAACCTCATCAGGCACCCATCAATCCCGTTTGCCACTGCCAGCACGGGCGCAGCCCTCAGCCAGGAAAAGCCTCTGCCACGGCGGCAGGGGAGGAGCGGATTCATCCCGGCAGGTTTTGTAGCCCCGCTCGTGGTCGTTGGTGCTTGCCGCTTCACACCGTAAATCTTGCTCAAGGAGCAGCTAACAGCTTGTAATTGCTGACAACACGAAAGCTGCCAAAAATAGCTGCAGACGTCTCTAGATCAACGTATAGTCAGCTTTTCACCAGTTGCGGCGATGTTTTAGTGGGAATATCTGTTTGTCTGTGGATGTTCCGATGCCCTGAAGCCCTGGTTTGTGTGAGGGAAGCTGAATTTGGATGGCTGGATCTTCCTTAATCCCTCAGAGGAGCCCTGGTGCGGGCAGGATTTCATGGCCACAGCGCTCTGTATTTAGCAAACAGAGGTGGATGGACAGAGTGCACCCGACCGGTGCTGCCCGCTGCGTCTCCAGCGTGTCCTGGAGCTGCTCCCGGGCAGGAGAAGCGGCTCCTTCCGGGGCCAGTGCTGCCTTGGGGTCCTGCGGAGTGAGTGGGGGCGAGGACGGAGCCACCCAGCCCCAGATGTCAGCGATTCGGGTGAGAACAGCTGAAGCCTTGAGGCCGTTTCTCCAGCAAACCCCAGAGCACTCCCAGCAGCCGATGGCTTCGTGGGACAGGGATGGCTTCGTCCAGGAGCTCACTCCGTGCAGAGACCTGGAGCTCCCATCCGGGCAGTGTGGCGGCAGCAGCTCCCACCTTGCCATCCTGAGGAGGAGACCCACGTGATGCCGGGGGCCAGGGGTCTGCAGCCGGCCAGGATCCACGGGTCTCCTGAGGTCCTGGAAAAGGTGAATTGGGGTTTGCGCCCAACGGCTGCCATTGGAGAGGTGCGGTGTGAGACTAGGTGTCTGGTGAAGCCGCTGCCAGTCCCCACAGTTGGGGGTCTGGGCTGGTCCCTGCCCTTCGGAGCCTCGCCGCTCACCTGCGCTGGGGCTGGCGGGGAGGGACCGTCCCCCTTCGAGCTGGAGCCCTTTGCCGGTGGCTGCGGGTGCCTGGCAGCTCCTCCCGTATAAATAAGCACAGGATCTATTCTGGGCACTCGCCGTGTGGCTCCAGCTGAAGCTGTAGAGCAGGATGACGGGATCTGGCTGTCACAAATCCCCGGCGAGCGGGTGGTGGAGGTCTAACGGCATGGTGGTGCTGAGTCCCCGTGGGATGAGCTGCTGCCTCGTGTCACGGGGCTGGGGCTGCAGTCAGGGTCTGCGCCGGTGCCCTCAGCCTCTGCGCTTGCGAGGAGCCTGGGCTGCTGCTGAAATAGCACTGGGGCGCAGCACTGAGAGGGGAAAAAGAGCAGCTTTTGGCAGGGAAGTTGCCCCGAGGAAGGAGGCAGCCGGCTGGGAGGGCGTGCTCAGGGCAGGCTTGGGACCAAGGCTGTGGCTCCCGGCCCACGGAAGGGACTGGCCCCGGCAGTGCCGGGCTGAGCTGGCGAAGGGGAGCGAGAGCAGACTTGGAGAGGGCGAGGCGGATCCGTTCCCAAAGCGGATTCCAGCAGCGGTTGCTTCAGAGCCCAATGATGTTTGCAGGGGGAGCTGACCTCGCTGGCAGAGGAGGGCTGAGCCGACGGCGGCTGTGCTGGGCTCGCACGGGCAGCTGCGGCGGCCAGTCCTGGTGGGGTGCAGCGGGGCTTCCCCTCATGCTTTGGGGTTTGAGCGTGGCTGGAGCCGAAATGAGCATCGTGCCCTGTGCCGCTGGAGCGGGTCCTGCTGTCTGCCTTGGCCTCATCGCAGCTGTGTCGCTGCTGGGATGGGGATTTCTGCTCAGGATAGTTAAAATACTTGTAAAATCTTCAGGCCTGCCTCTAAGCTGGCGGGAGTAACGCTTGACTGGAGTGATCCCGAACTTCATCCATGCCCGGCCTCATCCTGCTTGAGCTCTCCCAGTGCCTTTCCGGATCAAACCCAAGAGAATTGGCAGGAGTCTGGCAGCCTGGGCTGCGCCGACCGCGTTCCAGCGGGTCGGGTCGAGCCGAGCCGTGCTCGGGATGCTGCCGAGGCCGTTGCTGAGCTGCGCCTCTCCCAAGCGGTGCTGCAGGAGGGAGGCAGCGTTCCCTGTGCCTGAGTGAGCGCCGTGCCGATCAGTTTGTGTTCCCAGCATTTTGCTGTGCCTTGGGGGAGGCGGGGGTGATCCCCCTTCTCCCGGAGGGGTCCAGGGATGGCCGGGCTGGTGTCCGTGCCGCGCGAGAGCTGTGGTTAGCGAGCGTTTCCTGCCGGGCTTGTCCAGCTTTAGTCCTGCTTACGTCCTCAGGCAGATGGGGAAGGGGAACTGGCAACGAACGACTTTCCGCTTGTTGGTTCTGGTCTCTGCAGTCCTCGTCCTGTTGCTTGCCTGGCCCTGCGAGTGCGCGTAAATCTCTGCTGTGGCCCTGCCACCTTGGGACTGGAGCGTTACGAGGGAGAGCGAGACTGACTCCTAAATAAGAACACAAATCTGGCTTTCTCCCACTTTCTCTGGGTGTGTGAACCACAGGAGCTGAAACTCCAGCTGCCAGTGACCCTCAGGCTTTGCCTCTTTTCCGAGTGCCCCCTCCCAGCGCCCACCCCCTTGGGGCTTGGGGAGCCGTGTCGCTCCAGCTGCTGCGCCTGATCCCGCTAACGCCCGGGTTTGAGCAGGCAGCCGGCTCCACAGGCAGCGGTCACCAGTGCCGGCTGCCTGCGGGGCAGAGCTGCCCAGCCGGCGTCAGGCCGGCGCTGGCGGGGCGCACGGCTGGCTGCCTGCTGCCGTGCGTGTGCTGCGGGGATGCAGTCTGCACCCCCAGTCCAAGCAGCTCTGTCAGACCCCGGCTGCGGGAAAACAGGGACAAAAAAAACCAAACCAGGGCTGAGGAACTTTAAGGCAGAGCTGTGGAGCTTGTTCCCAACCCCTCCTCCTGGCCGGCTGGCAGGGAGGCAGCTGGAGCCGTTGTGGCATCTCCCCGGCTGCTGTGTAAACAAGAGCCGGTCCAGGCCTGGAGCTGCTCGCTGCCGGCCGGCTGCAATCCTGCCGCCCCTTCCCTGCTGCCCCGGCTCCTCGGCCCCGGCGGCGCGCCGTGTCCCGGCCTCAGGGCCGCTCGCCGGGAGCGGGAGGGCTGGAGGACTGCTGACTCACTCCCAGCCGCCTCGGCAGCGAGGAGCCCGTCTGCCTGGCGCTCGGATTAGCTCCTACCGAACCGTTTGCTGCTCCATGAAATTCCTCTGGAGTAGAGGCTTGGGGAGCGGAGCCGTGGCCCGCGGGTCCGTGCCATGTGCTTGTGCAGGGCGCCTGGGGAAAGACCCCACGTGAGGGGAGAGACCCCGTAACGAGGAGCATGCTCTAGCTTGAGGCAAGAAGAGTTTTGCCCGCTAACACTCGGCAGAGCGTGTCTCCGAGGACGCGATACAGTCCCGCGGGGACGTGGGGGTGCCATGCCGTGTGTGTTCAGCATGCCGACGGCTCTTTCTTCCTTCCAGGAGAGCCGAGCAGATCGAAGGCCAGCACCCTGCACCCAGCCCCTGTCCCACGCGGACGCCTCGTGCCTTCCCGGCTCTCCGGTTAGCAGGGCGCGCGGCGCCAGCAGCACCCAGGCCATGACCAGCCGAGGAGCCGCCAGGCCGAACGGGCAGTCCCAAGCCAGTAAAATCTGTCAGTTCAAGCTGGTGCTGCTGGGCGAGTCGGCGGTGGGGAAATCCAGCCTGGTGCTGCGCTTCGTCAAGGGCCAGTTCCACGAGTACCAGGAGAGCACCATCGGTGGTGAGTCGGCGAGAGGCGCCCGTCCTGGGCACTGCTGCGCCCTCGCGTAACGCCCTGGGTCACCCGCAGCCCCGTCGCCATGGCTCTACCTTGTGCCGGTGTTATTTCCCGTTAAATAAAAGCCCGCGCCGGGCTCCGAGCCCTTGCCCTGTGGCCACGGTACGTGGACCAGGCACGCGAGCATTTGGCAACCAGCCCTCCGCCTGTGAGTCGGGCTCTAGCCACAGTCCCCACTCCTCGTCCCATGGTCTCGTGGCGGTGGCTGGTGACGCCTGAGTGGATGCAGCAGTCCCCGGGCTGCGGCCGGCACAGGAGCCCTCGCCTATCCCTTGATAAGCGTGCTGCTCACGCGGAGCAGACAGGATTTTTTCCTGGCAAGCTGGGCTCGATGTGAGTAACGGGCTCCTCCGCCCTGGCCCTGGAGCCGGCTGCGGGGTCGGGGTGCACCCAGATCCGCAACCCTGCTGAGGCCAGACTGGGGGTGTGGGGAGGGTTCCCTGCTGCCCGTTGGGTACCTGCCCGCAGCGGGGGCGGCTGAGGCAATGCTAGTGCCGTCTTTCCTCCCGACAGCGGCGTTCCTTACACAGTCTGTCTGCCTGGACGACACAACGGTAAAGTTTGAGATCTGGGATACGGCCGGCCAGGAGAGATACCACAGCCTGGCCCCGATGTACTACCGGGGGGCACAAGCTGCCATCGTGGTCTATGATATCACCAACCAGGTAGGGCCCCCTCCGGGCTCCTCGGCCGCCAGGCGCGGGGCACCTTGCTTCAGCTGCCCGGCAGCGCAGGCCTGCGCGGCTCGGGGGTGCTCGCGGCTGCGGGGGTCTCTCCCGGGGTCTTCTCCTCGCAGGGAGGCGGGGGCGGCTCTTGCCCTGGTGGGGGTCCCTCTAAGACACCCGCCTTGCAGCACAGCGGTGGGACGAGCCTTGAGTTCCCGCCTCTGCTCCTAGGAAACGTTTGCACGGGCGAAGACATGGGTGAAGGAGCTGCAGAGACAAGCCAGCCCCAGCATCGTGATCGCCCTCGCAGGCAACAAGGCCGACCTGGCCAGCAAACGCATGGTGGAATATGAAGTAAGTGTCGGCGCGAGGCTCCTCCGAGCCAGCGTGAGCTCCCCTGCCCGTCCCCGTCCCCCCTCGGCGCTGCCGCGGGAGATGTGCTGGGGCTTTGGCCGCCGAACCCTCACCCGGCTGCTCGCACCTCTTCCAGGAGGCGCAGGCCTACGCAGACGACAACAGCCTATTGTTCATGGAGACGTCGGCCAAGACAGCCATGAACGTGAACGACCTCTTCTTGGCCATTGGTGAGGCTCCGGGAGTGGCTGGGGAGCGAGGGCGGGCTGTAAGGGGGTCTGCCCAGCGTGCAGCTTCCCCTCCCGAGCTTTTTGGGAGGCCGAGCAGAGCTGGTGTCTGTCCTGCCCTCCGGTGAGCACGGCTCCTTGTGGCCCATGTGCCGGGCTGCGGTGCTGCCGCTGGCGCTCAGCACTGAGGCGCGCGGCGCCGACGCTCAGCGCGTGAACGGCTCGGAGGGAAACTGCTCTTTCCCCCCGGGGAAGCCCCGGCAGGCGCGTGGGCCTCGCCGGCGCGGCTGGGGTGGCTTCAGGGCCTCCGCTGCGCTCGAGCCGGGGTCCGGCCGGTCCTGAAGCCCTCCCCGAAGCCCGCAGCAGCGGCGCTGTGCGAGCCCCCGTCCTGCTCCCGCTGCCATCTTGCCCCTCTTCCCCCTCCAGCCAAGAAGCTGCCAAAGAGCGAGCCCCAGAGCACGAGCGGAGCGGCGGGCAGGAGCAGAGGCGTGGACCTGCACGAGCAGAGCCAGCAGAACAAGAGCCAGTGTTGTAGCAACTAAAGGGCGGCCTCCGCCAGCGCCCGCGCGAGAGGAAGAGCTAAGATATAACCTCCATCCCCGTCCACCTCACCTCACCTCCATAACGGCACACCGAGAAACCCGTCTGATCCAAAACCCTCCCGAGAGCTCCCTCTAACTGCACTTTTTAATGCTTCAAAACCACCTCCAGACACCCGTCACCACCATCCCGATGGCAGTGGAACTAGATCAGCCGGGGACTTAACTTCCAAAAAAAACAAACTCTTCTTCACTTTGTATTATAGGTGCAAATAGCGACCTAATATTCTGATTTCTCCCTCCATCTTCCTCCCTCTCCCACCTCCCTCTCTGCTTTGGTAAATCTGGGTTCCCGTTAACGTCTCTCCTTCCAGCCCGCCCGTAGAGCCGGGGCGGGGGAGAGCCGAGGCGGTGGTGGCATCGGCCTCGGCGGCTCGTGTTGTGGCGAACCAGAGACCTCCGGAAAACACGGGATTTTTCCGAGGGGGGTCTGTCATGGATTTCTTTTTAATTTTTTTTTTTTTCCCTCCCGTTTCTTCTGTTTGGCTGTCGGGGGGAGGAAAGCTGCAGTGTCCTTAATTTCTTCCTAGGTGGCCTTTTTTGCTGGAGGATCGGAAGTGCCTGGGGGCTTTCTATAGGGGGAGGGGGGAAGCGGGGCGACCGCCGGACCCACGATCGCCGTGAAGTCACCACGGGCGACACTTCCCCACCACTCCACCTTCACCCATTGAGCTGTCACAGGTTATTGCTGCGGCTGCCCCACAAGCGACGTCCCGCCGGTGGTCCCGACGCGCTCGGGGCGTGGACGGCCGCGACAAACCCGCCGATCTCTGGCGCCGCAGGTTGTCCCCGTGCTCCCGGCTGGCGGCCTCTGGTTTGCACTTTAGTCACAGAAATGTCCCGTTCGGATGCACCTTGGTGGTTTTTCTCTTTCGTACCCGCCGGGCCCGAGCCCTGGGGGGCAGCCGAGGGGGCAGGCGGCACCGTGCTGACGTAGTTCTGTTTCTGCTTTGCCCGAGGAGGTTTCCTGGCTGGAGAATGCCCCGGTCGCGGCGCAGCCGCCCTGGGAGAGCCGGGACGTTACCGGGCGCCGTCGGTGGGTCCCGGCAGCGGAGTGACGTGGCCCCACGGAGGCCCCCCGCCTCCGGGCGCTGCGCGGGCGCCTCTGGTCAGGGCGCCGCAGCGTGAGGGGGCACCCCGACGTGGGGCACGCCGACGCGGCAGCAGCCCCCGCGTGACGGCTCCCTGCTCCGCAGCCGGCACTTGCCAGGCCCCGGCCACATCCTGTCGCTCCCAGCGCCTGCCAGGAGCACCCCACTCTGTCTGTGGGGCTTTGGGGTCAGGCCAGGCTTCCTGGACCCCTCCAGGGGGGTCCTGCTTGCAGGGTGGGGGGCTCTGGGGAGCCCCCCCAGTGTTGTGGGTCAGCGTGGGACCCGCTGCCTCTCGGGGCTGTGGGGCAGAGGGACCCGTCTCATATGAAGCCCCCAGCACAGAGGCAGAGCCCGCAGGCAGATAAACCCCCTGCCCCTGCCGCGGGCAGCCCCCCGGGCACGCTCTGGCTTCACTTGACGGTGCCGCCAGGCCCTGCCGGTGCTGGCAGAGCCTCGTGCCGCGGCGTCGGCAACGGTTGCGTCTTCTCTTGGGCTGGGGTCCGGCTGGCGGAGCCCCCCAGAGTCAGTGACTTGTATGTAACCAGGGAGCGGAGCGAGCGGGGCTGAGGGCCCCGTTGTCCCCTGCTGCCCCTAACCCTCCCGAGCCCCCTGCCAGCAGCCCCACCTCTCCCCCCACCATCTTCTGGCCAAAACCCTGGACCAAATGGGGACACTGCAGCTTTTCTCACTCTTTCTTCTGCTTCTTCTCTGATAATTATTACTATTTTTTTTATTATTATTTTTTTGCTTTGAGAAAGCTCCGCCATTGCATTTAAATAACAATCATGGTAACAGAACTCAGCCGCTGATTTACCGGTGTATTTAATGTAAGTAAAACCAAACAACGACAAAAGGGGAAGAAAAAACCCCTCCGTGTGCCCAGGGAGAGATTTAAGGGGGGGGGCTTGAAGTGGTCGCCCCCTCCCCCCCCCCCCCCCCCCCTTGGCTCTTGGCACCGGGCCGGAGCTGGAGCTGTCCCAGCCCTGCCCTGATAACGCTTATCGCAGCGGCCAGCTGGGCGGTGGCCACCGGGTGTTCGCTACCGCCAGCCCCGGGAAAGGAACGGAACCGGCCCCGGCTGTCCACCGGGAACGGCGCGAGGGGGACGGGCTGGCCCTTTAAATGCGGCAGCCATTGCCTCTTTAAGACCCCCTCGATGGCTGTTGCCCGTTTAAGCCCCGCCTCTGACGGGCCCCCCCGCGGGTTTAAGCCGTGCCCACACCGCCCCTCTGGGCCTGGGGGGGCGTGGCGGGAGGGCTCGTCCCCCCCGTCGAGGCCACGCCCATCGCCCCTCTCTTAAAGAGACAGAGACGGGCCGCAGATCGCGCTACCGGAGCCGTAACGCAGGTGCGTAGCAGGGCGGACCGGGGCCCGCCTGGGGCTGGGGGAGGGTGGGAGGCACCGGAGCGAGGGGCGGGGGAGGAGCGGAGATGTCCCACGCGGGTCCCTGGTGCCCGCTTCCCCCGGGGCCGGGGGGGGTCCCGCCGGTGCCGGTAACGGTGCTGGTAACGGTTCTGGTAACGGTGCTCGGTGCCCGCCCCAGCCGCTCTTCTCTCGCCCAGGAGCCGCCGCGATGCTGCTGCTCCGAGCCGTCGCCGGGCGCAGGTAGGAGCTGCCCCGCCGGCGCTGCCCGCGGCCCCCGCCACCCCCCCCTCCCCGCGCCCCGGCCGGTCTCAGCCCCGCTCTCCCCGCAGGCTCCCGCCGCTGCCGCTGCCCAACCGCGGCTGCTCCCGGTTCGCCCCCGGCAGCCCGGCCGCGGGGGGACGCCGGGGGGCGGCCCCGGTGCTGGCGGCGTTGCTGGGTCTCGGAGCCGTCCTGGCCTACGGAGAGCGGCGACGGCGGGTGAGCGGCGGCGGGGGGGGCGGCACCAGGCGGTGCTGAGTCGCGGGGAGGGGGGCGGGCTGGATCCCGGGGGAGGGGGCAACCCCGGGGCGCCCGGATGCTCCGGGACACGTCCCCCGTCCTTCTCTGGGACGGGGCAGCGGGGTCCGGCTGGGGGGGGGCAGGGGGGGAGTTCATCCCCCTGGCTGTGGGTCACTGCCCCGGGGTGCTGGTCTTAGGGGTGGACCCCAGCGTACCGGTGGGGGCGATGGGGGCACCCCCAGGGATGGGGCAGCGGGTGCCACGCTCCCCGCTGATGGGCTGGGGTCCCCCAGGGCGCTCAGGCGGCCCAGGCCACCCCTGCCCCCCGCTACCCCCTGTACACGCGGGAGGAGGTGGGGCGGCACCGCTCCCCCCGGGACCGCGTCTGGGTGACCCACGGCACCGAAGTCTTCGACGTCACCGACTTCGTGGAGCTGCACCCCGGGGGGGCCGACAAGGTGCTGCTGGCAGCCGGTGGGGCCCTGGAGCCCTTCTGGGCCCTCTACGCCGTCCACAGCCAGCCCCACGTCCTGGAGCTGCTGCGGGAGTACAAGGTGGGGGAGCTGGACCCCAAGGAGGCGCCGCCGGCCCCCGACGCCGCCCAGGACCCCTTCGCTGGGGACCCCCCCCGGCACCCTGGGCTGCGCGTCAACAGCCAGAAGCCGTTCAACGCGGAGCCGCCGGCAGAGCTGCTGGCCGAGCGCTTCCTGACACCCAACGAGCTCTTCTTTACCCGCAACCACCTGCCGGTGCCGGCGGTGGACCCCGGCTCCTACCGGCTGCGGGTGGAGGGGCCGGGGGGCCGGGCGCTCTCCCTGTCGCTGGCCGAGCTGCGCAGCCGCTTCCCCAAGCACGAGGTGACGGCCACACTGCAGTGCGCCGGCAACCGCCGCACCGAGATGAGCCACGTCCGCCCCGTCAAGGGGCTGGCGTGGGACATCGGGGCCATCAGCACGGCCCGCTGGGGCGGCGTGCGGCTGCGCGACATCCTGCTGCACGCCGGCTTCGAGGAGGAGCGGGAGGGCGAGTGGCACGTCTGCTTCGAGGGGCTGGACGCCGACGTCGGGGGGGCCCCCTACGGCGCCTCCATCCCCTACGGCCGCGCCATCAGCCCGGCCGCCGACGTGCTGCTGGCCTACGAGATGAACGGTGAGGAGCTGCCCCGCGACCACGGCTTCCCCGTGCGCGTGGTGGTGCCCGGTGTGGTGGGCGCCCGCAGCGTGAAGTGGCTGCGGCGCGTGGCCGTCAGCCCGGCCGAGAGCCCCAGCCACTGGCAGCAGAACGACTACAAGGGCTTCTCCCCCTGCGTGGACTGGGACACGGTGGACTTCTCGGCGGCGCCCGCCATCCAGGAGCTGCCGGTGCAGTCGGCCATCACCCACCCGCGCCCCGGGGCGGCGGTGCCGGCGGGGGAGCTGACGGTGAAGGGCTACGCCTGGAGTGGGGGTGGGCGGGAGGTGGTGAGGGTGGACGTCTCGCTGGACGGCGGCCGGACCTGGCGGGTGGCGCGGCTGGCGGGCGAGCGGGCAGCGCCGGGGCGCGCCTGGGCCTGGGCGCTGTGGGAGCTGCAGGCGCCGGTGGCGGCGGGCGCCAAGCTCGAGATCGTCTGCAAGGCGGTGGACGGCAGCTACAACGTGCAGCCCGACACCGTGGCGCCCATCTGGAACCTGCGCGGGGTCCTCAGCAACGCCTGGCACCGCGTCCGCGTCACCGTCAGCCGCTGACTGTCGCGGCAGCTTTCCCCGCGCGCCCGCGGCCGCTCAAAGGTCGCCGCCTTTTACAGCCCCCGACATGTGAAAGTGACTCCATAAAGATTGCGCAGATTTATGGACTCGGCGGCTTCCTGGGGCAGGGTGGGGGCGATGCCGCCGTAGCGGGACAGGGGGGCGGCCCTGGGGGACCCCCCAACCTCCCCCCTGGCCCTACAGCTCCCTGCCACGGGACCCCTCTGTCCCCAGGCAACCCTGGGACCCTCTGGGGCCCTGGGACCCTAGATAACCCCCTGACCCCACGGGCCCCTGTGACCCTAGATAACCCCCGACCTGTGGGACTCACGCCCTGACCCACAGCCCCGCTATGGGCCACCCCCGCCCCTCCACAGCCCCCCCCAGCCCTCCTGACCCCACGGAGCCCCGGCCTGCGGCCTCCCCGCCCCGAGGGGACCCCCTGGCCCCATGGGGACCCCCGGCCCGGTACCGGGCCTCTCGGCGCCGCTCACGGGCTCCCCTTAACGGTCGCCGCGGGAGGGGACCCGGTACCTCTCGGTGCGTCGTCGTTCCTGCCCGCGAGCCTGTCCCCGCCGTACCGGTTATCGATTATCGGTTATCGATTACCGCCCCCGCACAGGCCCCCTCCATCGATGCCCTCGGCGCTCCCCCCTCGGCCCCGCTCTCGGCGCTCCGCTGCCCGCCCCTGGGCAGCCGGCGGCCGCTCGATGCGCCGGCGCTCGGCTGAGCCCCCCGTGCCGGCCCACGGCGGCCGCGGCGCCCCCCTCCCGGCGGCTCGAGGGCGTCGGCGCTCGGCTGCGCGGCCTGGCTGCGCGCGGGGGCCGGAAGTGGCTCGGGGCGGGCGGGGGGGCCCGGGCCCGCCTCAGGTGAAGCCGCCGCCGATGGAGCCGCCGCCGCCGCCGAGCCCCTGAGCCCCCCCGCCGCTCCCCCACGCCCTGCGGCCGGGCCGCGCCGGGGGGGCCCTCCCCGAGCCCCGCCGGTGAGAGCGGGGCGCTGTCGGGCGCCGGGCGGGCGGGGGGCAGCGAGGCCGGGGCCGCTGGTTTGGGGCGGGGGGGATTGGGGTGTGACCAGGCCGGGGGGGGCCTGTCTGGGCTGGGGGGCTGTGGGTCCAGCGGGGCTGGGGGGTCGCCGTGGGGGCTGCGGGCGGCCAGGGAGGGGGGAGCTGCCCTGGGGGCTGGGGAGGTGGCGGGGGGTGGTGAGCGCTTGGCTGGGGGTGTCTGTCTCCCGCGGGCTTATGTCCCGGGAGGTGTCACGGGTTTGAGTGGGGTCTGTGCCCCGTGGGGGGGCAGGGAGCAGGAGCCGGGTTTGTGGGGGTGAGCCCCCCGCGGGGGGGGCCCGAAACCTTCCCCGAGCCCCTTTCCCCGGAGTCGGGCCGGGGTGGGGGGTCCCTCCTCACAGGGGGCAGCCCCGAGACTTGGTGGCCGGGGGGCCTGGGGGTGACTCACCTCCGCCTCTGGGACGTGGCCCAGCGGCCGGCCCCGCCGTTGGGGAAGGGGCCTCGGGGCTCCCCGCCTCGGGGCTGGGGCTGTGCTGTCCGTGAAGTGACCGGTGGCACGGCGGGGCTCGGGGCCGGGGGCAGCGGGGACCCCCGGCGAAGTCCTGCCGCTTGCTCTGCACCCCTGCTCCACGGAGGCGTCCGGCTGTCCGTGTGCTGGGAGCGCTTCCCTCCGCTCGCTGTTCCCATTCCCGGGAATGCTGGGTTTCGGGAGCGGGGGTTAGAGGATGCCTCTCTGCGGTTTTAGGGCGCGCCTTCACCGAGCGCTTTTACTCCTCTGCAACGCAGCCGGTGGCTCCAGGGTCAAGGTTGCTGCGGGCGCCGCTTCTTAGGTGAAGCTGTTTGCTCCAGGCAGGGTTTTCCCGATCAGCCTGTAACTGCCGGAGCCTCCTCTTTGGTTGTGTGATGGGGATACTCATATGTGGGATTCACCCCCCTGTTTTCATGTCACCCAGTGCTCCCCCCGTCCCCTTTTACCGATCCACAGCAGCTCTGGAGACCTTCCCGGGCAGGAGGGGCTGCGCTTTCTCCCCTCTTGTGCAGGGTGGGCACCGGGACGGGCAGCGCATGGCTCCGGCAGCTCCACGGAGAACGGGTGCGAGTTCCCCACGGCCCAGAGCCAGCATCCCGGCTGCTGCCTGACTCCGGTCCCGCTGGACCCCTCCTGAAGAGAAGCTGTGGTGCCAAGGACCGGCTCGTTTTGCTCGCAGAGAGTGAGAGCGTGTCCGTTGTCAGTCCCAAACGGGAGCTTCGTGCCGATGCCCTGCCACGGCATCTGGACCCCCACAGGGATTGCTGAAGGGGGACTCGGGGACCCCGGGGGGGCACAGGAAGAGGCAGCGGCAGCTTGGGGAAGCTCTTGGGCCAAAGCTGCTGCTGGCAGCCCAGCTGTAAACTTGTCTCGGCTCCGGGGTACGTGGTGGGCGCTCGGGGCCTGCGCTGCGAGGACGGGGGACTTCCTCGGGCACCAGTGCTCTGGATGGGTCCCGGTGCTGTGCTTTGCGCCTGGCGAGGCCGCTGTCTGTGGGGTGAGGGCGGCGTTGTCCAGCAGAAGCTCGCAGCTATCTTGCCGCTGCGTATTGGGGTCCCGGCACTTGCAAAATAGGGAGCGTCTGCGCCTGCCGCGTCGCAGCCTGTGCCCCTCGGAGTAGACTGTGCCTGGGGCTGGGGGCGGTGGGGAAGCGTGAGCTGTGTGCTGGGCTGGGCGAGCGGCGGCAGAGCCGGTGGGGATGGGGTAATGATTTTTGGCCTCATCTTGGCTTTCGTTTCCAAGGACTCCTGGAAACCTGAGCAGCCTCAATAAGCCTGTGTGGCAGACGGGGCTCTGGAGCCCTCGTCAAGGTGCCGGTGTTCGGAGGAGGCGGGGAGCCCCGGAGCGCCAATTCTGTTTGCGCAGCAGTGGCTCGTGCTCCCGAGGGGAATTAGGGAAATCGCGGGGGCCGATGTGGTCTCTGGGCCCAAGGACAGAGCGGGGTTATCCGAGGGCAGCAGACGCAGGATGGGCACGAGGAGGGAGCATCCAGCAGAGGATTAATTTTTCTCTGCTCTCAGTGGATCAGTTCCATTTAAAACACGCGTGAGCGTCGTTAGCGAAGTGGGGCCGCAAGCGATAGCGTTGAAAGTGCAGCACGGCTTCGCTTCCCAATGGCCCGGGCCTCCTTCCTGCGGTCCGTATCTCGCTGTCCAAGCAAGCACTGAAGAAGGAACTTCTCTTTCCTCCCTTCGCTGCCAGGGCGGTCTCATGAAACGTCTTTTCATCTTTTGTAGGCTCAGCGTCGTCGCTCGCGGTTGTTATTTATTCGTATTGTGGTGAAGCCCAGAGGGCACAACACGGGTTTAGATGCTGAACAAAGACGCGGTAGAAGGCAGCCCTCGGTTTGCTTCGAGTTAAAACTTTGTTGAAGTCGCTGAGTCTCGGCAGCGTGTTTAAGACGAGGAATTTTACATTTTACACTGCACTGGTCTATGGTGCTTTTTCCATCGGCAAGCTTTTAAACAAGATGATATCAATGAACGGGCAAGGCTTGTGTCCTGTCCTGTCCGTGTTAGGAGCGGTTCCAGCAGGGAGGAGCTTCTCCAGGCAGTGAATATTAGTGAAAAACAGCATCCCCGCTTTGACGGGAGACAGCGCCTGGTGTCTCACCTGCCTGCTGCTGGACCTCGCTTCGATCGCCGATCCAGGGTCTGCATCCGGCTCCTCGGAGGGTTTCTCTCTCTCTCTTCCCCTGTTTTATCAAACTTTAGGTATAAAAAAGGATGGAAATTGCAGCCGTGTTTGCTCAGCTCCTGGGTTAAGGCACCTGAGACACGGGCGTTATCTGGGAGATGGTCTTCGGTCAATAACCTGGGGGTCGCAGGCGATGGTACCAGACCCGTCTCTGCGGGTCAAGACTCGGCTGCGAGGCTGGGCTCGTGCAGACGGATGCAGCGGCCGCGTCGGCTCTGCCGGTGTGAGAAACCCCAGCACAAGCAGCTAGGAGTGGGGTATAGGACGCTTTTCTTCCCGTCCCTAACGCAGTAACCCAAGAACGTTCCTGTTGCTTCGCTCCAGCGTAGCTTCTCCTCTAAATGTCGGAGGAGGTGGAGGGTCCCTCCCCGGCTCAGCAGCGAGGAGCTGTCGGCTGCCGCCCTCCGATGCAGCATTGCGTTAAATTATTTGTTTTTTAGCGATGACACTTCATCTTATTTAATAATCTATTTCAAAATATGGAAACAACGGGAACTATTTTTTAACGGATAAAACATGTCACGACGCTTTAATTTTCGCTTCTGAAAGGCAGCTCCCTTCACTTCTGCCTCTGCTGAACCGCTTGAGCTGGGTCTTCCCCGAGCGCGGCGCTCTGCGAGCCGCTTCCTCGGCACTTGAATCGAGGACCCTCGCAGGACGGGGGGCTCTCCGTGAAAGCAAGCCTTTTCCCTGCGCCGGGTTTTGAAGCGTTTCCAGTGACACAAACTTCGGTGTGTTTGAGCAGCCGGTTTGTTCAGGGAGCTTCTATTTGCAGCAAAGGTGGAAAAAAAAGTCCTCGCGTTGGAAAACAAACGGCAGCTCATGGAAACGACGGTTTGGGAAAAAGCAACTGCGGGGACCTTTACAGCCCTTACTAATTCTGACCCCGACAGGAGGCTTGAAGATGTTCGCCCCGAGCGTCTCTTCCCCCGGCACGCGCCGCTTCTCATCCCGCCGCGGGCTCGCTGCTTCCGGCGACACCGGTGCCGGCAGCGCCGCGCCAGGCTGTCCCGCAGCAGGTCAGCGGGGAGGCGGGAGCCAAGCCTCGGCGCAGGGAGGGATGTGGTGGCGGCTGGGAGGCGTTCGGTGTGGCGCGGGAAGGCCGGGACCTGGGTGTCTGCACGCCGGGCGCCTCTCGGGAAGCAACCCTGCCTGCAAGCCGCGCCGCCGGCCCCGCGGAGAAACGGGTCAGACCGAAGGGTTTTGATGTCTCTGGCGGGTTTCTGTGCGGGTCTGGCGGGAGCCGTCCGTCTACCCTCTGTGGGGGCTGATGTTGTAACCTTAAAAAAGAATCTGGCAGGTACCTCGGTGTAATCGGGCTGGGGTGTCTCTTCCTGCCGTCATGTGTCTGGAGAGGCGTTTCGCCACGGGTGCCGAGCGCTCGGCGTTGTTTCACAGCGCTTGAGGTGTAACCAGAAGCACCGGGGAGAAATTAAGAGGGGAAGAAAAGAGGCTGGCGTTCCTAACGAGGGGTTAGAACGGGCTCCGGAGGCACCCTGTGGTGGAGGGTGCGTGGAAGCAGCCTGCGGGCTGGGCCCAGTGGGATCTAAGAGACTTTTCCCATCTCTGGGATATTTTTGCCATCCCAGGATTAAGCAAAGACCCGGTGCAGGGGGGGCACCCAGGCCTGGCCGCCTTTGGAAGCCTCTTGTTATTAGTGCAAAGGACGTTCACAAATTACATCATGCTGAGATGGAGGTTTTTTTTAAATTGGGCTAGTTCTGAGGACTTCTTTTTTTTTCCTTGAGTGTTGCCACTTGGGGAAAAGTCCTTATTTCAGAGGGGAGGAGAGCATCGAGCAGCACTGAAGGCATCTGCTCTAATTTTAGTGCGCTTCTGTCTCAGATTCCCAAGTCGATGATCGCACCTGAAAGCTGGGAAGGAAGTCTGGAGACACACTCTCTGCGCCCGATGGCCCAAAGCGTTGAGGTTTGTCCCCGATCCGAGTCCTCGCCGTGCCGTCTGACCCAGACCCCCCTCCGGAGAGAGGACAAACGCTGTGCTTCGGGCTGGGGCTCTGCTCCGAGGGGCTCGGCGAGGGGTTGCCCTTGCTGCGGAGGCGGCGGGCGGCTCTTAGCGGTGCTGCGCGGCAGCTCGGAGGTGGCCGGCATCTCCCCCCGTCGCACCGGCACCGAGCGGGGACGGGCCGAAGCCGCGTCCTTGGAAGCAGCCCCTTCTCCCGGGGACGTTTTCACCCGGGCGGTGACGTGGGGTTTTGTCAGTCCGGCTGCGCAGCCTTTTTGCGGTGCTTTTCGAAATCAAAAGGCTTCTGGGCACAAATGACACGCGGAACCGTTTTCTAGCCGAAGGTTAACGATGGGCCGTCGTTAGCGCAGAGCTGTAGGTTCATGTGAACTAGGTGCTGCTTTTAATTTGCAGTTCTTTAAAGTTGCGGTTCCTGCTCGCGAGGCCTTACGCTCAGCCGAAATGAAGGAAAATAACACGTGGCTCGGGGCTCCTGAAACGCTCCCGCTGTTTCCTCTGGGTCCCCTGGTAAAATACAAAGGCGCGAGGAATCGATCTCTGTTATTGCACATCATTCCGTTAACGTTAACGAGACCGGCGTGCGTGCGTAGGAAGTAGGAGTTACAGAACTGGCTCCTCAACTTGTATTTGGCTGATTATTAGCTGATTGCTTTGAGGGAAATTAATTTCTCCTTCTCGCTCCTCGCTGCCGGTGGTTTAGGGAGGACGCTGGGGTCCTGCTTGTCCCTGGCCTCGGCCGCGAGCCGGGGGCTGTGACGGGTCCTTGGGAGGGGGCGATGCCGCAGCTTTCCGTGCCGTGCGTCACCCACGGTGCCCCTCAGACAGTCGCTTGGTCTTTTATTTATTTATTTTAATTTCGTATTTTCAAGGGCTTCTGCCGAGTACAGGAGGGAACGGGCTTTCTAAATAAAATTGATTTTTATTAGCGCTTTGCCGTGCCCTTTGTGCAAAGCAGTCGGGTCCCTGAGCGGGCGTGCGTAACGCAGAAAAGCAAAATTACGGGTTCAACGAAAACAAAGCTGCAGGATGCATTTTAAACCACAGTTCCTGTGTAACCCGGCGCTTGAGAGAGAGAGATTTCAACCTAAATTATTTTCATCTCGCGACGTTAACAGCCACTGCGGGGTGGGAAGGGGAGCTCTGCAGCGCTCGGCTTTTCCTTCGCTGCCCATGCTGGGAGAGGTGCGGCCCCGGGACGTCCTCCTCCCTCTCGGTGTCACGGGTGGTGGGGAAGGGAGTAGCCCGGGTGTTATGGCACCAGTCCGTGGGCTTCCTTAGTCTCTGCAGCCCCTAGGACTAATTTAAACTCCTCTGCGCCAGCGCTGGGTACCAGGCGCCGTTTACTGGTGGATTTGGAGCGGGTCTGGGAGTCTGCATCCCGATCCGGCGGGGAGATCGGAGCGGGACTCTCCGTCTCCCTGGTCAGGCTTCAGGACCTGCGGCGCCGGGGCCCTGGGTGCCCGTGACCGAGGGGGGTCCTCGCCTCGCCAGCCCGTCGCCAAACCGCACCGGGACGGCTGGCAAAACACCTCTGGTGGGACCTGCCGCAGGGTATCGCCGGGCTGGGCTGGGTGTACCTGGCAGCCAGCTGGTGAAAGCCTCCCCAAAAGCAGCGAGCCCCCACGGGAGGTCTGCGGTTAAGCGGAGCACGGTGAGAGCGTTTCTTCTTAATTAACATCAGGCAAGCAGTGGGGTCCGACGGGGTAATAAGCCCGGCCTAATGCGCCTCGTCCGCGTCTGTACTTATCTCGAGCGGTGCGTTGCCAGGAGCAAGACTCGTACAACTTGGCTCAGTCAAGAAGCCGTTATTGTTGAAAACCCGCTTTTAAAAGCGCACGGTTGGAAGGGAGCGACCGACTCCTTTCAGCTCGGAAAAGGTACCCGGGTCCCCTAGAAAGCCTCGCCGCCCGCGGTGCGTCGGCTGCTGGAGACACAGAGGGGAAAATGAACAGCGTTGCTGCTGCTGGCGTGTGCTGGCACTCCACGGATCACGTTGCTCTTCCTTTTCAAGGAGGCGATTCATCTCCACAAATTATCGCTTTTTTTAATTGTTCTCTGCAGCAAACGCTCCGTTTCCGACCCTATCAACTGCCAATTAGAGCCAGCTCTAAACAGCGAAACTCCTGTTTCTAAAACTGGGCTCATTTTGGTTTTTAAACAGCCAGTGTAATTGACAAATAAAAGCCATTTGAATGTATAAAATGTTCATTATCTCCGCGGGGTGCCGAGGAGCAAAATATAAGGCAGATTTCCCTTTTATTTTGGTGTGGTCGTTGGAACGGCTGTTGCGAGGCCGCTCGGCAGAGTGTGGCGCGTTAGCGCTCGGTCTCGTTGCCCAAAACCCCGACTCTTTTCATTGATAAAATGAAGCCGAGTCCTTTGGCATCCCGCGCTCGAGACTTCTTCATCTCCCCGCTGCCGCGTCAGGCGCGAGCACGTCGGTTGGCAGCGGCAGCCCCGCGCCGGAGCGGGGGAAGCGAATTGCCGGCCCGCCTCGCTGCCCGGGGCTGCGGCAGCGGCCGTCTGTCCGTCTGCACAGACTCTCCAGCTCTTGGCTGTCCCAAGGGAGCTGGCAGCCGCTCTTCTCCCCTCTCTGCCCGCTCCGCGCGCCCCAGGTTTGGCATTAAGAGCTGACGCCGTTTCCCGCGCACGCCGCAGCGCTGTGGTGGCGATGGTCTGCGCGCGGGGCGACGAAACCCTCCGCGCTCACCGCCGCGTTCGTCCGCGGCGTCGCAGCTTCGCTGCTGGGACCACCGCTTGCTGCTGGCGTTGGCGGTCGCTCTCCAAGAGGAGCGCCTGGAAAGCGCCGCTGGGATCGGGGAGGATCAGCGTGGTGCGCTGGCGTTGGTGGTGAGGTCGGTGTTGACGGTGTTAAGCCCAGGGCTGCAAAGCAGCTTTAAAGGAACTTGGGGTGAGTAACTCATCGGCTCCGGGAAGCTGTTGGGCAGTTTTACTGGAGGAGGAGTCCGAGCAGCTTCTGGAGGCTAACTCTGACTGAGCTCTGCTTTCTCTTTCAGCAAAGTACCTTAAAGATGGATATAGAAGACTGTAATGGACGATCTTACATATCTGGTATGTCTGATCTTGATTTTTGCCAGCTATTTTGGGTTGCTAACGTTTTAAGGTGCTCAGTCTCATCCTCTGGCTATAAGCTGTCCTGCACTCGGTTGCTTTGCCCGAGGCTGTGCTGCTGTCGCCATCACAGGTTAAGCATTGAGGAACAGTATTCAGCACATCAGCGTGTTTTGTTAAGTATCGGGGAAGCGTTAATGCCCACGGCATAATAAACAGCTAATTTAAAAAACGGTGCCTAGGCTGAGCCTTGGCAGTTCACGTGCTCGCCTGCTGATCTGGTGAGTGGCTGCCGGCGCTTGCAGGTGGAACTTCAAAATTTCAAGCCTCGCCGCAAGCTGGAAGGAAAATGTATTTCCAGCGGTGGCTGCGCAGCCCCAGCGCCGAAAGGTCTTGGGGGAGCTTGGTCGTTCCTTTAGGGCTCCCGGCTGCGCTCATGAAACGGGTGTTTTAGTCCCGCGCTCCGGTACGCCGAACGCGTGATGCCGACCCCGCGACTGGGAGCAGCGCGATATTCAAGACCCCCGCGGGTGACCTCAGCCGCGCGCCTCGCCAAGTCCAGCGCTGTTGTGTGTCGGCGTGCGTTGAGGTTAAACCCAGGCTGAGTTCCAGGGGCCAAGCCGTGGAATCTCCGTGGGGAGAGGGGGAGGCGGCGTGGGGCTGGCCTAGATCGTGGTGCCGGAAGCTGCTGGCGTGCCGGACCGCTCTGTAACCGGCGGGGTAGCACAGACCGGAGCTGCCGTGCTGGGGGTCACAGCCCCAGTGACCATCTCCAGAGAGGACCCCAGGGGCACTGGGGGGTTTAGATTATCTGGTCGCCTGCAGAAACCTGGCTCGCAGCCGGTACGGGCTGTCGGTGAAAGCGTTCGGTGGGATTTGTTCTTACCGCTGGGGGTCTGGTGTTTGCAGCGTGAAAACCCCTCGGTTTGTCCGTCTTTGCTCGAGGGAGGAGGGGGATTAGGGTAAGAGCCGATGCAGATTTAGCAGTGGCAAAGCCTGAAGAAACTCTCGCCATTACTGAAGCCGGGCTCTGCGAGCCGGCGGAGCCGGGGGGTGCCGGGGATGAATGGCTCAGCGGGGATGGAGGTCAGGAGTTGAAGCGCGTTGGAAGGCAGAGAGGACCCCGGCTGTTCTAACGAGCGGTTGTGGTGGCCAGGACTTGGTGCGCTGACAGAGCTGCGCGGGGGCCCTTGCGCAACGCCCCTCTGCATGAATCGCGTTACATCTTGCCCCTTCTGACAAAGTTCATCCTCGGAGTTATTGTCTGCTCCTTCTTTCTATGAAGGTTTCCTCCGATCCCCGGAGGATCCCTGCTCAGGTTAGACGCTCGGCTCTTCTCAAGGCGCTCGCCGCGGTTCGCCGCGCGGATTTTGGCTGCCAGGATGCCTCTGCTAAGTAACAAAATGCTTCCCTGAAGTTGGCGGGTCACATCGTGCCAAGGCGGCTGCCCGCTGAACGCGGCTGCTTTCTCGGCTTCCCGCTCGGCAGAGCCGCGTCCGCCCGCACTCGCCGCCGTCCTCCGGCGGAGTTTGGGGTGCGTGGGAGCGCTCGGCTCGGAGCTGCATGTCGCCTGCGGAGCTGCGGCTTTGCTTTTCCTCGGGGACTCCCATGGGTGAGCTCTTCCCTTTCCCCACGGTCCCAGCGGCTGGCCCGTGTTTCCCCGCGAGCCGCCTGGAAAGAGGGTCTGGAAAGAGGCAGCGGCGAAAGCCCCTCTCCCTCGGTTCAGCCTGAATCTCCCTCGGGTGCACGTGAGCTGTCAGTGCGGGAAGTCCTGGGGGGCTGAGGTTTAAGCAGCTCCTGGAGCCTGGGCGGGAAGGGGAACGGTTAAAGGACGGGAGAGGGGAAGAGCAGCGTTACGGGAGCTCTGCGGGGCCGTCCCGGCCAGGGTGGGTTCTCTTGAGTTCCCCAGGACCTGGGGAGCGAAGCCTGTGCTGCCCAGCCTGTCTGCCTGGCCTTGGGAAGGTCAGGGTCAGGGTCAAGGCCTGCCAGTTAGCTGCTTCAGGTGGCTGAGCTGCCGCTGGTCTGATGCGACCGGAGGAAGCGAACAGCAGAGCTCTCGAAACTTGTTTCTGTGAAATATGTTTAATTAAACGAACTCTTAAAAAAAAGAAAAAGCTCGCGCTCGTCAAGTAGCCCGGAAACTCTTCGTGAATGCGAAATACTTTTTCTCCTTTGAGTTCTTCACAGGAAAATAAGTCAGTTTTGAAACAGCTCTGGTAGAGACAGAGCCGTTACCGCAGAGGGGGTAGAAGCAAGGTGGAGGCGGGCAAGAGACCTCTCCGTGCCGCGTGCCGGTCCCTCGGCTGGCAGCTCCTCAGGCCGTGGGGCCTTCTGTAGGCGCTCGACCCACGCCGCCGGTGCTCGGGCTGCGCAGAGAACGGCTTTGCGCTCTTCGCTTGCGTCGCTCCCGCGGGCTGGGCGGCATCGCCGCTTGGCAGACGGTAAGAAGGGTCGAGCACCTTGGTGTGTCCGAGCCGCCGCGGCCCCCACGCCGGACGAGGCAGCAGGGCCGCCCGGTCAGCCACCCCGCCGCAGCCCGAGGGTGCCCCGCGCGGGCGGGCTGGGGTCAGGTCTTCGTCCCGCAGCCGCTCTCCCTGGGGTGGCCCAGCACCCTCGCAGGGCTGCCTCCGCGCCGTTGCGGCGGTGCGCGTGCGCGTCGCAGGCCGATGGAAGACGGGGGATGTTTTCAGGCCATCCCCCCCGCGCTCTGCTCCCCAGAACAGCCCACGTCTTCTCCGATTTACCCTCTTTTATTTGGGTACCGGGCACCCGAGAGCAGGGTTGAACGCCGCCCGCCCCTTGGATAACTGGGCTACAGACAGACGAGCCGTCAGTTGCGTGACGTTCAGGTTTCCATTTGTTTTTTTAGAGCAAATGAAATGTGACCCAATATTTCCTGAAATCTCAAGTCTGAAAAGTTATCAGGGAGGGAAATTGCCGCGAGACCGTTGAAACCAGGCGCCGGTTGCTCCCAGGAGTGGAGAGTGCTTCAGCTCTCGCTGTCGGCAGTGGGCAGCCAGCCCACCTGACGGGGCCGCGAGCCGCTCGCGGGAGCTGTTTTCGGGGGTCCCGGTGTCAGCCCCACTGCTGCGTGGAGGGAAAAACCCCGTCCCTGGGGAACGGGGGTGATTCGGAGCGGGGGTCCTGGCTGAGGTCCGTGCGGGCTGCGTGGGTTCGACAGCGATCCCTCCCAGGGGAGCAGAGGCTCTCAGCAGCGCGAGGGGGTGGCCTTGCTCGCGCGGTTCACGCTGGCCCCACGCCTGTTTTGGGGCGGGCTGGCCACCAAGGAAAACCAACTCGGTTATCCCTTGGTGCTTCCAGTCAGGAGGAGACTGGGGATCCTTTGGGATAAAAAGGATCCTTTGGGATCTGGAGGATGAAGCTGGCTGGCAGAGGAGCTGAGCTTCGAGCTGAGAACGGGATGCCGTGCCCTGCCTTCATGCTTGAAGGGACCGAGGAGAAATTTTGGTTTTTCTTTTTTTTTTTTTTTCTCTCTTTAATGTTTAACTTGAATTTTAGTTTGGGGTTTTTAACCTTTCTCCAGTACATGGGAGATTGGCAGTAGCTGGGAGCAGGCTGCAGCGTGGTCCTTCCTGCGGTCATCATCGCCCAGGTGCTTTGTTAGTGAGCCCTGACCGCATCTTCAGGGTTAAATCTGGGACCAAGAGGGTCTTTTTTTGTCGGGTGGGAACTGCACACCAAGATGAGCTCACCTGGAAACGCTGCTTAAAAAAATTCCTTGCAACTCCAGCGCGTTCTGGCCGTTCAATACGGATGCGCTGGTGCACGTGGAGTGCTGGGACGGCGTGAGGTGCCTCTCTTCTGGGCTGAGCATCCGCTCCGGAGCTGCCGGGCCCTGGCATGCTCCAGGTCCGGACGGGCCGGGTAGCCGGGGGGGTCTAACACGAGACGTTGCTGCTGCGTTTCTGGAGCTGAGGGCTGAGGCTGCGGTGTCCCTGTCCTTACGGATGCAGGAGGGTCGGAGCCCAAATGAGCCATCGCCTGACTGTAGGCTGACGCTGGGGACGATGCTGTTCTCCCTCTGGTCACCGGATCCTCTATTTCCCACCGATATTTCGGGTCCTGTGCCCGGTCGCTGAGCCCCCAGGGCTGCGTTGTGAGGGCAGAGCAGAGACCCCGCGGCATCCCTGGTCCCCTGTCCCCTGCCCGATCCCTCCTCTCCCTCCTTAGAGCGTCGTCCCCGGCTGGCTCGGCGCGGCTCCGTGCTCTCCGAGGGCTGCGGCCGCGTGTCCCCGCAGCGGGGAGCGGCGCAGCCCGCGTTCCCGCTCGCCGTGCCGCCTGACTGTAAAATGACGGTCGTTTCCCTCGCTTCCAGGAATCTGCTCTTCCTGGAAGGTGAGTGGCTGCGTGCGCCCTGCCAGCGACGCAGACATGCACACGCAGCCTGGGCTCCAGCGCTGTTTCCAAGGAGTTGGCTGTGATAACACTCCAGGGTATCTCCAGCAAGGTAGAATAACGCGAGTGAAACGGGAGCGGCGGGGGGGGGAAGGATCCTGAAATAACTCGGTGCCGTCTCCGCTGGCTCTCTGTGTGCGGAGGAGACGGGGTGCAGGGGCTGCGCGGGGCCGGGGGACTGACTCTGGAGGGTGATTTACAGGCGTCTGAAATCCCCCGTGCTGGCAGCGGGGCGAGGGAAGCAAAGGCCTGGCCCCCTCGAGGTGCCCGTGGAAGCGAGTATCGGCGAGGTAGGCTCAGGACGCCGCTCGTGACGTACCGAGACCCTTTGAGAGGGTCGGTCTCGCCCCACGCAGCGGCCGTTTGGTTTTTGGGCTGCAGGACGTGCCCCCGGCCTGCAGAGTAACGCACAGGGCTAGCTCCCCCTCGGCAGCAGGGTGCCTTCCTCCACGGGGCTCGTTGTTCAGCCTTCCCGTTAACCTCTGCTGCCGTGGCTGGCAGCACACGTGGGCTTCGCGCGAGTCAAACGCGCTGGCGGCAGCTTGCCAGCCTCACCGAAGCGTGGGGAGGGGAGAGGGAAGGGTCCTCCGAAGTCTCTCCCGCTGTGACCCCAGGAGCAAAGAAAACCTCTTTGCAGTGCTGCCGCGGGGAGCTGGGGAGGGCGAGGATGCTGCTGGGGCGTCCCAGCCTGGTCTCGGTCGAGCAGCGGTTTAGAAGATGCTGTCTCACCGAGGGCAGGAACCATAAATGATTCCCATGCTCAGCAAGGCTGACGAGCTCAGCGTCCTCGTAGTCATCAGACAATGGGATGAACTGGGCTCGGGGAGCACCGAGAGAAGAGTTTCTCCAGATGCCAGTGTTTAGAAATAACATTCCCAGCTGTGCTAAAGGCGTTCACGGAGCTTCTGCGCTTTCCATCATGAAACTCCGCCGTCCCCATCCTCGTGGCATCACCGAGGAGCGGCCACTGCGGGCGGCTGCCCGGCTCTCGGGCGTGCGGTGGGGAGGGCGGCAGGGGACCGGGGCTTGTCTGTGCGCTGGCAGGTCTTGCCGGAACAGAAACCTGCCAGCCCCCAAAGGGGAAAAAATGAGTCTAGGCTGCCGCGCAAATGCCGTGGGCTTGAGGTGATCTGGTAGGCAGCTACCTCGCTGAATTCACTTTCCAGCCTGAGTGGGCAAGGGCCTGTTTCCAGGGACTGCAAGGGTCCGTCCGGGGTGGGCTTGGCTTCCCAGGGATGCGAGTATCGGCTTGGGAATTGTCACTTCAGCAGGGACTGTCGGGGAGGGGGACCCCGGAGCCTGGCGAAGGGACCCGCTCGCCTGGGCAGAGCATGGGGGACAGCCTGGCAGGTCAGGGCACGGGGGGGTTAGGTGGAGGACTGGTGCTTGGGGGCGGGGGGCCGCCTGGCTCCCCGCCGGCTGGCACACCTTGGCACTGCAGTGCCGGCCGGAGCTCCCGCAGCGCCCGCCGGCACGGCGTGCCCACCCCTCTGCCCTTCTGCAACCTCTCTGCAAGCTGGCGAGGAGAGCAAAGCGGCTGCTGCCGTCGGCACGGCGCTGGCTCGGGGCTGTTGTGTCCGAGGAGGTCTCGGCAGCTGAGCCCCCGTCTGACACCGTGCTGGTGCGCGTGGCAGACGGTGCCCTTGGTGTAAAAGCCGTGTCCTCCAGCAGCCCCTTTCCAAAGCAGCGGTGCCGGGAAGGGGGCTTGGCGGGGTGAAGCCAGTGCAAACCCATGAGCTGTGCTTCAGGCGTCACTCACTTGTGTTTCCCTCCTCCCAAAGGTAGTGGGGATTCCTCTCTGGAGAAGGAGTTCAGCTCGGCGATCGTGGGACCCACGGTGAGCACACCCAACAGCCAGCACTCCTCCCCGAGCCGCTCTCTCAGTGGTGAGTACGCCGACTTCACGGAAAAAAGCCACGCCAAGGTCTGCCTGTTTTGTCCCCAGACCCTGCACCCTCTCAGGCGTGACATAAATTCTGACTTCCCGCTGTGACAGATTTCTCTCCGAGTCTGACTCTTTGTTTTCCAACCGAAGAGGATAAAACCCTGCGTCGGTCTCCACGCGGAGCAGCTGCCCCGTTACTGATCCTGGGCACCGGCTGTTGCTGAGCCCGGAGTTTTTCGAGTCGGCTGTGGTGATGCCGAGGACTCGGAGTCTTTCCTTGTGGTTGTGACTTTCACCTTGACTTCCAAGCAGCTGCGTGTTCCAGACTGCTAACGATCACAGCTCCAGAGGGGCCACTGGTTGCTTTGGAATAAGTTATGTTTTATATCTGTCTAGGAGGCTGTGTGGGAATTGAGAAGCCGTTCCGCTTCCTCTCGTGTAGTAGCTGGGGCAGCTGCAGTCCGCGGCGTGCACAGCGGTTCACGTAGCAGCAGACCCCTGCCTCTACACGAATGAGTCTGTTGGGAAGTTATTTGTGCAGCTGCGGGGGATTCGAGGAGCCCCTGGGCGTCTTCGGGTTCCCCGGGAGTGCCGCAGGGCGATGAAACACGCCACCAGCTCCCAGCCTTCGCCTGCCGCTGCCGGTGCCGTTTTGTGCGGGCACCAGCTTTGCCATCGTGTCTCTCTGTCCTTTCTGCCTGCTCCCCGCGCCAAGAAAAGAGTGGAAGAGGGGGAAGGCAGCTCCTTGGGAAGCTCCCCTGCTGCCAGCCCTGGTCACCTCGCAGAGCGGGCGCGTGCCCACTGAGGTCTTGCCCGGTTGTGCCTCTGTCCCCACGCGCTCTCGCCCGGCAGCGTGCCATCGGCCGAGCTGGTGGCCGGCACCTGGCAGGGAGCTAATCCAGAAACGGGACCGGTGTGGGGAATCTCTGGTGCCCAGCATGAAGCCTTCTATCTCCTTCCCTGTCTACTGATGGAATTCTTTGGGTTTTATTTCAAATGAATGAAACTGCTTTTTCAGTTACATTTAAGAACCTCCCCCGGTAAAATAGGTCCGACTTCAGAGTTGTCACAGCCTGTCCCTCGTCCTGGCACGCCGTCCGCTCCCATCGCTCACTGGTGATTGATGAGAAACGTGACATTTCCCTTGTGCGTTGAGGAACGGCGTGGCCCCGGATGAGCTCGGTACGGCGGGTACGCGCTTAACTTGCGGAGACGCTATTTACATCGCGGCCTTCTCGGGGCAGCAGTCAAGTTTCCATGGGCCGTACAAGCCACTAAGTCGTGTTGACGCGTGAAAAGGAGCGCTGAGACAAGACAAGTTGGCAAGTCCCGCTCTGAATTGCGCGCTCGCTATTCGAGAGCTGACAGGTGGGCCGCCTCTACCAGATTGACTCAACCAACACCAAAAAGACCGGCACCGCTCTGATCTTCCCTGTCTCCCGGCTTCCAGCGTGCGATTGCCTATTGCTTTTCCGTAGCGGAGAAACTCCCTCGTAATTTGCCCGCACGGACTTCCAGCCGTTAGGTGCTTGGGACGCCTCTGGTTAGGTTCTGGCCTTTGAAGGTTGCTCTTTCTGAACCAGGATAAAAAAAAACCCAAACACTGCGTTTTCAGAAGGGGCAACGTTGTGAATTAGCTCTGTTGCCATTTTTCCCTTTTATTACTTGCTATTTATTATACATTTGCCCTATAAAAACGCTTAGAAGCTCTGCAAAGAAATGAAATCTTGGCTTTTTCGCGGAGGACGGTTCTGAGATGTAACGCAGCCTTTTCGCTTGATCAGAAGCAAAAGGAATTGAGCACGTGGACTGACTGAAAGGACAATAACGATCCCTTCCCCTTTAACAGCAGGGTGTTAGTGATGGTATTGCCTCTGATCTGACTTGACTTCACAGCTGGTTCATCCAGCAAGCATCGTGCCCCAGAGGAGCAAGAATATTATATAACCTGTTCTGCCAGCAGAGACTTCCCTCCAGTGAGACCGGACTCTGCATTGGTTCTGAAAGGAGAATTACAGAACAATAGTTGGCCTCCCTTCTATGCCCAGGAAAAAAATAAGTCCCCGGGGGAACGGGAGAAAAAAAACACACAAAAAATCAACCAGAAAATCAAAGTGCAGCAAACGTCAACTCATCCGGGCAGCTCCCGCCGCCGAGAGAGGAGCTTTTCACTTCGTGTTTGTGCACAGAGGCGTCTGTTTGCGCTGGGTCTCCTGGATGCTCCCAGGGGAGCGCGGTGGCACCGGCCAGCACATAAATAAAGTCCTGCTCCCCCCGCAAGAATGCTTCAGCCGCAGAGTCTCCTCCCGGTCTGCAGCCGGCGGTGGCTTTGGCCAGTGGCTCAGCAGACGGTCTGAAAGTGCCTCCGATTGCCAAGGCCGGGTGTATGCACAGTTCACGTTGCCTGGAGCCTCTCTGGGAAGGCAGCATTGTCTGCCGCGAGGATCCAGGAAGGGAAGGAGCGGAGCCAGAGCCAGAATTCCTGGGCTCTTCACCCGGCAATAAACCTCACGCAGTCTCGGATGAATCGCTTCCACGCTGCTGCTCCTTGTTAATCCCCACTTGCGAAGCTGTACCTAGCTCTGGGGAAGAGCCAGAGCCCTCCTGCCCGCCGCGTCGAAGGCGGCGCGGAAGAGGAGCTTTCCTCTCCGAGCGCGTGGCCTGGCTCCTCGGGGGCTGCGTGTCTGCCGTTCCCGGGGGAGCGGGAGGCGCGCGTCTTCCCGGGACTGGGACCGTCTCGCTGCGGCCATCTCCGCTCTCCGGTGTTCGTGCGTCCTCCTTGCCCGGTAAGCGACCCAAAGCCTTCCTGCTCGCCCACTGGGAAGGATCGTCCCTGCCTCAGCCGATGTTCAGACACCCCCCCAGGTTTTAAAGGTCAAATCCTCCGGAGGGTTTGGTACCCAGGACCTTACCAAGGTTTTCTCAAATCCCCTCGGCTGGTACGCTGCATCTGTTGGCGTGCCGCAGGCGTCCCCGGACCGTGGGTGAGCATTCACGCTCTCACAAAGAGCTGAACGAGCCCCAGGGGTCGAGTCAGCACCAGATCTGGAAGCTGCTGGGATTTCTGTGTGGTTGCTCTCAGTCTGCTCCGTTCTCACGCCTGTCTCCACAAGGCAGCTTGGACTCTGCAATCTCCTACCCTCCGGGCAGCAGCAGAGTCTCCTTTGTGTATATAAAGTTCAGTTCCTCCAGCCCCCACAGTTCTCCTCTTAAGGGATTGGGAAGAGCCTCCTGCTTTAAATGGAAGAAATAAGAATCTGATATTTAAAGGGATTCTGTAAATATTTTGTTTAAGCCCGTGGGCTTGGTGCGTGGCCATGTGGGTGACCTGGATTCGACTTGACTTCATCGTCGTCTTCCTCCCGCCCGCCAGGACCAGCGCTACGGGAGCAGGTAGCGGGTGTGATCGGCCGAGGAGCGGCTGCGCCCGGCTGGGGAGCCTCCCCATGGGATTCCCTCTCGCTCCCGGCTGCTGGCGATAGCTTAAAGTGGGAGGAAACTTTCCAATTTGATCATTTAAAGACTGGCGCTCCAAACAGGCGACGTTTCACCGAGGCTGAGGGCGTCCCAGCGGCAGTCCTCCCTCGAGCGGAGGGTGCAGCTGGCGTCGCGAGGTGGGACGACCGCTCGGACGCTTGGCCGAGGGAGGGAGCGTGCAGGATCTGGGTGGACGAGTTCATCAGGAGGTAGTGGAGGGAGGAGAGGGAGAGGTTTCCCCCGTCATTCCCTCTCCCGGTCCCCGCAGGGCTGTGGCTTGCTGGCAGCGGAGGGAGCGGAGCGGTCGCCGTTGTCTCGGGGAGTGTTTGATTTGTGGCATTCCACAGATCATTAGAGCAGCCGGGAATGTAGGTCAGGGCTGGCGCATCCTCTCGCCAGCCTCCGCTCCTGATGCTGCAGGAGGAAGGAAAGGTAGCGGTGGGGAGGGAAACCCTGGGGCTTTGCTGCTGCCTTGGCCCCGCGCCCCTCCGCTGCCTGGCTTTGGTGGGCTTCTTGAGCGCGGTTCCTCCGGCTCCTGCCCTCTCTCTGCTCGTCTGGGCCAGAAATGCCGCAGGGCAGCTACTCCCGGCAGCCGCCGGCCCGCGGCTGTGGGACCTTTCCCTGGTCCCTGGCATCGCTCCCATCCATCTCCCTAGTTTCGCACCAGCTTTCTGGGGGTTTTCGGTGCCCAAACGCCACCCCACGGGTGTCTGCGTGCTCGTCCCCTCCCTGCCTTTGCCACGACTCCCACAGCCTCTGCGGCGGTTGAGGGAAGGGGAAGAGGCAGAGCTGCCTGCGGGGAGCCCGGCCCGAGCCCGGGCACCCAGGGCTGCCGGCGAGGCAGCGATCGGCGTGCCTGGGGCCGGGGCGGGGGGTTTCGGGCAGCACCATCCTGTTCGGTTTCTCTTTTGTGCCTTTAGATAGTTGGTGGATCCCAGGTCTTGTAGCAAAGTTGAAAATTTGCAGTGAAGCGGTGGCTTCTGCAGTGAGCCGAGATGTACCGGCCAGCCGAGACTCGCGCCGGGCCCTCTCTGCCAGTGGATTTGGAGCCTTTGCTGGTTCAGAGAGTCAGGATTTGGTGTCTTCTGCTTCCTCTGCAGTACTTTAAAAGCACGGGTGGTTCTTCTTTCCCCCTCTGCCTTTTGAATCCAGGGAACTAAATGTTTTTTCCTTCAGTCGGTCGCCTTGCAAGGCGGGGTGCAGAGCAGTAATCTTCGGGGTGTGCAGACAAGCCATCCAGCCCGTAGCCTCGTGCGATCCGCGTTTGATGTCGGTTCTTGAGCAGCCAATAAAATAAGAAGACATGCATTTATTGCAAAAAAAAAATCACGTAACGCATCACGGTATTTCTTTGAGGAGTAAACCTTGCCTCAGCTGTGCTCCCAACTTCTTTAACTTAAGAGTTTTTTTTCCTCTGCTGACCGTTTTATCCCTTCTGCCTCCTCGCAGCAAACTCTATCAAGGTGGAGATGTACAGCGATGAGGAAGCCAGCCGGCTGCTGTCACAGGATGACCGGATGCTCGAGAAGGACGACAGCGTGATCGTGGAGGACTCGCTCTCGGAGCCCCTGGGCTACTGCGACGGGACGGGCCAGGAGCCGCACTCCCCCGGGGGCATCCGGCTGCCCAACGGCAAGCTGAAATGCGACATCTGCGGCATGGTGTGCATCGGCCCCAACGTGCTGATGGTGCACAAGCGCAGCCACACCGGTGAGTGGCGGCCCCGAGGCCGCCGGTGCTGCCGCGGCAGGGGCAGGGTGGGCTCGAGGGAAGGACATTTCTGAAGCTGGGTGGCAAGCGGGTGTTGGCTGGTGGGCACAGGCGCCGCGGGAGAGGGGTGTCGGGTCCAAGATGCTGACCCCGGTGATGGCGGCCAGAAGGTGCTCCTGAGGAAAGGTCCGGGGAGGCGCGTGTAGCTGGTCCTTCCTCGTCACTGACCGGCCTCCAGCAGCAGGTCTGCCGCTCCCCGGGTGGGGGTCACGTCCAGAGCGCTGCGTTTGGTACTTAACCTCGGGCTTTCCCTCTCCGATGTGCTCGGCACTGCTGAACTCATGAACGTTTCTGGTCTCCCGGGCTGTTGATTCGAGAGCTGCTCCTCCGCAGACGTGGAAAACGCTTTTAATCGGGAGTTTCACCCGCTGCTCTGGCTTTGCAGGAGAAAGGCCGTTCCACTGCAACCAGTGCGGAGCCTCCTTCACCCAGAAGGGAAACCTCCTGCGTCACATCAAACTACATTCTGGCGAGAAGCCCTTCAAATGTCCCTTCTGCAACTACGCCTGCCGCAGGAGGGATGCGCTCACCGGCCACCTGCGGACGCACTCCGGTGGGTAGCTCTGGCCGGCCACGGGAGGGGAGGGGAGGAAGCGGGGGGGAACACGCGGTGATGGTACAAAACCAGGGGTTTGAGCCCAGCTTCCAAAAGCGGCAGCCTGCAGCTCCCAACCGACAGCAGCCAAACTCGCTCTCGTGCTGGCTCCCAGCTTGCCGCCGTCGCCACGCCACTGTCGCGGTGCGGCACCGACCCGCCGAGGGCAGAGTGTGTGCCTGGGGGAGGTTGTGTTGGTGTCTGGTTAGTGGTCTGGGCACTCTGCCGACCGGAGGGGTGCCCGCGGGGCTTTGTGCCGCTGTGTTCCACTCATTCCTGGGGGTTATTGCGTTTCTTTCTTATAAAGATAAATGTTTAATAGATTTTATTGAGTCAAGATAGGTTCCACCCTTGGGTGTGCCCTGCCCAGTGAAAACGAGCGCTGAGGGGTTTTGTTTGTGTGTTGTTTTGACATTGTCCTTTTAAAATATGACATTTGAGATGCGGTTTTCACCCTCCGGTTCCGTGATGTAACAGCTGGCGGGGGCCACGGGTGGGAGTGAAGTACGTACAGCCAGCAAACCCCTTGGTTTGTGATCGTTTTGCCTCGATTTGCGTACCAGCGTGTTTCTGCGGTGCTGCCGGCGCTTTTAAAGTTCACGCAGGCGGCTTTGAACACCTGTGACTCTCTCCTCTCTAACCTTTTGAGCGCTGCGTGGAAATGAGCGTCGTGTGCTTCCTCGAAGGAAGAAACCTGTCCCCTGCAGAGCCCGTTCTCATCACAGCCTTGCCCGGGAGCCCAGAAACCTGCTTCCCCCTCGCAGCCTGGCCGGAGTGCCTCGATTTTCTTTAAGTTTCTGCCCTTCTCCCTCGGAGGGTGAGGCGCTCTGCGTTTAAGCTCCTGTCTTGCTGTGGCTGAATCTTCCCACCTTGCTGTTTCTGTTGGGAGTTTGACATCTCCTATGCACAGCTGAGACTTTTCAGGAGATGCTGGAGGGGAATCCAGGTGGTTTGAGCCCTGGAGCAAGGCACCAAGCCTGCAACGGGGCGGTTGGTTCTTGCCTGGCGGCTGCGCGGGAGGAGATTTGGGGGCTTTGCAGGAGTTTCCCATCCGTTACGTTTTGCCTCTGGCCATCCCCGCTGCCGAGGGACAAAGCTGCTTCTCAGCGTAAAACTTTTTTGGTCTCTTGTCCGGTTCTCCAGCCTGGCCAGAGTATGGCAGCGGGTGGCATTTCTGATACCGAGGTGATCGGGAAAGAGTTGGTTTTGCCCCAGGGGAGGAGGTGAGGTTAGCGGCCTCGGGCTTTGCCAGTTAATGGGGAGAAATGCCAAAGAAATCCTTTCCCCACCGTTCTTCCTTATCTCTAAGTGGGGGGGAGCAAGAAGGCAGTAGTTGGAGGCAAAAACCGTGCTGCTATTAACTCTAGAGCGCAAAGAGCGTGTGCGTCTCCTGCCGCCCCGCTCGGAGGGTGAGGAAAGCCAGGCTCCGGTGGCAGCCCGGCTCCCCACGAAGCATTGAGTCACCGCGGCGGCTGCTCGGAGCAGCTGAGCCTCGGCCGCTCCGCCCGGAGGCCTTCGGCTCTCCCTACGAGTCCTTCAGTCTGGAGCGATCAGCATCAGCCGTCTTCCTCCCCTCCACCCCCGGCCGCTCCGAGCGGCCGCAGCTCAGCCGGCGCCGAGCCGAGCTCCATCTTGGGCAGCGCTGCATCGGCTCGGGGAGGCGTCACCGCGCGGCGGAGCGGAGGGCTTTGGCAGCCGTCCGCTGCGAGCTCGCCGTGCCGGCGGCTCTGACCTGCACCCTTGCAGCGTGTCGCTGACGAGCCCCTGCCCGGGGACCTTCAGCAGGTGGGTTTTTGGCAGGGGACGGGCGCGCTGAAGCTGCACGGATCCTCGATTTTGGTTTTGGGGGAAAAAAAAAAAAAAAAAAATCTTCTGCTGTGTCTGGAGCAGAGTCCCATCAGGAAGGTCACCGTCCTTCGCTTTGTTTAAACCCTCCCCATCCCCTCCGTGTTGGGGTGTGGGGTTTTGGGGCGTTAGGTGGCTGAGCCCCTTCTGGGACCCCCAGCTCGCTGGCAGCCGAGAGGTGTGTGCGGGCGGATGCGCGGACCCGAATCTGGGGGCACGTGCTGCACATCACCTCGTGGCAGCAGCTCCCGTGGCTGGCGAGACCCTGCTCCGAGCCTGCCTCGCGCTCCTGGGGGCTTTCTCCTAACTCGTGGGCTTCAGGGGGCCCCGAACTGTCCGGACCCAGAGATGCAGGGTCATTGCTGGACTCCCTGGTCGTGTCTCTTCTCGTGGGTCAAGATCCCCCTCTCAGGCTGCTCCTTGTCCGCCGCCTTCACCCTCGCCGGGCGCCAGAGGTGGGTCCTTGGCAGAGCCGTGCCGACCTCTCCCCGCTGCCAGGTGTGGAAAGGGTCGCCTTGAGCCCTTCAATCAAGAGACACAGAAATGGGACAAGCCCTCACATATCAAACAAAAATTAGTCTTTATGGGAGCTAATTACTAAGAAAACCTTCGTTTAATGTGGATTTCACAGGCGAAAATCTACCGGTTACCCTGCCTGGGTGGAAGGCAGCGGGGCTTGGCTTTCCCTCCCTCTGCCTTAACTAGAGGCATGTGCGTTTTACGCCGTCCCCATGAGGGACACTGAGCTTTCATCTCGGAAGATGTGCTGTCCAAAAAAGTGAGGTATTAAAATCCAGATCAAACACGCTGCCTTGCTCTGAAATAGATCAGAAGCTGCAGCCCACACCCGGGACAGTGGAGACGAGCTGCCGCTCCTCCGAGACCTCGCTCCCTTGTAGTCCTCGCCGCTTCGCAGCCCAGTAAATAAACGAACCCGGAGCGTCTGTTCGGGGGGAGCCTTTCTGTTTCTTGTACTTGGTCAGAAGAAACTTCCCCCGGTGGGGCCCGGCGGCGAGGAGAGCGTTGCCCCGTGCTCACGTTTTGGGTGTTACATGGGCAAAGAACTTCGGGGATCCCAGACAGACCTCGTTGCCCGCTGGAAGCCTCTCGCTCACGTTAGGTGACGGATGGACCGAGCCTGTCTGAGGCACGAGCACGTATTGGTGGGTAGATGAGGACGTTTTCAAAGAACAGACTAAGAAGTCAAAGGAAAAGCGACTGATCGCAAGGCCAACCCTCCCTCCTCGTCCTGCAGCCGCCATAAAACCCCGTCCCTGAGCCGTAGCTGACCTTCCGCGAGGGGAAGCCCAGCGGAAGCCGTGCTGGCAGTGCACGGCTGCGGCGTGGGCAGAGCCGTGGAGGAGCCTCAATGCTGGCAGCGAGATCTTTGCTGCCGAGGCGTGTGGGCAGGAGGACAGCTCGGTCCCCGTGTCCCCAGGGAGCCGTGCCGGCGCGGTCAGGCGATAGCCGGGTCCCAGGCTCCTCCGTGTCCCGCTCTGCCCCTGCGCCACAGGCAGCTGCCTGTCCCCAGAGCCCCGAAACGCAGGCTGAGGCGGGGAAGAGGAAGGCTGGATCCTGAGGAAATATCTTCAGGGAATCCACGTGGAGCTTCCCAGCTTGGAAAGCCAACCCCGATCCCAGCGCTGCTGTTGGGAGCTTTGCGAAGCGCACGCAGGGTTTGGGTGGTGGTTTTGTTTAGGAATAACAAAACCGAGCCATTTGGGGATCTCTTAACATTAAAAGCTGAGCGAGTGATGGAGATTAATGAGATGTAATGGAATTTGCAGTCGAGGCTCTCCCATCTAAATTGCTAGATTTGAGGAGTAAATTCCTAACACACATTTTTGTGTTCGTACTCGGTGGCTAGCGGCATCCTTGCCTCCCTTGGGACTGGAGTAAACCAATATTCAGCTGCTCTGCGACAGTGCTGCTGCCTGGGGAGGGCTGGGAGGAGAGATTTGCACTTGTCATCGGCTTCTTCCCATTGATTTCCAATGCGGAGCTTCGGTGGTGAAACCCACGGTGGCTCCTGGACTCCCGCAGCTGCCCGTGGCTCGGCTGAGCTGCCGGCCTGGGACCGGGCAGGGGTGCGGCATGCGCGGCCGCAGCCGGTCTCCCCATTCCTGCCACGGTCTGAGGCTGCGGCGGTGTTTGGGCGGGAGCCGGTACCGGCGTCGCAAGAGGAGGCGCCGGCCCCGCTTCCCAGCCGCAGTGCAAAACACTTCACACGAATCCAGGTGTCAGAGCCGGCGCGGGGGTACATGTGAATTCACCTACAGCCTGAAAATGTGTTGGTTTGGGTTTTTTTAAAAAGCAGTTAAAGGTTAAACCACAAGCTGCAAAAAACCCCGAAACAACCCCTTAAATCTGACAGGAACAGAAAGAGCCTGGTCCAGGCGGCTCGCGGCAGACAGCACGCTCCTCCCCGAGCGTTGCGCCGGAGCCAGACGTGGCGCGCCCGACGCAGGCGGCTGCCGTGGGGCCGGCTGACGCCCCTGCCAGCGCGTCCTGGGCGGTGGGCTCCGGCTTCCACCAAAAGCGTCCGATTTCGGGGCATTGCCCCACTCCCAGAAGCAGCCTCCGCGCCCCGTGGGGCGGTGTCGGAGGGGAAGGGCACGGCGGCTCCCGGGCTTGTCTCGGAGGCCACGGTCCCTGGCTCTCTCCGGGCGACCGCGTTCCCCCTCCCCGGCGTGGCGTGGCTCCGTGCTTTGCTGTCTCGCCTTTTTTCAGGAGGCGAGCTCCCGGGTGGGAGCGACAGCCGGGGCGGAAGGGAGCGCGTGGGGCTGCGTCTCTGTCCTGGTGGAGTGCTCGGGGGGTGTGCAGGGGGCTGGAGACCCCCCCCAGCTCAGCTTCCCCGTGCGTGGTTTTGGTTGTGGTTTTTTTTCCCCGTTAGCATCTTCTTGCCTAACGAGCTGCGTCCCCCGAAAGGCACCTGAGTGGGACCGGCCTGCGGCCGCGGGTCCCTCTTCCCCTGCCAGGCTGTTTCGTGGGGTGGGGGACCGCCTTGCCCTTTCCCCGGTGCCCGAAGGATGTCGGCGGGTCCGCCGCCCAGGTACTGCTCTCATTATACCTAATTAGCAGTCACCCGGCGAGCGGCACAAAAGCCCTGTGTCAGCACTTGCGTTTCCCCGTCCCCTGCGCAGCCAGCAGCCTCGCGGCGCGATGGAAACTGCGACGGGGCGCAGAGATACCATCTCCCCTCGGGAGGCGTCACGATTTTTCACTGTAAATAGCCTGTGGGTTAAAACGCGCAGATGACGACGTGGCGTGCGCGGTCCGCCGCGAGGAGCGCCGCCGGCTCCGCCGCACGCGGCAGCCGCTCTCCTTTGGTGGTCGCCGGCCAGCAAGGCTGAACGCCGACCTTGGGTGGCTTCGGTGATGTTCAGTCAGAAGCGAGGAAATTGGACGAGAATAAAAACGTGTCTGGCGAGTGTCTTATGAACCTCGGGGGGGTGCGCACGCTCCGCACGGCAACGGGTGCCCGCCGAGCGCCTTGTGGCCAACGGAGGGCGAAGAAATGCTTAGAAAAGTTTAAAAGTTTGGGGGGTCCAGCTGCCCTCCAAAGGGCAACGGCAAAATTTTTGCCAAAGGCAAAATACTGCCTTTGGCGCTGGGGCTTCCAGCGGGAGCGTTACCCGGAGCTGTGCAACGTGGGCAGGCGGCTGCTGCTGTCTTGGGAGCAGAACGTAGGTAAAAGCCGGGTCAGAGGCGTTTTGCTTTAGCGGTTTGGCCAAATTATGATTTATTTTCATTGCTCCCCCTCTATCAAAACCCAGGAGCATCCAGCCCTCCTCCTGCGGCTCTCCGGCAGGCGTTTGAGGAGGCGAGCTGCCGGGGTGCGGGCGGGAGCTGTGTTTGGGGTAGGTGGTGGTCGGGGGGAAGGCTGAGGCGGAAGCTGGGAGCTGCGGGTCGTGGCTCTTGCTCCCAGCTCTGGAAGCTGGTGCTCGAGAGGTGCCCGAGGGGTCCTTCCCCTGCGGCGGGCAGTCGGGGAGGGTCGCTGCCCCGCCGCGACACTCCCTGTCAGCCTGTTCCTGCTGCTTTTCTCTCCCATCGACGCACGTCCAGCCCTTTCCCGGGCTCTTCGGCGGGGGCACCATGTCTGTTCTTACGGCCGGGCTCTGGTTTGCCTGTTTTGCAGTCTCCTCCCCCACCGTCGGCAAGCCCTACAAGTGCAACTACTGCGGCCGGAGCTACAAGCAGCAGAGCACGCTGGAGGAGCACAAGGAGCGGTGCCACAACTACCTGCAGAGTCTGAACACTGAGCCGCAGTCGCTGGCCGGCCAGCAAGGTCAGTGCCGCGGGGCGGCCGGAGCCCCACCGCCTCCCTGGCTCCGGGGACACGAGGAGGGGTCCCGGCAGGGTGGGAAACGGGCACGCGAGTTGGCTTTCCAGCGCCGTCTCCGGCTGAGGGGGTCGAGCTTCGGGGACATCCTTCCCGTTAGAAAAGGGGGGGTGTCACGCGGGGGAGGGCGTGAGCCCCGGAGCTCTCCGTGCCCCGGCGATCGTGGGATGAAAGGTGCTATGCGTGTGCGTTGGTTAATGCCGCAAACCTCTGCCAGTGCAAAGTGTTACCTCCCTGGTTCCTCCCCTCGCCGCCGGCCGGATTTCAGAGCCCCCTGAATCGAAACGCGCCCCCGTCCCGTATTTCTGGTGCAAGAACTACCGCGAGCGTTTCCCATAAGTAACAGAACACGGCTACGGCACCGCGACGGAGGGGATTTACCCCTGCGGGCAGGTGTCTGAGACGGGCACCGCGTGCCTTGGAAGCTCCTCCTGGCTCCTCCTCGGAGCCTGCAGACAGACCCCCCGCCTTTGCTGCGCCGGCAAAGAACCAGAGCCGGAGCCTTCCTGGCTTCTTGGGAGCCAGACCTGGTCCCTCTAGAGCCACCGGTGCTGACGGCGAGGTTCACCGGTTAAGGCTGCCCGGACACTGTAACCGGATGATCCGTAACCTGTGGGGCACGGGCATGGCGGAGCCGCCCTCGCCAGCAGCGCTGCAGGGCAGGTCTCTCCAGGACGGGGTTGAGAGCCGGCAAGAAAAGCGAGGGCACTTCCATCCGTTGAAGCCGGCTCCTCTTCCCCAAAGTGGCAGGAGCGGGCCCAGCTCGATGAAGAAGGGAGGCGGACCGGCCGCCGGCGCTCCCCTGCGACCGATTCACCGACGGGGTAAGCTCTGGGCCTGGAGCAGGCAGCCCGGGAGCCTTTCCGCAGGTCCGTCCCGGCTAGCAGAGGGCAGGAGCGGCGTGCCTCGAGCGCTGGCTGCGGAGTCTCCGGCCTGGGTCGCAGCGTGCCCGTCCCGCTCGCCCCGTCCCGCGGTTGCCGGCTGAACCGAGTTTCCCTTGTCTTGCCAGGTGACGAGATGCGAGACCTGGAGATAGTGCCGGACTCTCTGCTTCACCCCTCGTCCGACCGGCCGACGTTTATTGACCGGCTGGCGAACAGCCTCACCAAACGGAAACGATCGACACCTCAGAAATTCGTGGGTAAGGGGATCCCCCCCCTTGCTTCCCGGGCAGGCAGGAGAGAGGAGGGAGCGGGGGAGCCCCCGGCCGCTGGAGCGGGGCTCGAGCGCCCGGCCGGGACCCCCCGGGAGCTGAGACTCTGCACTTGGGCACGCGGCTGGTGTTCGCACAGCGCCTTTCATCCCCGCGATCCTGGGACGGGGCAGGGCTCGCGCGCCGTGCTGGGGAGGGAGAGGACGTTGGGGGGGCCCGGGGGGTGCGCCCCGAAACCAAGCCTGCCTCGCTCTTGACGCTGCTCTCCTTCCCGCAGGCGAGAAGCAGATGCGATTCGCCCTCTCGGACCTCCCCTTCGACGTGAACTCCGGCTTCGAGAAGGACGTGGAGGTGGTCTCGGCCCACCACCCCCTCGACCCCTCCTACGGCAGCTCCCTGTCCCTGATGGGGGGGGAGCATCTTCGCCCCCTCCGGCTCCCCCCCACAAACTGCATCTCGGAAGTCACCCCCGTCATCAGCTCCGTCTACACCCAGATCCAGCCCCTGCCGGGCCGGCTGGAGATGCCGGGGAGCCGGGAGGCCGCCGAGGGGCACGAGGACGTGCCGGACGGGGTGCAGGTGGTGTACCGGGGCCGGGAGCCGGGCGCGTCGCCCGCCAACGGCTGCCAGGACTCGACGGACACGGAGAGCAACCACGAAGAGCGGAGCTCGCAGCTGCCGGCGGGGAACTGCGCCAGCAGCCGCCAGAGCCCAGCCTACGCCAAAGAGGACCCCAAGCTGCCGGAGGGACCCCCGGCCGCCCGCTCCACGCCCAGCTCCGCCAAAGAAGCCCTGCGGGTGGTCAACGAGGACGGGGAGCAGATCAGGGCCTTCAAGTGCGAGCACTGCCGCATCCTTTTCCTGGACCACGTCATGTTCACCATCCACATGGGCTGCCACGGCTTCAGAGACCCTTTCGAATGCAACATCTGTGGCTACCACAGCCAGGACCGGTACGAGTTCTCCTCCCACATAGTGCGGGGCGAGCATAAAGTCGGCTAAAAACCCCCCTCCCTCCTCTCCCCGTCCCCCCAGCCCGCCCTTCACTCTTCCTCTGTCTCTAGCTCAGCCCCTCCACCCTTAGGGCATGGAACTGTTGGTTTTTCTTTTATACTCCTTTGCACTGACTTTGGCTACAAAAATATTTAAAAAAAAAAAATCGATAACTAAAAAAAAAAAAAAAAACACCAACCCCGACGAGGGGGAGCTCTTAACAATTTGCCTTTTTATAAATGGAGTTATTTAAATATTAACGGACTTTTTTGTGCTTTCCCCCCCCACCTCTCTCACCTCCCTCTGTTATTTATTAAGCTTCTTAGTTTCTCTTTTTATAACTCTTTTTTTCTGCGCCCCCCCTCCACTGAAGTCTCGCTTGAATTTTTGAGACTGGTTCTCCCCACGCCCCCGCCCCGGTCCCGGTCGGCTCTCCGGCACGGGGCCGCGTGCCAGCCCGGAGCTCCGAGCCCTTTCCTTGGTGCGAGCCCGGCGTTGCCCGTCCCCGCTCTGGGGCGAAGCGAACCTCAGATTAGGTGCTAACCCCCCCCGGGTCCCCCCGCTCCCTCAGCTGCTGAGCCCCCCCTCCGATGCACGGAGCGTAAAGCCGGGACCCCCCCGCCTCCCCGCGGGGCCGCGTGCGCCGGCGGCAGCGCCGGCAGGGCCCGGGCGGCCAAGCTGGGTTTGGCCCGGCTCCTCCTTCCCGCGGCGCTCGAAGCCCCCCGTGCGGGGGCGGTGGGGGTCCGCACCGCTCCGCTGAAATGAAGGAAACCTAAGCCAGGAAGACGGTGAGCGTCCGAGTGACGGCTCCATTCTGCTGTCTGGGGTCTCCTCCTCCTCCTCCTCCTCCTCCTCCTCCTCTTCCAAGGCACAGGCCAGTATCTCCAGCCCGCTCTGCTGCAGGGGCTGCCCCCCGCACGCTGCCCGCCGGCCGTGGGGACGCCGGACCCCCGACCTGGCCCCCCCTCGCCCCCAAAGAGTTGCTCCCTCTGGCATTCCCGGGGGATCGCCGGGATCTCCCCGCGGTCCAGTGTCGTTTCTGTTCCTGCAGCGTCCGCCCCGCTCTCGTGCGCGGGGAGGCGTCGGGGCGGCGGCGCGCTCGACGCCGGCGCCTTGCCCTCGGTGCTGCCGGCAGCGGGACCCCCGGGCCCCCCGTGTTCAGGGGGGGCCTGAAAGAGGGGTGGGAGGTGGGGGGTGCCGCCTGCTGAGCCCCGTTCCCTGGGGCGTGCTCCCAGCGGGCTGCCGGGAGCCGGCCGCTCTTCAAGGGCGAGACACCGGGGGACGGGGCTCCCGGTCCCGCGGGGGGTCCGGAGCCGGGGTCCCCCCGGGGACGGGGTCCCCCGGCGAAAGGGACTTACAGCGGGGCCGGGGAGGCAGCCGATAGAACCAAAAATAAAGCGCGAGCCGGGGGCCGCGGCGGAGCCGGCCGCCGCCTCGGTGCCGGCGGCACCCGCCGCAGCCGGGACCCCCGGCCGCAGCCCCCGCCGCGGGGGGCCCCGCTTCCTACCCAGGCCCAGGATGCATAAAACGCCCCTCAGCCGCAGCCGCTCCCCGGGGCGCTCCTGAGGTTGAAACCAAAGGCTGTTCCTTTTTCTACGGACACAAACACGACCACCTCACGCGGCGGCAACTCCCGCTGCCCCTCTTTCCCGTTTCCTGTTATTATTGGGTATTTTTTTTCCCCTCCTTTCTTTGCTTTTCTGTTGACGGTGTCTGCGTGGCGAGAGGGGAGAGGGGACAGCTGAGCCGGGGCTCGGCGCGGGGCTCGGCTCGCCCCTTCCCGCCCGCTGCCGCCGATAACCGGCGCCGGCAGAACAAGCCGGAGCCCCCCGTGCCCCCCCCCCAGTGCCGAAACAAACCCAAAAAGGGGTTTTTACGAACCGAAATGGAAGCTCTGCGGTTTCTGACCGCTCTTGGGTTGTTTTTCTTTCCGTCTCTTTTCTTTTTCCTGTAAAAGAGTCTAAAACAAAAATGTAGGAATTTTGTAAAACTCCAGGTCGCTTTACTCGTGTAAATATCTATATTTTTTAATCAGATGTATGAAGAACAAATGATGATGTGCAATACCCCGGCCCCCCCGGCTCCGGCCCCTCCTTCCTTTCTAACGAGTTTTCATTTGTATATCGTTAATGGATTTGCTGTCGTCTTTGTTTTTCCCTTTTTTGTGAGGTTAGACTCGCTTTTGGACAAAAAACGCCCCCCCCCCGCCCCCCCGTGACCGCAGGAGCTTTTGTATCTGTAAGATATTGTAATTACCTATTTGTGTAACGAGATCTACTACTGTAAGTTTTGTACTGTACTGGCTGAAGGTCTGTTATAAATAAACCGGAGTAATTTAACGGCCCCCCCGCCTCCCTTCTGTGGGGTGGGGGGCTGGGGGGGGTCCCTTCGCACAGGGGCTGGGGGAAGGGGGGGCGGAGGGGGTGGCCCAGAGTTGGGGGACGCGCTGCGCCCCCCCCCCGTGAGGGGTAGGAGCCTTGGGGGACCCCTCTACGAGCATGGGGGGGGGGGCTCCCCCCAGAGCGGGGAGGGGGGTCGGGGCACCCCCGCGGCTGGGGGTGGGGCAGGACTACATCTCCCAGCGCCCCCCGCGGCGCGCGGGGGAGATGACGGCACACGCAGCACGCGGCGCGCGCGCTCGTCGCCTCACACCGCGCGTAGCGCGGACCCCTCCGCCGCGGCCAGGAGAAGTAGTCCCTCCCGCCTCCGCCGCCTCCGCGGCCCAGCGCCGCCGCCGACCGCCCCGCGCTCGCCCCGGCCCCGCCGGCGGAGCCGCTGCGAGGCTGCCGGAGGGGTCCTGCGGGGTCGGGGCGGCCGCGGGGCGGCGGCGGAGGCGCTTCCGGGCGGAGGGCGCGTATATAAGGGCGGCGGTGCGGCGGCCGGGCCCTCTTTCGCCGCCCCGGCAGCGAGATGGTGAGGGCGGTGCGGCCGGGGGAGGGGGGGGCTCGGGAGGCGGGCGGGGGGCACCGGGGGGCCGCGTGGGGCCGCGGGAGGCTGTATGGGGCCGCGGGGGGCAGCGGATGCTGGGGAGGTGCCGTGGGAGGCCATACGGCCCATGTGGGGCAGGGGATGCTGTATGGTGCTGCGCGAGGCTATAGGGCCCATGTGGGGCAGCGGATGCTGCGTGGGAGGCCATAGGGCCCGTATGGGACAGGGGGTGTTGTGGAGAGCTTGTGGGGCCTCTGTGGGGTAGGAGGTCCTGGGGGGAAGGCGGGGGGCAGAGGAGGCTGTGGAGGCCGCTCCGGGGCGGGGGGGGGGCCCGGGGGTCTCGGGTTCACTCTCCCCCGCCCCAGACGAAGAAGAGGAGGAACAACGGGCGGGCCAAGAAGGGCCGCGGCCACGTCCAGCCCATCCGCTGCACCAACTGCGCCCGCTGCGTCCCCAAGGACAAGGCCATCAAGAAGTTTGTCATCCGGAACATCGTGGAGGCCGCGGCCGTCCGCGACATCTCGGAGGCCAGCGTCTTCGACTGTGAGCGCGGGGGCCGGGCTGGTGCCGGGGGGGCTCCCCGTCCCCCGCACGGCGCTCTCTCCCCGCCCGGCTGGGGGGCAGGGCGGGGCACGCCTGCGCCCTGGGGCGTTTTGGGGCGCCCGAGGGCCGCTGACCCCCTCGTCTCCCCCCAGCCTATGTCCTCCCCAAGCTGTACGTGAAGCTGCACTACTGCGTCAGCTGCGCCATCCACAGCAAGGTGGTGCGCAACCGCTCGCGGGAGGCGCGCAAGGACCGGACCCCCCCGCCGCGCTTCAGGCCGGCCGTACGTATTGGGGGGCGGAGGGGCCGGGGGGTCGCACCCTCCGATCTGGCTGACGCTCTCCTTCCCCCCGCAGGGTGCTGCCCCCCGGCCGCCCCCCAAGCCCATGTGAGGAGACTCCATCCCGGCGCGTCCCCCAGCGCGTCCCCCAGCGCAGCCCGAATAAAGGACCCTGCACCGAGCCCGGCTCCGCGCCTGTGGGGCTGGGGGGCGGGGGGTGCGCCGCTTGGGTGGGAGGGGTCATGGGGGGCTCCCAGACCCCCTCTTGGGAGGGGGGACCAGAGTGGGGGGCCCTGGGCTCACCCCAAGGGGCTGCGGTGGAGGTGGGTGGCTGCTGCCTGCCCCATGGCGGGGGAACCCCATTCTGGGGGCCAGGGGGCCTCAGTGCCCGCTGGGGCTGCCCCCATGGGGGTGTGGGTTGTGGTTTGGGGGACAGACGGATGGACAGACACCTCCCCCCCGCCCAGGGTGGGCTGGGGGATACCCCCTGCCTGCATGAGGCAGCTGGCAGAGGGGGCTGGCCCTGTACCCCACAGCCCCCGAGAGCTGGGAGCTGCCCCCAGAGCTGGCACTGCCGGGGGGGGGGTGCAGGTGCCCTGAACGCTCCCCAGCACCTGCCCCGAGCTGGGGGGGGGCAGCACCCACACAGTGACACACGCACTGATACACCCCCACCCCCCCCACACACACACACCCCGCGGTGGGGCCGGGCGTTACCTGGGGGCTGCTGCACGGCCTGGCGTCTGCCGGGGGGGGGGCTGTAATGGGGCCAGATGCACACACAGACCCCCCTGGGGGTTTGGGGGGCCGCACCTTTCCTTCGGGGATTGGGGGGGGCGGGCCACGGGGGCCAGACAGCACCTGACAGGGCTGGGGGGCTGCGGTGGGGCCGGACCTTTGCCCCGACGGGACTGAACGGGGCTGGGGGCGCCCCGGCCGCCCCATGGGGCTGCAGCGGGGCCGGGCGGCACCTGAAGGCGCTGGGGGGCTGCGGTGGGGCCGGACCCTCGCCCCGGGGGGGCGGAGGAGTCCCGGGGCGGGGGAGCAGGGGGAGGTCCCGTTGCCACGGCCCCGGGGCGCGGCGGGCGGGTCCCGGGCCGGGCTGCCCCGGGGGGGCCCCGCCGCCGCCCCGCCCCGCCCGCCGCGGCCCCGGCCCGCCCCCGGCGGCCCCGCGCCAGGTGCATTCCCCCCGCCGCGCCCGGGCACGCCGCAGCCGCCGGGCCCTGCGAGCCGGCCCGCGGAGAGGAGCCGCGATGGACCGGCCCGGCCCCGGCCCCGGCCCCGGGCGCTGCTGCCGTCGCCGCCGCCGCCGCTGCTGCTGCTGCTGCTGCTGCTCCGCGCCCCCGCGCCGGGCTCCGCGCAGGCAGGTGAGCGCACCGGCACCGGCACCGGCGGCTCCCGCGGGGACCGGGGCGGCACCGGCAGTGCGCGGGGATCCCGGCGGCTCCGGTGGAAGCGGGGCTGCGCGGCGGGGACGGGCACCGGGGGCGCGCGGGCGTCCCGGGATGGGCGGTGGGACTGGGAGCCCTCGCGGGTGCGGGAGCGCGCGGGTGTCCCGGGGATCCCGCCGATCCCGGGGGGTCCCGCTCCTGCCGCTGCGGGATCCCGATCTCGGCGGCTCCCGCGGCCCCTTCACCGGGGGGGCGTCCCGGGACCCCCCACCCCCGTCCCCAGCCCCTGGGACCGGGGAGACCCCCGCAGCCCCGGGGGGACCTGGACCGGCGAAGCCCCCCCCGGGCTGTGGCTCGATCGGAGCCAGCGGCGGGGCTGGGGCTCGGTTCCCCCATCCCGGGGGTCGGTTCCCCCCGGGCGGAGGCACCTGCGCCCCCCCCGCAGCAGCCGGGGCCGAGCTCAGGCTGCGCGGCCGGGACCCACCGAGGCCCTCAGGATCGGGCCGGGGCAGGGGGGGCCCGGGGGGGACCCCTCCGAGGGGGTCCCGTCCTTGCCTGCTGCGGGACGCCCTGGGGGGCACGGGGCCGCTCCCGGAAGGGCCGGCGTCACTGGGAGTTGTTTTTTCAGCCCCGAAAGGAAAACACCGAGGGCTGGACGCGAAGGTGGGGCCGGCGTCACCCGCCGACGTGCCGGGGCGCCCGGGCGTGGGGGCCGCGCCGACGGCACGCGGGGGGCGCGCCCAGCCCCTCGGCGCCTCTGCTGCGCCATGTGCTGCTGGCGACGCCCCGGGCTGCCGTGCGCGGGGTCCGGCTCATGCGGGGGTCCGGCTGGCTCCTGCCCCGGCACCCGCGGGCGTCCGGTGCCACCATCGGGGTGAGCGGGACCAGCTCCGCTGCCCCCAGCCCCTGTCCTCGTCCCCAGCCCCGGCTCAGAGCCCCTTTGTTCAGGGAGGGGATCCGGCCCCGCGCACACAGACCCCCTTTGTGCCGCCCGCGGGGCCGAGGGCAGGAGGTCGGGTCTGTGCCCCCCCGGCTCCCCAGGCCCCTGCTCGGGTCCCCCGGCGCTATTCCTGGCGGCGGGGGCCGGGGGGCCGCGGCAGCGCGGTGGCACGCGGCAGATAGCGGGCGACGTGCCGGAGCTGCCAGCGGGGCCCCGCGCTGATAACGCCCGGCCGCGACGCCGCGACGGCGCCTGGGGGGGCCCCGGCCCTCACCCCCCCACAGGCAGGTGCACCCTGAGGGCCGGACGCCTGCAGCCCCCCGTGCCTCGGCGTGCCGGGAGCCGGTGCCGAGGGGAGTCCCAGGGTCCCGGCGGGACCCTTTAAGCCGCCGTTAGTGATTCGCCAGCGTCGCCCCAAAATGCTGCTTGTTCCCAGCCGTGGGGATCCCGCAGGGGCCAGATCCTGCCCCCCAGCAGCCTGGGGACCCCCAGAACCCCCTCTTGTCTCTCGGGGGGGCCCCAGTCCTCCTCTCTTCGGGCCTCACTGTGCCCATCCCCACAGTGTCAGGGCTGGGGGCCGTGCCCTGACGCAGCTGGGACCTTTTTATAGCCCTTCCCTATTAAAATAGCTCCGGCCCGGGGAGGCGGGGAGCGCAGGCTCTGGCTGCAGGGGGGTGCTGGCCCCTTCCCGTGTGCGCACCGAGCTGCCCGTTCTCTGCGGCCGTCCCCGGGAGGGGGCTCAGGCCCTTCTCTGCCCCCACGCCGGGACCGGACAAAGCTGCCATTTACCCGCCCGCGGCCCCCCCGCACCGGGGCCTGAGTCACGGCTGCGCCGGGCTGGGGGGCCACCGCACCCTGCTCTGCCCCCGGGGGTTCTGTCTCTCCCGCCGCTTTCGGGGGGCTCGGCCTCCCCCGTCCCCGCTCACCACAATCGCCCCTTTGTGCGGCTGCGGGGAGGGGGCCGCATCCTGCCCCGCACACAAAGGGGCCCTGTCTGCCCCGGCGCGGGGGGGCCGGGCAATCATTAACGCTGGGGCCCCTTTGGTGCCCACCGCGCCCCCCTCCCCCCCCAGCTCTGGGGGGACCCGGGCATCCGGCCCCCCCTGGCCCCCACCCCAGCCCCGGGCGTCGAGGCGGGATGGGCCGCGCCAGCAACCGGGTCCGAAGTCCGGGCGTCGCGGGCGTGCCGCGCGGGGGCCATGCCCACGGCACCGCCTTGCGCAACCCTTGCCCGGCCGGTTCGGGCGCCGCGCAGCCGAGGGGAGGGGAGGGTGGGGGAGCACCCGTCACCCCCTCCCTGGCCACCGCCACCCCCACGGCAGGGACACCGTGGGGGATGATGTGGGGGGCACGGCCGTGGCGGGGACAGGGACACCATGGGGGCACCACCACGGCCAGCATGGGGGGACGCCGGGGGGGGGTCAGGGGCACTGTGGGGGGCATGGGGGGGACAGAGCCGCTGAGGAGGGGACACGGCCACCGTGGGGGGCTGTGGCCATCAAGGCAGGACGTGGCCAGCTTGCGGGGGGAGAAGGACCCCGCGGCGGACGCGACCGTGGCCGCCGGGGGGGGGACGCGGCCGCCGTGGGGAGCGGTGCCGTGGCGGCGGTGGGGGACAGGGTGCTGTGCCCGCAGTGTGCGCGGGGACGCTGAACGGGCTGAGCGTGACGGGGGACGCGCAGCACCAGTACCAGACGCTGCACAAGATGTACAACAACTGCGAGATCGTGATGGGCAACCTGGAGATCGTCCTCATCGACCACACGCAGGACCTCTCCTTCCTGCAGGTGAGCGGGGGGCCGGGGGGCACGCAGGGGTCCGCGCCCGCCGGGCTGACACGTGCCGCTGCCCCGCAGACCATCCGGGAGGTGACGGGCTACATCCTGATCGCCATGAACGTCTTCGCCTCGCTGCCGCTGCAGAACCTGCGCGTCATCCGCGGGACCCAGTTCTACGAGGAGAAGTACGCGCTCTTCGTCCTGCTCAACTACAACCCCAACACCACGCACGCCCTGCGCCAGCTCGGCCTCAACCAGCTCACAGGTGGGACCCCCGGGCCGCGGAGACCCCCTGTGTCCCGGGAGCCGCCCCGGAGCAGCCCCCGTCACCCCCCGGCCGCCCCCCACAGAGATCCTGGCCGGCGGCGTCTACATCGAGAAGAACGCGCAGCTCTGCCACGTGGAGACGGTGGAGTGGCGGGACATCATGCGGGACCCCCGCCTGGAGCCCGTCGTGGGGGACAACGGCAAGGCCTGTGCGTGGGGGGGGGCGGCGCACGGGGGACCCCGGCGGCGGGGGCCGGGGGGGTGGCACCCGCCGGCGTTGGGGGTGACCCCGCTGCGCTCCCCCGCAGGCGCCCCGTGCCACGAGAGCTGCGGCGGGCACTGCTGGGGGCCCGGCCCCGAGGACTGCCAGAAACGTGGGTAGCGGGGGCCGGGGGGGGCCGGGGCTGGGTCCCCCCCCCCGCTCACCCCCCTCTCCCCGCAGTGACGAAGACGATCTGTGCCCCCCAGTGCAACGGGCGCTGCTTCGGGCGGGCGCCCAACGAGTGCTGCCACGAGGAGTGCGCGGGGGGCTGCACCGGCCCCCTCCAGACACACTGCTTCGTACGTGCCCCCCCCCGGCCCCGCACCCCCCGGGCGGGCGGGGGAGACGCCGCGTCTGTCCGTCCGTGCATCCCCCCGCCCGCGCGGCGGCCACCCGGCCCCGCGTCCGTCCGTGTCCCCCGTGGGGAGGGGGGAGCTCGTCCCGTCCCCCCCCACGAGGCGGGCGGGGGGGGGGCGCGGGGAGGCGTCCGCCCGTCTGCGTGTCCGTCTGTCCGTGTGCGTCCCCCCCCCCGCCCCCGGAGGGGTCCCGGCCCCGGGGCGGGCGCGGGGCGCTGCCGTCGGTGCATCGCGCGTCCGTCCGTCCGTCCCGCAGGCCTGCCGGCACTTCAACGACAGCGGCGCGTGCGTGCCGCTGTGCCCCCAGCCCCTCGTCTACAACAAGCTGACCTTCCAGCTGGAGCCCAACCCCGACACCAAGTACCAGTACGGCGGCATCTGCGTCCGGAGCTGCCCGCGTGAGCCGGGGCGCAGGGGCGCGGGCGGGCGCGGGGGGCCGGGGCGCCCGGCGGGGGGCCGGGCTCTTAACCGCGAGGGTCTCCCCGCAGACAACTTCGTGGTGGACCAGAGCTCCTGCGTCCGCGCCTGCCCCAACGACAAGATGGAGGTGGAGAAGAACGGGCTGAAGATGTGCGAGCCCTGCTCGGGGCTGTGTCCCAAGGGTAGGGGGGCCGGGGGCCGGGGGGCCGGGGGGGCCGGGGGACAAGCCCTCACCCTCCCCGTCCCCTCCCGCAGCCTGCGAGGGCACCGGCGCCGGCAGCAAGTACCAGACCGTGGACTCCAGCAACATCGACACCTTCGTGAACTGCACCAAGATCTTGGGCAACCTGGACTTCCTCATCACCGGCCTGGAGGGGTGAGGGCCGGGGCGCCGGGGGGCCGGGGGGTTGCGTCCCCCCGCCCCGGCTGACGGCGACGGCTCCGCAGGGATCCCTGGCGCAACATCTCGGCGCTGGACCCCGAGAAGCTGAACGTCTTCCGGACGGTGCGGGAGATCACGGGTGAGCAGCGGGGCTGGGGGACGCCGGGACCCCCGGGACCCCCCCCCGGGGGCCACCCTGACCCCGGCCCCGGCCCCCGCCCAGGGTACCTGAACATCCAGTCCTGGCCCAAGCACATGCACAACTTCAGCGTCTTCTCCAACCTCGTCACCATCGGGGGACGGAGCCTGTACAAGTGAGTCCCCGTCCCCGCGCCCCCTCGGGGCTGGCGGCAGCCCGCCGGGACCCCCGCGCTGACGCCCTGCCCGCAGCCGGGGTTTCTCCCTGCTGATCATGAAGAACGAGAACGTGACGTCGCTGGGGCTGCGCTCGCTGCGGGAGGTGAGCGCGGGCAGGGTCTACATCACCGAGAACCGCCGGCTCTGCTACCTCCACACCGTCCAGTGGGCAGCCCTGAGCCGCCGCCGCGCCGACCTCGACATCCGCAACAACAAGCCCCGCAGCAAGTGCCGTGAGTGCGGCCGCGGGGGGCCGGGGGGCCGCGGGGGGCCGGGGACCCCGCGCCGAGCCCCCCTCCCTCCCCGCAGAGCAAGAGGGGAAGGTGTGCGACCCGCTGTGCTCCGCCGAGGGCTGCTGGGGCCCCGGCCCCGCGCAGTGCCTGTCCTGCCGCCACTACAGCCGCCGCGGCGTCTGCGTGCCCACCTGCCGCTTCGCCCAGGGGTGAGGGGGCTGCGGGGGCTCCGGGACGGGCACGGGGAGCGGGACGGACCCCGGCGTGGGCTGGGCGCTGTGGGGGCACCGGCCCCGGCGTGGGCTGGGCGCCGGCGTGGACCCCGGCTGGGCGCCGGCGTGGGCGGGGACGCCGGGGCGGGTTGGTGACCCTGCCTTGTCCCCGCAGCGAGACGCGGGAGTTCGCCCAGGGGGGCGAGTGCTTCGAGTGCCACCCCGAGTGCGAGCGCGTCGAGGGCAACGTCACCTGCAACGGCTCGGTACGGCTGCGGCCGGCGACCCGCGGCGCTGGCGGCCGCGTCCCCGCGGGTCCTCACGCGCCCTCCCGCCCCGCAGGGCGCCGACACCTGCACCCGCTGCGCCCACTACCGCGACGGGCCCCACTGCGTGGAGAGCTGCCCCGACGGCATCCTGGGCGAGCGCGGCCCCATCTACAAGTACCCCGACGCCGGCCGCGAGTGCCGGCCCTGCCACGAGAACTGCACCCGCGGGTGCGCGGGGCGGGGGGGCGGGGGGCTCCGGCACCCGGCGTCTGGCCGGAGGAGGGGTCCCCGTGCCCCGGCTCACCCCCGGCTCCATCTCTGCAGGTGCCTGGGGCCGCTGCTGCGGGACTGCCTGGGGGAGGCCCTGCCCGTCTCCAGGTACTGCCGTGCCCCGGTGTGCTGTGCCGTGCCCCGGTGCGCCATGCCGTGCCGTGCCACAGTGTGCCATGCCGTGCCCCGGTGCGCCACGCCGTGCCCCGGTGCGCCATGCCGTGCTTCCCCACGCCAGGCTGCGCCGTGCCGTGCCATGTCCTGGTGTGCTGCGGCACGCCGTGCTGTGCCGCACCGCGCCGTGCCGTGCCACCCCGCTCTGGGGCCTTTCCCTCCTCACCCGGGCGCCGGGGGACCCCCCGCCCTGGCCGTGCTGCCCACCCTGCCGCGCGCGCCCCGGGGCGCCGAGCCCTGCCCCGCGCGCGCCGCCCCCGCCAGCCCCGGGGGTTTGGGGCGCGTGCCGCCCCCGCGGCAGGCAGGGCCGTGGGAAGCGCGTGGGGAGCGGCGGCGGCGGCGGGCCGGGACCTGCCGGCACCGGGCGCTCAGCCCCGACCTCCTCCTGCGCCCAGGAAAACGCCGACGGTGATCGCGGTGATGGTGGTCGGGGGGCTCTTCCTCTCCTGCTCCTGCGTCCTCCTCGCCCTGCTCTACTGGCGCGGCAAGAAGATCCAGAAGAAGCGCGCGATGCGGCGCTACCTGGAGAGGGGGGAGGTGAGCGGGGAGCCGCGCCCGGGGGGTCCCGCTCCTGCGGGGAGCCAGGCTGGAGCAGGGGGGAGCCCCGGGGCCACCGGGAGGGGGTTTGACAGGGGGAGAGGAGCGGGACCCATCCCCATTCGTCCCTGTCTCCATCGTGTCAGTAGCCGTCCCCATCCGTCCCCATCCATCCCCATCCGTCCCCATCCATCCCCATCTATCCCATCCCCGCTTTCCATCCCCATCCGTCCATCCCCATCCATCCCATCCATCCCATCCCTGCTCTCCATCCCCATCCGTCCCATCCCAGCTCTCCGTCCCATCCCAGCTCTCCGTCCCATCCCAATCCATCCCATCCCTGCTCTCCGTCCCCATCCATCCCCATCCATCCCATCCCTGCTCTCCGTCCCCATCCATCCCCATCCATCCCATCCCTGCTCTCCGTCCCCATCCATCCCCATCCATCCCATCCCCGCTCTCCATCCCCATCCATCCATCCCCATCCATCCCTATCCATTCCATCCCCATCCATCCTTATCCATCCCATCCCCGCTTTCCATCCCCATCCGTCCATCCCCATCCATCCCATCCGTCCCATCCCAGCTCTCCGTCCCATCCCCATCCGTCCCATCCCTGCTCTCCGTCCCCATCCATCCCCATCGGCGCAGTCCCTGCTCTCCGTCCCCATCCCCATCCGTCCCCATCCGTCCCTGCTCTCCATCCCCATCGGCACCGTCCCCGTCTCCCGCCCGGCAGAGCCTGGAGCCGCTGGACCCCAGTGAAAAAGCCAACAAGGTGCTGGCCCGCATCTTCAAGGAGACGGAGCTGAAGCGGCTGAAGGTGCTGGGCTCCGGTGTCTTCGGGACCGTGCACAAGGTGAGCGGGGGGCTCGGGGGGGGGGGCTCGGCTGGGGCCCGGCGTGGCACTCACCGGGGCGTCCCGTCCCCCCAGGGCATCTGGATCCCCGACGGGGACTCCATCAAGATCCCGGTGAGCATCAAGGTGATCCAGGACTGGAGCGGGCAGCAGTCCTTCCACGCCGTCACCGACGTAAGTCCGGGGCGTGGGGCCGGATCCGGCGCCCCAGGGGTCCCCCCCCGCGGGCGGCGCGGGGGGCTCGGCCGCGGCTGACGCTGCCCCCGCAGCACATGCTGGCCATCGGCAGCCTGGACCATGCCTACATCGTGCGGCTGCTGGGCATCTGCCCCGGCCCCCAGCTGCAGCTGGTGACGCAGCTCCTGCCGCTGGGCTCCCTCCTCGACTACGTCCGCAAGAACCGCGACGGCATCAGCCCCCAGCTCCTGCTCAACTGGTGCGTCCAGGTGGCCAAGGTGAGTCCCCGGGGATGGGGGGGGGGAGGTCCCGGCCCCCCTGGTGCCACCGACACCCCCCGGACCCCCCCCCCAGGGCATGTACTACCTGGAGGAGCACCGCATGGTGCACCGCAACCTGGCTGCCCGCAACGTGCTGCTCAAGTCCCCCAGCCAGGCGCAGGTGGCGGATTTCGGCATCGCCGACCTCCTCTACCCCGACGACAAGAAGTATTTCTACAACGAGGTCAAGGTGGGCACCCGGCGGGGACCCCCGCCTCCCCCCCTGTGCCGCGGGGCGCCCCCTCCCCGGCCCCCCGCCCAGCCTCACCCCCCCTTTCCCCGCAGACGCCCATCAAGTGGATGGCGCTGGAGAGCATCCACTTCGGGAAGTACACGCACCAGAGCGACGTCTGGAGCTACGGTGAGCGCCGGCCCCCCGGCCCCCCGCCGCCCCGGCCCCGCGGGGCTCACGGGGACTGTCCCCGCAGGCGTGACGCTCTGGGAGATGATGACCTTCGGCGCCGAGCCCTACGCCGGCATCCGGCTGGCCGAGGTGCCCGACCTGCTGGAGAAGGGCGAGCGGCTCTCGCAGCCCCAGATCTGCACCATCGACGTCTACATGGTGATGGTGAAGTGTGAGTGCGGGGCCGCCGGCGGCCCCCGGCCCCGGGGGGGGGGGGTCCCGCTCCTGTCCCCAGCCCCGTCCCCAGGCCCTGGGGCAGGGTCCCGGCTCTCAGCCCCCGCCGTGCCCCCAGGCTGGATGATCGACGAGAACATCCGTCCCACCTTCAAGGAGCTGGCGAACGAGTTCACCCGCATGGCGCGCGACCCCCCGCGCTACCTGGTGATCAAGGTGAGCACGACCCCCCCCCAGTTCCCCCCCCCCGGCCCCACAGCCCCGGCCCCACAGCCCCTGACGCGGCCGTCCCCGCGGCAGGAGAGCGGGGCCGCGCCGCCGGCCGAGCCCCCACCCTCAGCGACAAGGAGCTGGATGACATGGAGACGCTGGAGCTGGAGGAGGAGGAGGAGCTGGACATCTCCTTCGGCCTCGCCACGGGGCTCTACCCCCAGCGGCCGCGGGGCAGCTGCGCCCGGGTGAGACCCCTCTGGCCCCCCCCCCCGGGTCTGGGGGCTCTGGGGCTGTGTCCTGGGCATGGCATGGGGCGGGGGGGGCTGTCCCGGGGTCCCGGGACGTGGCACAAGGTCTCCCAGCGCCAAGCCCTCCCGTGGGGCGGGATATGTGGGGCTGACCCACGTGACTCCCCTCCCCACCGCCGCATTGTCCCCTCCGCGCCCCGTCGGGACCCGCGCCCCCTTCCCGCAGCGGGGGGGGGGGGTCCCAGCCCCTGCGTGCCCCCGGCGGGGTGTCACCCCCCCTGTGCCCCCGCAGAGCCCCAGCCTGCTCAGCCCCCCGGCCGGCTACATCCCCATGAACCAGCCCGGCCTCGGCAGCGGCCGCCAGGTACCCGCGGGGCGGGGGGTGAGGGGTGCTGGGGGCCGGGGGGCGGCCGGGGGGCGCCGGGGGGTGCCGGGGCGGGGGAGGCTGCCGGGGCGGTGGGAGGTGAAGCGGTGGCCGTGGGGCGGCGGGGCGGGGGTCCGCAGGGGTGCCCTCCCCCTCAGCCCCGTGTCCCCCAGGGCGGGGGGTGCCGGCCGCCGCGGCGCAGCCGGCAGGAGTCCCTGGGCCGGACGGTGTCGGAGTCGTCGGAGGGTCGGGGTACGGCCTCGGAGCTGGACCTGGCCGAGGGGGGGTCGCTGTCGGGGAGCCTCTGCCGCAGCCTGCGCTCGCGGGGGGACAGCGCCTACCTGTCGCAGCGGGAGAGCTTCCCCCCGCCGCCCCCCAGCACCGAGGGCAGCGAGGAGGACGCCAACGGCTACGTCACCCCCAACTGCGCCGGACGGGGTGAGGGGCGCAGCCTTGGGGGTGGGGGGGGGGGCCGTCCTTAGGGGGTGCGGTCCTATCCGTGCAGCGTGGGGGGGGTCCCATCCGGTAGGACTGGGTCTGGGGGCTGCCCCCGCCGTGGGGTTGCAGGGACCCCGTCCTGGGGGGGTGGGGGGGGGCGTTGACCGCAGGGTTTGGGGTTAAGGGGGTGGGGGCTCGTCCTTGTCGCGTCCTGTGTCTGTGGGGCAGGGAGGGGGCCCAGCCCCAGTGTTAGGGGCGGGGGCACCCTTTCATGCAGGGGTGGGTTTCACGCCCGGGGGTATCATCCTTCAGGGGGTGAAGGCTGCGGGGTGGGGTGAAGCCGTCCGTGGCCCAGACAAGCCCCCCCCAGCCTCGGGCCAGGCCCTGTGGGGGGCCGGGGGGCCGGGGGGGCCGGCTGGCGTCTCACCCTTGCCCCGCAGAGCCGGAGCCTGCCGGGGGCTCGGTGCCGGAGCCGGAGGAGGAGGAGTACGAGTACATGAACCGCCGGCCTGGGGGGGCCCCGGGAGCCCCCCCTCCCCGGCCGGCCTCGCTGGAGGAGCTGGGCTACGAGTACATGGAGGTGGGCTCGGAGCCAGGGGCCCTCCCGGGCGCCCCCCCGGGCCGGGGGCAGGAGGAGGAGGACTACGAGTACATGAACAAGCAGCCGCGGCTGAGCCGCTCGCTGGGCAGCGTGGCCGGGGGGCCGGGACCCCGGCAGGAGGGCGGCCCCCCCCGGCACGACGGCTACACCGACATGCGCCCGGGGGAGGCCGCCCCGGCCCCGGAGGAGGAGCAGGGCTACGAGGAGATGGAGGCGGTGCTGGCCCCCCGCTGCCCCGGCTGCCGCAGCCCCCCCGGGCCCCCCCCCACCTGCATGAAGCCCCTGCGGAGCCTGGAGGCTTCGGACTGCGCCTTCGACAACCCCGACTACTGGCACAGCCGCCTCTTCGCCAAGGCGGACGCCCAGCGGACGTAGGGGACCCCCGGACCCCCCTGGACTCCCCCCGCCCCCCCGGGCCCTGCTGGCACCCTGCTGCCTTCCTGCCCCCCCCCGGGGCTGTTTACACTGGATATGAAGGATTCCCCCGCGGGGGCGCGAGCCGAAGCTGAAGCGTGGGCACAGGGGGCCGAGGGGTCGCAGCCCAGCCTGGGGGGCCGCGACGCCTCGGGGGGCACCCGCTCCCTGACGCGCTTTCCAAAGCCTTTCCTGGGGTACGGGGCCGGTGGGGCTAATCCTGGGGACCCCGAGCTGGGGCGGGGGGCAGCCCAGGCCCCTTGCAGAGGGGGTCGGTGGGGCTGCAGACCCCTGCAGGTGCTCCCTGCATCTGGGGCGGGGGGTCGGCCCCTGTCTGGGCTCCTCGGGGTGCAGGCAGGCGACGTCGGAGGGGATTTCTGGCCAAGAAGGACCCCAGACTCACTTTCAGGTTTCCCCATTCCCTGCTGGAACTGGAGTGAAGGTTTGGGGGTGCCGCCCCCCCCAGGGCACTTCGAGGGGTGGCGGGGGGGGGTCTGCAGTGCCCGTTGTGACTTTGGGTCCTGAGCCGGGCCGTGGGGCCGGGGCGAGCTGGGGTCTGCGCAGCCGCTCCCAGACGACCCCTTTTCCACGACGTTTTCGCCAGCTTTCACGGGGGCTGCCGGGGTGGGGGGCCCGAGCGGGGCCCAGCCCGGACCCCCGGCTCGGGGCATCGCCCCGCTGCCCCGGCGGGGCGCGTTTGTAAATGCTGAATAAAGACAAAGGGAATTTGACCAGACGTGATGGTGCTGCTGCCTCGGGGCGTGGCGGGGGGCCCCCGCCTGGGGCCGGGGGCTGTGGTGGGGCTGGGGGCACCGGCAGCCCCAGGACAGTGACCACCCGCCGCCCCGGCCCGAGCGGACCGTAGACTACATTTCCCAGCAGTCCCCATGGGCCACTTCCGGCTACGCATTCCCGCCCCTACGCGCTGTCTCTCGCGAGAGCCGCAGCCCCCGCCGGGAACTGCAGTCCGTGGTAGGCGCCGGGCAGGGCGTTGCGTGCGGCGCCGCGGGGTTTGCCGGGAGCTGTAGTCCGGGGGGGCGGGGACTCGCCTTCCCAGCGTGCCCCGCGCGGAGCCCGCGCTCCTGCCCTGCTCGCGCTCTCTCGCTCGCGCTCCCGGGGTCTCCTCAGCGCGGCGGCGGCGCGGGGGGCGGCGGCGGCGGCGGCCGGGCGTAGGCGGCTCCGACCATGTCGGGCGAGGAGGAGGCGGCCGAGCTCACTATCGCCGAGGACCTGGTGGTGACCAAGTACAAGATGGGGGGGGACATCGCTAACCGTGAGTGCGGGCCGCGGCCGGGCGGGGGGCTGCGGGAAGGGGGCGCCGGGCCGGGCCTGGGCGAGGGCCGGGGCCGGGGGTGCCCAGTGAGACGGGGAGGGGCGGGGGGGAGCGGCGGGTCGGCGGCGGGCCTGGGGCGGGCGGCGAGGCCTGGGCCCCCCCAGTGGCCGTTGGCACACGCCGGCGGAGCGGGGGCGGCGGTGGGGAGGGGGGCGCGGCCGTACGTTGCCCCCGGGCGGCGGGGGGCTCCCCGGATCCCCCGGGCCCCGGCCCCGCACGGCGGCCGCTGCCGGCACGTGGTCTCCGCGCCCCACGTGCACCGGCGGCGGGGGGGCAGGGCCTGCCGCCCCCCGGCTCCGCCGCCCCGGCCGCCAGCCCGCCTGCGGGAAGGGGGGGCCGGGAGCGGGGCCCGACCAGGCGGGGCCCGGCACAGCCGCTGCCCGGGGCTGCCCCGCGCCGCTCTTTTGTTCGAGACTTTAACCCCCGCTCCCCTCGGGCAGGGCAGCCGCACGCCCGGTGGCCGCGGGCCGAGCCCCGGCCGGCCCGGGGGCGGCTGTCCCCGGCGGGGGCTGCGGCCCGGCAGGGGCCCGGGACACGTGTTGGTCACCCCTAAATCTTGGTGCTCTCCCCCTCCCCGTGCTATTTCCTTCTCGGGGTTATCTTTATACAGGCTTGTTTTTGCTGTCTCATTAATGGTGGTTAGCTGCCCCTCGGGGAGGGTGACAGCCCCGGAAAGAGCCAGCTGGCCCGGTTCTCTCCGGCCTTCCCGGCGTCAGGAGCAGCGGCGTGTCCCACACTAATTGTTGCTGACTTTGACGCTTCTTTTTAAGTCATCGCTCCTGATGGTAACTTGGGATGCAGCTCAGGAGAGAGACGTGGGGCTGAGAGCCGCAGTGATGTGGGTTCCCCGTCGGGAAGGGAGGTCACTGCTTTGGCTTCTCCGGCTGCTGGGCAAACTGGCTTTAACGGCGTGCCCCAGGTTTGGCTGCGTGGAGGGGCTGCCTCCCTTCCCACGGGGGAAAGGCATCTCCTTCGCAGCATTTCTTCCCCCTTACGGGTAGCGTGAGCCTGTTTGGGAACAGCAAAGACAGAACTGTGGCAAAAAGTTCAAAATGCCTTGGATTCTTGTCAGCGCGAGGTGCCTTTAGTGATATAAAGTGCTTTTAATTCCCTCAATGAAGCGCCGTGGAGGGCCAGAGTACAATTAGTAGGTGTTCCTTCGTCAGTGCTATACGCTGTCTGCTTCTTGGTTTCATTTGAATGCTCTGATGAGCACAGTTCTCCATTCATCTTTGCACTGTTTGTTTTTTAACATTTCCTGTTCTCGCCTCCCTCTGTCCTGCCATCCACTGAAGGTGTCTCTATGAGAGTTTTACCTGTTCTTAACAATATTCCCCATTTGTCGTTATTTGTGGCGCATGGAAGGGTGACTGAAGGGAGTTGAAATTTAAGTTGTCGCACAGGTGAAAGACTTCAAGTTTTTACTCGACATCAAAGAAATTATGAAAACCCGCCTGCTCCGCTCGTAAACATCCCCTTCAGCACTCCGAAATATTTATTGCTGTCATACCTAGAACACACGCCATCGGTTACAGAAACTCCCACCCAACAGAGGCACTTCACAAAACAGCTTCTTGTAAAAACAATGCGCTCACAGAGCGGGGAGAAACTCCAGGGATACCTTTTATCCCAGGATCTGAAAACATTTCAGGGTGAGCTTTATGACTTCCTGTAAAGTCTCCCAACTGGAGAGAGGAGGAAGGAGGAGAAATAGCAGCTTGGGGGTCTGCAGGTGACAGCTGGAGCACCTCAGCCCCTGGACTGGTGGGAAGGCCGTCGAGATGTGGCTCCTCCAGCAGCCCCTAGGCCCCTGCTCCTGTAACACCATCGAGATGTGCTTGTGAATGAGACTCTGCAGTGTTTCAGCCAAAAAAAGCTGTCACTTTTGCACCCCTGTCCCCGCTTCTATAAAGCACCAGGCACACTGTCATCTATGGCAGAACCAAAATGCTGCTGGGACTCCTGGGCAGTAGAATATGCCCAAAAGTGGGTGCGGGCAGCAAAACTTCCTCTAACCTGCAGCATGGAGCGAGGCATGTGGAGTTCCTTGTGTCGGGCAGCACGCTGGCAGCTGCCAGCACCGCCAGGCCAGAGCAGGAGCACGTGGGTTACCTTTAAAACACGTTTCTGCAGAGTAAGGGACTAACGTAACTGGCTCTGCTGCACCAGTCCTGCGCTGCTGCCAGCTCTTGTCCCCGGCAAAGTCTTTCAGCTGCTCCGTGCCTCTGGTCCCGCACGTCCGCAGCACTGGCCCCTGTTCCTTTGATGTGCGGCACGTCCTGTCTCCCAAGTAATTTTCAAACCTGTTCCTGTAGCTCTGACTTCTCCAGAAAGAATGTGGGAGAGCAGTGTTTCTGCTTGGCTGCTTTGTTTGACAGACCTCGGTCTGCGCAGGCAGGTGTCTGAAGCTGCAACGCTTCATCTGCGCAAACCCCAGTGTGCGTTCGTTTGCTCATGCTCTCTGTGAAAACATTCCCAAAAACAAAATAAAAATTAAAGCGGGATTTCAGCCTGTCCACGGTCCTTCTGGTGAAGACCTGAGCTCAGAGTCTTGTTCCCTCTTAGAAAACAAACAGATCTTTCCCCTGCGGTGCCGTGTGATGGGGGTTGATGTTAGATTTTAATGCTGTTTAGATGTTTATTGTTAAAATGCTTCAGCAGCTCCGTGTCTGTGTTTGAATTAAGGGGTCCTGCGTGCGGTGGTCGAAGCGGCGAACTCTGGAGCATCGGTTCTCTGCCTGTGCGAGAAGGGAGATGCCATGATCATGGAAGAGACTGGCAAGATTTTCAAGAAGGAAAAAGAAATGAAAAAAGGTGAGGTCAGCTCCAAAGATTTTTCTTTTTTTCAGCATGTCCATGGTTTTTGGTCCCGTTGGGTGTCTGCTGTGAATGGGCAAGAGCACAGAAAGCACTACTCTGTGTAAGAAGTAGTTTTCTGTTTGCAGAAAGCCAATTTTAACCCAGATCCTCCTTGCTGCCCTGCTGGTAGGCATCACTGATAAGCCTCAGCTTCCCATTTCGATGCACCCGGTCATCCACATTGTTGTCCAAAGTAACTTGTGTTTCCGTGTCCTCCCTTCTGGAAGACCTGCGGTACAGGTATTGCGTGGAAATTGTCTGGCACTCGAGTGTGTCGCCCAGAGCTCCCCGAGCTCTGTTCTGGAGGCCTGAGGTCCCTTTTGCAGGTGTCTCACTGCCTTGGATGTATTTCTCTGCCGACTGCCTGGGCAAAAGGAGAGCCGGTGCAGGAGCAGACCATGTGCTGCATTCCTCCCAGCTCTTTGGCTAGAGACTTGTGTAACAGGGCATTTTACAGCACTTCAAAAACCAAAATCCTGAGTGACGACGATCTGCACTGACGGGGCTGCTGCCTGTGCCAGGTGTGAGGCTGCACGATTTCATCGAGTACTTTTTTCCCCTTTTATAGGTATTGCCTTCCCAACGAGTATATCGGTAAATAACTGTGTCTGTCACTTCTCCCCTCTGAAGAGTGACCAAGACTACATCCTCAAAGACGGGGACTTGGTCAAAATGTAAGTGTCCTGGTTATACTTCTCATGAGTTTACTGTTGGTGCCCGGGCTTTACTTTCCAATCCTGCTTGATGTGTTAAATACTTCCTCGGCGTGGCTAATTAAAGAACCTAATAGCTAGTCAAGTGAAGTGCTTGAAACATGCTTGAGTCTTCTGGTGCTTCTAGAAGTCACACAAGTTTCCTGAGCCATGACGCCACACCTATAATTAACCCTCTTTGTGTTGCAGTGACTTGGGAGTCCATGTCGATGGCTTCATAGCGAATGTAGCACACAGTTTTGTCATAGACGCCTCAAAGGTAGGTTTGTACTGGAGCGGTGTCTCTTGCCACTGCTGCTTTATGTGCAGTCTGAAGGAGAGATTAAAAAGCTGATGTTCAGGTGCCTCTGGTTCCAAAGGCAGCAGCAGTGTGGAGCCTCAGAGAGGCGTCTGCTTCGTTTTGCAAAAACGCCGCAGGTCTGGTGTCACAGCAGCAACAGGGTGAAAACAGTCCCCTTCCTAAAAATCGTTCAGCCCTCGGGAAAATGAGGGCTGACTGTTTCAACACGTACAATTTTGCAAGGTTACAAGTAATTTGAGACACACCATGTGTGAGTGGCACTGCAGTGAGTTGTTTGCATGTAGAGTGTCTGGGGCTGTGGGGCGGACTGGGCAGACTGGTTTTGCTGCCCCCTCTACCGGCCGAGGCACAGGGAGCAGAGCGTCACGCTGCTGGGAGTCGCTGCCTTCGCTTTTGCAAACCTGAGCTCAGGGGTGATCCCAAGACTAGTCCCTGCTGCCCACTTTTCCTGCCTGCACGCGCCGGTGTGAGCTTTCCTCACCCGGGGCTGATTGCAGCCCCAGCGCGTGTTGGTGAGGACACCGCTGTGGCGCGCGTGGTTCGGTCGGGCGTTTTGGCAGTGACACTAAGCCACTCTTATGCGGTGGGAATTAGTGTTGTGTGCATAAAGTTGTCGCCTGACAGATTTTTAGCTGTAGTCTTGGGAGGAGGATAGCGGTGTGGGGTCTTGGGAATGGTTTTTCTCCAGTGGCTGCATGTTGAAGTCTTTCCGGTCCATATTTCTGTGTACAGGAGAGTCTTGTTCTGTTTTCAGTCTTTGACAGTGATACGCGCGTACTAGGGTGTCTCTGTTGAAACCTGTGAGAGCGCCAGGTTGGTTGTGGCCAATACTCATCTGCTCTTTTAATGGAGGAGAGGCTAATGCTCGAGCTGTGAAGCCAGAAGCCCTGCCACCTCTGAGCTAGATTTCCCATTAGCTCGCGGGGAGGGTGTCCAGTTAGATGGAGAATCTCCATCTCTAGACACTCGGAACAGTTCTTGCCTGATAAGAAGGAAAGGAGTATACCTTTAAAGAGCCTTTGTTTTTCTGTTTTTCAGGAAAACCCTGTGTCGGGCCGTAAAGCTGACGTCATCAAGGCGGCTCATCTCTGCGCTGAAGCTGCTCTGCGCTTGGTAAAGCCTGGAAACCAGGTGAGCGACTGATACGGGGGAAAGTGTGTCTGGGCACGGGGCGAGGAGCTCAAGTACAGACGCTGCCTGTGCCGCGTGGTCGCATCGTGCGTAGAAATAAAAGAGTGTGACCTTGCCTGGGAAGCATTGCCCAGCGATGTGGGGAATCTGGAAGCAGCTGTCTGCAGACAGCTGAGCCGCTGCTGGGGTGAGCACCGGCCCGCTGGGGCAGCCGGCAGTGACTCCTCTGTCGGCAGCTCTGGCTTCCCTGCGGGACCCGAGCTCTTCCTTGTGTGACGGTGGCTTCGCAGAGGAGCCTCGGTGCTCCCACTCGCCTCGCAAAGCGAGGTCCTTTCCACGCTGAAGGCAGCTGAGCACGTACAGCAGCGCCGCTGAACAGTGCTTCCTGAAATCTCCCACTTGCACCTCTCCCTCGCCTGGTGCTCGGGCGCCTCGGCAGTCGTAGGCGGTCTCCTTTGTCGCTGTGTTACTATTCCAAACATACTTGTGGCGCTCATGGTTCCTAGTGTGGTCCCTAAAGAGGGATGGCTTGTGAGAAGGCACTGGGTGCAGTGCGGGAGGCTGAGCTGACCTCACGTTACATGTCGTTTTTGTTGACACAGGATTAAAAACGGAAGCCTGACACTGTTTCTCCTTTCTTTGGAGGTGTTAGAGCACCAGCTGGTTAGAAACCCTGCCTGTTTTGTCACAGAACACTGTTGAGTTAAAAACTGTCATGCTTGTGGCTTGGATTTTATATCTTTAATGTGTTTTCATGTGTCCTTCATCCAGAACACACAAGTGACAGACGCATGGAACAAAATAGCCCACTCGTTTCACTGCACGCCGATTGAAGGTAAGGACGGGGAAGCAGCTGATGGGAGGTAGCGGTGTTTTAGCTGCACACTAGAGCCTGAGCTGCCCCATCCACGTTCTGGGAAACGTTTAATGACTATGAGTCCTAGACGTGCCATCTTTAAATGCAGCAGCCTTTGCTAAAAATATCCCTTCAAAACTCTCTAGCTTCTTGTTCCTTCCTCTGTTTTTTGTGGGGATTTTTTATTTTTAAAGATGCATTAATCTAGGAACAATAGACACGGGCTTCCACACTGGTAGGTAGTGTCCTGGCTTGTGGACTTCCTGCTGACCTTGGGCAAATCGCATGGCCCTTTGCTTTCATCCTTTCACTTGTAGTTAAAACTGCTTTATCAAATACATAACAGAGCTTGTTTGTAATCCAAGAGCCACTGCAAAAAGCCCATAGACGTGGAGGGTATGTAATTTCCTTCCAAGTCTAAACTGATTCACGTTCTCTTTGCAGCGTTGATAACGGGTGAGTGGGAAGGCGCTGGGATAGCTTCTGGTAGAAATGAGACCACTGGCTTCTTGTCTGGAAGGTGGCGAGAGAGCTTAGCCTGACATTTGGCACATGCAGATGCTTTTCTCCTAGTCAGTGACATCACTGTCAAATGGGTCTTTCAGCCACAATTAAATTGGTCCATTATTAGTTAAATTTCCTGAAATACCGTAAAGCTGGCTTGGTCCCTTTGCTCGCCTGAGCCCCGTCTTGGAACATCGGTTCCCTGTTCCTTGTGTGGGATGGCTTTGTGGGTCTCCTCAATGCTCTGCTCCTTTCTCTGTGAAAAAACATGGCATCAGCTGCAGTGAGGAGGCGTCCGCTCACACTGTCAAGGGAGTTTAAGCAGCCACTGTTTTGGAAACAGTCAAGTGCCGTAATTATCTAGGCACTGGCAGCAGCATAAGGCCCCAGTTGATGAAAACAAACGGAGATGTTGGCGGCTGGGGCTGTGCTTTCCCTTCCCGCCAGCGGCAGCCGTCCTTCCTGAATGGAGACGTGCGACTGTCCCAGCTGGGCTGGTGGTGCGGAACAGGAATGGCCACGAGTACCTCTTCCTAGACTTGGATTTGAAGGTGAATTGTAGGACAGAAGGGAAAAGCGAAGCAAACCCCCCCAAATACACCTTGAGTGCTGTACAGCCGAGGTACTGAGGAACAGACTGAAAGTTTCCATTGATTGGGAACCTTTAAAAGCACCCGAGGGTGCACCGCACACGCCTGTGGGTTCACCTGCAGTCTGCCACAGACCACTGGTGTAGTGCACGTGCCTAATCGAGAAGTGCCAGTGCTTAAAAGTGCTTGGCTGCTGGCTGCACCTCTCGCGGGAGCCTGCAGCTCCTCCTCGCCGGCGGGGAAGCGTTGCTGAAGTCAGGGTGGGCTTTGGGGAGCTCTGTGTGATAATGCACTTGACGGGCCACGACTGAGGGAAGCTGAAGAAGTGCTAACACCGAAGATGGTTTGCTTTACTGCTCGCTCTAGCTGAGGGCTGCAGTCCCAGGCCCCGGAGTGTTAATAATGCAAGTCACTGCGTAGCTGGTTTGCGGCTCAGAGGTGTTAATGGATTCTCTTATCGCGGCAGGGATGCTGTCGCACCAGCTGAAACAGCATGTGATCGATGGAGAGAAAACAATCATCCAGAACCCTACAGACCAGCAAAAGTGAGCATCACCTCTGGGGTTGCTGCTTCCAGCAGTGTTTGGGAGGGGTGTGACTAGGTCCAGAATGATGACCCTGTTCCTCGCTGCGGTAGCAATGGGGGATGTAGCAGGTATGTTAAATTAAACTGGGGTATAGACTGCTCCCCGTATGGCCTCTTTCTTGAAGTCTGACCCAGTATGGCAAACCCGTAGCTTGTTAGCCCCGTATCTTCTCCGTTCTGCGTTAACGTGAAGTGTGGCTCTGTGTTTGGGCGTTGTTCTGAGAAAGAAAGGCTGGGAGTCACTGACAGGAGGCTCCTCGCTGGCACCTGCAAGTGTTCTTGGTTCCTGTCCAGTTTCTCGAAGGAGTCTGCTGGAGGCTGCCAGCAAAATAACCAACTGTTGCTAGTTGTAGTGGTGATGCTAATTCACCAGGAGCTGTGCCAAGACCTATCGCTTGCCTCACAGAAGCTGCCGGGAGCCCACTGGGTGGTGATCGTGGTCAATAGCATCTCAGGCTGTCTTTGAGCTAATGAGCTGGATATGTCATTCTGTTCTGTTCCAGCAGCTCCTCTCCCTCCTGGGGTTGGGTCTCACACTGAATATTTAGAGCTCAGTGGCTTTAAATCCAGCACTTGGGCTTCTGACCGTGTTCTCAGGTGTGGTGAGGCTCTTGGCCTACCTGGGACCTGACCACAAGTTCAAAGAGCTGGTGCTGAATGTCTGAGACCTCCCACCCTTTACTGGGGATGGAGCTACTTGTTGTGGGCAGGAGCAGCACTGGCTTGTCATTGTTTTTTCTCTGCCAGCCTGTTACTGATCAGCTCTGCTGCCTGGCATGTTAATCTTCAACTTCTGAGTCTTCTGTGCCAGCTTTTGCTCTTTGGTCAGGGACCTGGTCACTCTCTAGCACTGCTTTGTGCTTGTAGATCTCTGGCTAAGCCCAGTGTGGGCTTGTTCAAGGTATTGTGGCTGTGTAGGAGGTTTTGTCTTTTCTTTTTACCATTCTTTGACTCACCAAACTTTTTTTCATCCAGGAAGGACCATGAAAAAGCAGAATTTGAGGTCCATGAAGTTTATGCTGTTGATGTTCTTGTCAGCAGTGGAGAGGGAAAGGTGAGTCCGATGCTTCCTGGCCTGCTGTTCCTCTGTGCGCGAGGTCAAAGCGGCCGTGTTTCAGAATAGTCAGCAGCAGCCGCAAGTGGTGCCAACAGCCCCATCCTTGTGGGTGCCAGTTCCAGCCATGGATACGTGTTGCCTGGGTATCGTTATGTCTCTTTGGGTGGAGCTTTTTCCATGCAAAAAGCACTTTCCGTGCACTTTTACAGTGTCGGGAGTACGGACGGTGCTCGTCTGAGGTGAACGTCCCAGGACGTGCAGGCAGTTGGCTAATGTGGCTGAGGGAGTGCTGTGCCGTGTTCCTGGTCTCTCAGCTGTGTTTGCATTTTCAGGCAAAGGATGCTGGACAGAGAACTACGATTTACAAAAGGGACCCCTCCAAACAGTATGGCTTGAAGATGAAAACCTCCCGTGCCTTTTTCAGTGAGGTGGAGAGGCGCTTTGATACTATGCCATTTACTCTCAGGTATTTGTTCTTCTTCGTGGCCTCCCCATGTGTTCAGAGCTGGATGGTGTGCGTGAGCTTACAGATCACACTGGCAGCAAAACCAGCTTGCTTTCGCCGTCCTGTCGCAGAGGTGGAGGCAGCCTCTGCTGCTGTACGTTGGGGTTTTCTGTATTTGAGTCTAGGAGTGGGTGTAGGAAGGATGTTGCAGGCTTAAGCAGGAATCCCAGGCAGAGCCTGAGGATTTGAGAATCTCCTGTGCCTCGTGTGGCAGGTGGGGAGCTGGGAATTGCATTTAAAATAAAACCGAGAGGGTGAAAGCAGTGTCAGCGTGCAGAGGCAAGGCAGTTCCAGTCAATTTTTGTAAGTGATGTACTTGCAAACTAGGGAAAACGTTCACTTGAGCTCTTTTCCTCCTTAAATCCACTTGCCTTTTCCACTCGCCAGAGGTAACGGTTCACCTGGCAGTTGCCTGCTCTGGCAGTCTGCTTTGTCACTGCACCTCGACACTGCCGGGGCGAGAGGGACGCAAGTGAATAAAGTCTCCAGCCTGACCCTGGCGGCAATTCTGAAACCTGCGGGGTGGAATCTGGCTTCTAGGAAAGGGCCTGAGCTCAGGTGTGGCTCTGTCTCTTCCACAGGGCATTTGAGGATGAGAAGAAGGCCAGGATGGGGGTGGTGGAATGCGCCAAACACGAGCTGCTCCAGCCTTTCAATGTCCTCTACGAAAAGGAAGGTGAGCGCTGGCGGTGGGAGGACTGAGCGCCGGGTGCGGACGGGCGCTCGGCAGACAACTGTTGGTCGCTTCCGGTGTCTGGTGAGACGGGTGCTGACTGTCACTGTACAAATACCAGAGATGCACTTCAAGGGCCCTGGAATTTATCCTCCAGGAAACTTGCTACCCGTTGGCTCCTGGATCTTGTTTTGGAATCGTTCCAGTGATGAGATGAAATTTTTTGTGGAGTAATTTCCTGGGCAGGAGGAGATGGCCGAGGCTCTCTGGTGTGCATACAGAGCAGGCTTGGGGGTGTGGTGCTGAAGGAATTGTTTTGCCTTGGCCTGGGTGGGTTTAAGAAGTTCCTGTGAGATGTTTTTTAGCAGTGACAGTGTGGAAGTGGCATAGGAATCAAAACAATGTCTGTCTGGAAATATCCACCCTGATACCTGGTGGATCGGATACACGGGGGCTGTGGTGGAATAACGCCCATTCCTGTCTTGCAGGAGAGTTCGTTGCACAGTTCAAATTCACAGTGCTTTTAATGCCCAACGGTCCTATGAGGATAACCAGTGGCCCCTTTGAACCGGAACTCTACAAGTCAGAGTTCGAGGTGCAAGATGGAGAACTGAAGGTTGGTTTAAAAATAGTAATGAATAGATGTAATGCATCGCATGGTTCACCCTGTCTTTGCATCCCTCGGGGTGAAGGGGGGAAGTAAAATCTGTAAGACTGTGCAGGGAGTGGCTGAGGCGTGAGATGAAGTAGGAAAAGGTGTGCTTAAGACCAGGTTGGGCCCCTATCTCCTGCATCAAGCAGCAGCTCTAGTGGCTCGATAAGGATGCCCAGCCTTTCCTAGGAGTGCCTGGGAAGTCTCAACAGCTGCCTCCAAGGCCTCATACCTCAGCAGGGTGTGAGGCTGTGGCATTATCGCTCTGCCCGTTAGGACTTCCCCCTGTTCCCTCCGTGGCTGGTGGTGCTTGTTCTGCTTTAAAGGCATTTCTCTTTATCTGCCATCAAAAAAAGGAGACTGCTTTCTAGCTTATGTTTCCTTCCTGTCTCCAGGCCCTTCTACAAAGTTCTGCAAGCCGGAAGACCCAGAAAAAGAAGAAAAAGAAGGTAATTTGGCCGTGTTTTGTGGGGATTAGTGGCACGTTATCGCTTGCAATCGCCAGCGCCCAAATGTTACCCAGGCTCTCTGAGGTTGTGTTTGGGGCTCGCCTCCCAGCCTGCCCTTAAAGAATACCCTGCTGTTCCCCTGGCAGCGGGGGTACAAAAGCAGCGGCCTCGTGGGAAGGGACCCTCTCGGTGGGCTGCGCCGTACCCGCTGCCAGCGTTGTGGCTGCGTGTGGTCCCCGAGCGAGCCCCCGTTCTGACCGCTGCCGTGGGTTTGTTTCCGCAGGCCTCCAAGAACGCAGAGAACGCCACCACAGGAGAGACGGTGGAAGAGAACGAGGCTGGTGACTGAGCAGCTCCCGCTCCTTCCATGTAGCACCCAATTCACACACACTCGCCCCTTTTCCCCCCCAAAACAGAAGCAAAATAATCTAGCACTGTTTGTCACTCACCACCAAACAACAAACAGTCTGGACTTCCCACTGACTACAACCAGCTCCTATTGACTTTGCCAATGAGGGAGGATTCTCTCAACCACTTCAGACTACTTAAAAAAGAAAGCAGAAAAATAAAATCAGGAGTAAAAGCTAGTCTATATCCACTCTTTCTAACCTTTTATACTACCCATACTTGTTGAAGAGGTGAACAACTAAGCTGATCCTAGTGACAGAGGGAGTCTAGAGAGCTGTCTGCTTTCTTCTTCCTCCTGCTTTCTTCCTCCTCCTCCCCCCCCCCTTTTTTTTTTTTAATTTCTCCCTTTACAGATTTTCTTGGAGGAGAAAACCCCAACCCAAACAAACAGCTGATTACACCCAAGAAAAAGTGCCCGGTGTTTAGCGATACGGTACGTGTGGACGGTGTAAGATGATCTGCCTCGCTGCACCATCTCGGCTCCTCCCGGCCGTGCAGGCATGCCTCTCCGTTACCTTGGGGCAGAGGACTTCTCACTCTTCTAGCCTCTAGATTGTACATGTATAATTGGGAAAAACATCAAATTTTATGTCCCCTGTGAAACTGTAGACTGTTCCGTCTACTCTGTTCTGTCTCTGCCTTGATTTACTTATAAACGCTCTATTTTTTAACATGCTGCTGTGGCGAGCTCGTTTTTAAATTGACTGTCCAACTTGCTCGGAAGCAGATGAAACTCCCCACCTGACAGCTCTGCGGAGGGGCCGGCGAGCTGCCCGCCACCCGGCAGTGGTTTTTAATTCCCTGGTGTCCCGGGGAGTTTTATTTTTCCCCGGGGCTGGTTTTCATGACCCGTGAGTATGTTCCGCTCTTCCACGTGCACTGGCGGCTCTCAGAAGGGTCTCCAGGCCGCAGTCTTCTGGCGATAGGCGAGGGAAGTGCTGCAGTTGTCGGACTCAGGCTAGAGTCTGGCCAGGGGTATTGCTCTTTTATAGAAAGTCTTTTTTTAAAAAAAAAAAAAAAAAAAAAAGAAAAAGAAAAGAAAAAAAAAGAAAAAAATTTAATTGATTGAATTACATGTAGTTGAATGTGAGGTTTTTTTCTTTGCCGATACCTGCTGACCGGCTCTCCTGATTCCCCTGCTGTAGCTGAATTTGGGAAAAGCTTGCCTTTAAAAATGCTCCCGGGCATCTCCGCAGACACTGCGCTTCCTCACCGAGATCCGGGTTTTCCACCCCAAACTCCACACGTGCAAATATTACCAAAGTCAATAAAAGAATAAACAAGGCGCTATTTTTTTTCTGAATTTTTCCATCTCTCTGCTCCTGTCCTCGAACTCTTACCAGCTCCGGCCGGGCCCTGGGGCTGGCAGGGGATGGACGTGGGGTCCTCGGCCACCGCTGTCTGGAGCAGGAGGGCTGGAACCGCTGGTCTGGTCTGGGCAGCTCTGACATCTTAACCATGACCTTGAGCGAAAAAAACCCCACCTTGTTCCCCAGGAGGAACATTTTAGCATTTTTAAGCAATATTTTGCCCTCTGTGGAATAAGGGCAGAGCTAACCTTTCTCAGTCCACAATACAGATTTATAAATAGTGGAGACTTGCTGAAGGTTTATTTAATTTTCTATTTATTTTTAAAGGAAAAAAAAAAATGTACCTCGATATGGGAAACAAAATCCAGTTGTTAAAAAATTCTGACAAGCGGAAACTCCCACGAACAACTCTGTAACTGACTCTTTTTTTTTTTTTCCGAATAAACTTGACTAGTGACATCTCTCTTTGGCCAGAGGAACGGGTCTGCTCTTTGGGGCTGGGGGGGCGCGGGGGGTCGGGGGTGCGGGGACACCCCTTGCCCCCACCGGGCCCGCTGCTGCGCAAAATGGCCGCCGCCGGGCGGACTACAGCTCCCGTGTTGCCGCTGGGAGCGGGGACTACAGCTCCCGCCGCACCCCGCGCCGCAGGGGGGCGGGGACATGTGCGCTAGCCTATAAATAGGGCCCGGCGGGCGGCGAAGTCCTCTCTCGGCCGCTGCTGCCGCCATCTTGTGGGCCGGTGTCGGCCGCCTCCATCTGTCTCCATCCGTCGCCCGCTCCGCGCCCGCCCGCCGGGACTGAGCGCGGCGCCTCCGCGCCGCCATGAGGGCCAAGGTGAGCGGCGGGGGCGGCCGATGGCGCCTCATTCCTCCCTTCCCCCGCTGGGGGGACCCCAGCAACGGCCGGGAGGGCGCGCTGTGGCCTGGAGAGCCCCGGGGGGGGGGGGGGGGTGTGTGTCTCCGTGTGGGGCGTCCTGGGGTCTCGACCGCACCGGGCCGTGGGGTGGGGCCGGGGGTGTCGGTGCGTGGGGCTGGGGGGCAGGCGAGGGGTCGGGGGGGTCCTTGGCGGGGGTGGATGGTGGGGTTGGTCCCTAGCGGGGGGGCGGTGAGGGTTGCGGGGAACGGAACGGGGTCTGGGCCTGGCCTTGAGACGGGAATTCTCTGGGCTCACGGCGGGGCCGCGGCCGCAGCACCCCGGTACCAGCACTAACGCAGCTCCCCTCCTCTCTTCCCGCAGTGGCGCAAGAAGCGCATGCGCAGGTACGTGGGGCGCCCCCGGGGCCGCCGCTCACGGCGGAGCAGGGGGGGCCCGGCCGCCGCGCTGTCCCCGGGGCGGGCGTCGGCCCGGGCCTGAGCGCCGCTCTCTCCCCTAGGCTGAAGCGCAAGAGGAGGAAGATGAGGCAGAGGTCTAAGTAGGCCCCGCCGCGGAGCTGAGCAGGGCCGGGACGTGGGGCTGCCGCCACCGGCGAGACGTCCCGGGGCCCGGTGCGGCGGGGGGGTCCCGCCGCACCGGGCCGGTTATGCGCTCTGTGGCGGCCGTTGTGTAAACGGAATAAAGCTGGTGTTGTTGGGACACGGTGTGGTTCCTCCGGGAGTGGCGGGCAGCGCGGCTTGGGAGGGTTCCTCCGGTAACGGGGTAGGCGGGCGGGACAGCGGGCTGGGAGCAGCGGCGCTCCGCGGGACCAGGGCCGCCGGGGCCGGTAGCGGGGAGAGGAGGGGCCGGGTTCGCGCGGGGCACCGGCGCGGCGGAGGGAGTCCACGGGAAGCGCTGAGATGGCGGCGCACTCGCGTGACGTCACGGTGACGGAAGACTGCTGCGCGCCGCACGCCGGAGGAAAAGCGCGGGTCCTTCCGGGTCGCCCCGGAAGCACCATAGAGCACTTCCTGCCCGGCGCAGAGCGGCGGCCGGAAGGGGGCCGCTCATTGTTGGCGCTGGAGGACCCGCGAGGAGGCCGCGAGCGGGTGAGTGCGGGGCCGGGCGGGACGGGCCGCGGCCGGGGTGAAGTGCCGCTCCGCCGCCCCCACGGCGGCCGCCCCCGCCCCGCCCCGGGCCGAGCCGCCGCCAGGCCCCGCCGGCGGGCCTGGCCCGGGCCTGCGGACCGGTTGCTATGGAGACCCCGGGGGGGGCCGCGCCCCCTCCGCCCCCCCGGTGCGCCCCGGCGCGGCTGTCACGGGGTGGACGCCCCTCAGGCCGGGGCCCGGCGGGACCCGGGGCCTTCCCGCCGGCCCGGGCCGCCCCCGGTGACACTGGCAGCCCTGGGGAGTGGCCGTGAGGGGCTGCCGCGGCCCCCACCCGCGGCGCGGGGAGCCGCGGGTGCCCTGACACCGGGCAGGGACACCGGGTGGGGCCGTCCGGGCTGTGCAGCCCCTGGGCCGGCTCCCGGCAGCTCCGGGCCCAGTGTCCTGGGGCAGGTGTTTCCCCCCGGGGCCGGGGGGCTGGTCCCGGTGCCCGCCCTCACCCCCCTCCCTCCCTCCCTCCCGCAGTGCCCGGAGCCCCGCAGCGGCGGCGGCAAAGATGCCGGACCGCGACAGCTACAACAACGGCAGCAGCGGCGATGAGGTGGGTGCCAACGCCGACGACATCTGCCGCGATTTCCTGCGCAATGTCTGCAAACGAGGCAAGCGCTGCCGCTTCCGGCACCCCGACATCAGCGAGGTCACCAACCTGGGCGTGCGCAAGAACGAGTTCATCTTCTGCCACGACTTCCAGAACAAGGAGTGCGTCCGTCTCAACTGCCGCTTCATCCACGGCACCAAGGAGGATGAGGACTGCTACAAGAAGACGGGGGAGCTGCCCCCGCGCCTGCGGCAGAAGGTGGCGGCCGGGCTGGGCCTCTCGCCCGCTGACCTGCCCAACAGCAAGGAGGAGGTGCCCATCTGCAGGGACTTCTTGAAGGGCGACTGCCAACGGGGCGCCAAGTGCAAGTTCCAGCACCTGCAGCGGGACTACGAGTACGAGGCACGGGGCATGGCCGCGCGCGAGCAGGGCATCGTCCCCACCGTCCGCCGCTATGACCCCTATGACGCCATCTACGACCCCGACCGCTACGACGACCACGACCCCGTGCTGAAGCGGCGGCGGGTGGACGGGCTGCACTTTGAGACCTACGAGTACAGCTTCACCAGCCCGCGGACGGTGGAGTACCGGCTGCTGGAGGAGGAGAACATCATGCTGCGCAAGCGCGTGGAGGATCTCAAGAAGCAGGTGAACAACCTGCTGGCCACCAACGAGGTGCTGCTGGAGCAGAACGCCCAGTTCCGCAACCAGGCCAAGGTGATGACGCTGAGCTCCACCGCCACCGCCACCGAGCAGACTCTGGCCCCCACCGTGGGCACCGTCACCAACTACAACCACAGCATCGCCCAGACCCACACCACGCTCAGCAGCCAGGCCCTCCAGCCCCGGCCCGTTTCCCAACAGGATTTGGTAGCTCCCGCCGGAGCCCAGGCGGCTCCCCCCACCAACGCCGCTCCCCCCATGAACCCCGAAATCACCCCGCTTTCGGCCGCCTTGGCCCAGACCATCGCGCAGGGCATGGCCCCCCCGGTCTCCATGGCGCCGGTGGCCGTCTCGGTGGCGCCGGTGGCCGTCTCGATGGCGCAGCCACTGGGTGGGATCACCATGAGCCACGCCACCACCCCCATGGTGACGTACCCCATCGCCTCCCAGAGCATGAGGATAACGGCCATGCCCCACTGACCCCCACCGCCGTGGGGGCTGCACCGCCGGCCCGGGGAACGGGGCAGCCGGCCGACCGCGACCCCCGGCTGAAACTGAGCCCCCGGGGGACGCGGGAGGAGGAGGAGGAGGAAGGGCAGACCCTCCGCAGCCTGTGGACAGTGTTGAGGGCTCCTGCGTGGGGGCTCGCCAGGGTGGGTGGGGGTGCGGTAATCCCCCTCCAGGCTTCGTGCCTCGGTCCGGCACCCGCCGCAGGGGGTTGCCCGTAACACCTCGCGGGGGGTAGGGGCTGCTCCCGGCGCAGCCCTGCGTGCGGACACGGCCCCCCCCGGCGGGGCCCGTGTTCCGGGTGGGGGACGGCACCGGGGCCGTGGCTCCCCCAGCCCTGTAACGTTTTCGACTATTAAAGACCCCGAAGCTGAACGGCGATGGCTCCCGCCCCCCGCGCCGCGCGGCTCTCCGGGAGCGGCCGGTGGCCCCGGGAGAGGGAAGGAAGGGCCGGGGCAGGCGGGGGAGACGCGGGACACCGGGGCGGGACGGGGCCCGGCCCCGGGCGCGGGTGGCGGCGAGGCACGTCACACTCCCCGGGGCCCCGCCCAGAAGCGCTGTCCGCCACGCCCCCTCCCGTCGGCTCCGCCCACTGATGCGCAAAGCAGGGCCGCCGGGCGGGGCGTGGCTGCGGGCGGGCGGGCGGCCAATGGGCGGCGGGGCGTGGCTCCGGGCGGGGCGGTGGCGGCGGAGCGGCGGCGGCGGCGGCGGGATGGAGCGGCGGGGCGCGGGGCTGGCGGCGCTGGGCGCGCTGGGCCGGCGGCTGCTCTGGGCGCTGCCCGCCTACGCCGCGGGGCTGCTGGGCCTGGGCGCGGGGGCGCTGCTGCTGGCGCTGGCGCTCTACGCCGGCTGGCGGCGGCGGCGGCGCGCCCGGGAGCGCGGGCTGCGCCTGGCCGCCCGCCTGCAGCGCGACGAGGAGGCCGCCGTGCGCGCCGCCGCCGCCGGGCTGGGCGCGGCCCGCGGGGAGCTGCCGGCATGGGTAAGCGCGTGCCCGCCCGCCGCGCCGTTATCCCCGGAGGCGGCAGCCCGGGCGCCGCTGTCGGCGTCACTCCCTCCCCCTCGCCCTCCGCCGCACCGAGCCCCGCTCGAGCTTCCCGCCGGGTGGGGCCCCCGGGGCTGCGCCGCGCCCCCCTGCCCGCCCCCCGCCCCGCCGGGGCCCCCCTGCGACCGCCAAACGCGTATCGCATCCGCCGCGGCCCCCGGGCGGGGTCCCCCCGCTCGCCCCCCCGCCGTGGGCGGCCCCCCCGGCAGCCGCCCGGGGCCTTCCGGCAGCGCCGTGGCCGGGCCGTGACTCACCGGGCCCGGGGGGGCCGTTTCCTGCCCGGCCGCGGGGGGGCCACGACCCCCGTCCCGTGGTGCTGGGGGGGGCGGCACCCCCTTCTCGGCCCCTTCCGCCCCCTCCCGGGACCCCCGGAACGACCCCGCCGGGACCGGGCTCGGCAGCGGGGCCGGAGCTGCCGCCAGATGCTGCTCACGGCTGCGGGGGGTGACACCCCCCGGCGGGGTCCCACCGGCCCGGCTGGGGAGACTGCGGCACGGGGCTGGGCGGGCCCAGGACCCCTCCCGGCCTCACGGCACCCCCGGCCCCTCTGCCCGCAGGTGAGCTTCCCCGACGTGGAGCGGGCGGAATGGCTGAACAAGGTGAGGTGTCCGTCTGTCCGTCCCTCCCTGCCTCCCTCCGTCCATCCCTCCGTCCGTCCCTCCATCCGTCCGTCCCCCGTCCCACCGCCGGCAGGTCCTGGCCCAGGCCTGGCCCTTCTTCGGGCAGTACATGGAGAAGCTGCTGGTGGAGAGCGTCGCCCCGTCCATCCGCGCCTCCAACAGCCACCTCCAGACCTTCACCTTCACCAAGGTGGACATGGGCGAGAAGGTAGGGCCGCCCTCGGGGGTGGGGGTACCCCCATCACCCCCCATCGCCCTCCTGCTCACCGCTGCCCCCCCGCAGCCTCTCCGCGTCCTGGGGGTCAGGGCTCACCCCGGCGCCCACAAGAAACAGATCCTGCTGGACCTCAACATCAGGTGAGCGGCCGGAGCCACCCGTGTGGCGACGGCGCCAGGTCTCGGTCCCCTGTGCACCAGCTCCCCCTCGCTGGGGGGGTGTTGTGGTGAAGACCCCCATCCCCGCGTCCCGTCTCCGCAGCTACGTGGGTGACGTCCAGATCGACGTGGAGGTGAAGAAGTTCTTCTGTAAGGCAGGGGTGAAAGGCATGCAGGTGAGGGGGGCTCTGCCCCCGCTGGCGGGCTCGGGGGGCAGTGGGGCTGGGGGCCCAGGGAGCTGACAGGGTGGGGGTCACGTCTCGGCGCTGCCCCCCAGCTCCACGGGATGCTGCGGATCATCCTGGAGCCCCTCCTCGGGGACGTGCCCATCGTGGGGGCCCTCACCATGTTCTTCATCCGGCGCCCGGTGAGTGCCCCCCCGCCAAGGGCCGGCAGCCCCAGCCCCCCCAAGCAGGTTGCGGCGGGGGTCTGGCCCCCCGTCCGACCGCATCCCCCCCCCTCAGACCTTGGACATCAACTGGACGGGGATGACCAACCTGCTGGACATCCCGGGGCTCAGGTGAGCCCCAGCCCGGCTGCGGCGCCGCCCCGGCCCCCCCGGGACCGCCCGTGCGCCCCCCGTGACCGTGCCCCCCCCCAGCTCGCTGTCGGACACGATGATCATGGACGCCATCTCCTCCTACCTCGTCCTGCCCAACCGCCTCCTGGTGCCGCTGGTGCCCGACCTGCCCGAGGCCGCCCAGCTCCGCAGCCCCCTGCCCCGGGTAAGGGGTCCCGGGGGGTGGCGGGGGGCCCCTGCGCCGGCCCCCCCGGCTGACGCCCCTCCGCAGGGCGTGGTGCGGGTGCACCTCCGCGGCGCCCGGGACCTGCGCTCGAAGGACCGGTTCATGGGGGGGCTGGTGGAGGGCAAGTCGGACCCCTACGCCGTCCTGCGCGTCGGCAGCACCCAGGTCGTCACCAGCCGCGTCATCGATGACAACCTCAACCCCACCTGGGACGAGGTGTACGAGGTGAGCCCCCCGCCCGCACCCGCCTCATGGCCCCCCCGGGCCAGCTGGCGTTGGGGTTGGGGGGGCACAGGGACCCTCCAAGCATCCCCAGCCCGGCCGTGGGGCAGGGGCACCCCAGCGCGGCCGGGCTGGACTCGGGGACCCCCGTGAGGCCCCCAGCCAGGCCGCGGCAGGCGGGGGCCCCCCGTGTGCCCCCCGCTGACCCCGGCCCCCAGTTCATCGTGCACGAGGTGCCGGGGCAGGAGGTGGAGGCGGAGCTGTTCGACAAGGACCCCGACCAGGACGACCTCCTGGGCAGGTGCGGGGGGGCCGGACCCCCGGGCTGGCGGCTGGGGGGGCCGCTGCCCCCCGGCCCCGCAGCTCACGGCCTCTCCTACCCCCCCAGGATGAAGCTGGATGTCGGGGAGGTGCTGAAGGCCCGAGTGCTGGAGGAGGTGGGTGCCGGGGCAGGGGGTGCTGGGGGGGCCGGGGGGGCCGTGCTGACCCCTCGGCCCCCGCAGTGGTTCCCGCTGCAGGAGGGGGGCCAGGGCCGGCTCCACCTGCGCCTCGAGTGGCTCTCGCTCATGTCCGACACCTCCAAACTGGGCCAGGTGAGCGGGGCTCAGCACAGAGATGAGTTTGCCAGGGCTCAGCCCAGCTGGGGCGGGGGGGGGGGGGGTGTCACAGGAGGGCCGTCTGCCCCAGCCGACCCCCCCCGGGCACATCCCCCAGGTTTTGGAGAGGAACCGGACGATTGTGGCCAAACCCGATCCCCCCTCAGCCGCCATCCTGGTCGTGTACCTGGACCGGGCCGAGGAGCTGCCCGTGAGTGGGGGTCTGGGCAGGGGGGGGTGTGTGTCAGGGCTGCCAGTTCCTGCCCTGTGGGGTCACAGGTGCGTGGGGCCCCCCCCGGCCCCCCCATTTCCGTGCAGGTGAAGAAGCCGGGCAGGGAGCCCAACCCCATGGTGCAGGTCTCGGTGCAGGATGTCACTCGGGAGAGCAAGGTGGGCTGGGGGGTGTGGGGGGGTCCGGTGCAGCCCCGCAGGGGTGGGCTTGGGGTGCAGGGGCCCGGCCGACCGGCGGGGGTCTAACCCCGCTCCCCCCAGGTGGTCTATAACACGTCAGCTCCCGTCTGGGAAGACGCTTTCCGCTTCTTCCTGCACGACCCCGTGAACCAGGACGTGGACATCCAGGCGAGACCCCAGCCCCATTTCCCCTCTCATCCCCGCCAAAGCCCTGCCCCGTTACCCCCCGCCAATCCTCCAACCGCCCTTTCTCCCCAGATCCCCCCGTGCCCCCTTCCCCCGTGCCGCATCCCCGTGACCCCCCCGTGCCCCCCCAGGTGAAGGACGACCCCCGCCAGAGCAGCCTGGGGTCCCTCTCGCTGCCCCTCGCCCGCCTGCTCGAGGCGCCGGCGCTGACGCTGGACCAGCCCTTCCAGCTCCAGCGCTCGGGGCCCGGCAGCCGCCTCTACATGAAGCTGGTCCTGCGGGTGAGGGGGGTCGGGGGGGCCGGGGGGGGGCCCTGCCCCTGCCCACCCCCCCCGCTGACCCCCCCGCCCCGCAGGTGCTCTTCTTCGACGCCCCTGAGAGCGGCGGCCCCCCGCCCACCCCCTCAGGGCGGCCGGAGCCCCCCGCCAGCGGCGGCACCCGCCGGCCCACCCAGGCCAGCCCTGACCCCAAGTTCGGCACCGAGGTGGGGAGGGGATGGGGGACCGGGGGGCTCAGGGCTGGGGGGACCCGCGGCGGGGAACGGTCCGGGGGCTGGAGGGGAGCCGGGAGAGAGCGACGTGGGATGGGGCGGGGGGGCAGGATGGGGCTCGGGGCCCCGGGGGGGCAGGATGGGGGTCCTGGCGGGGGGGCAGGGGGTCGGGCCGGACGCCCCGGTGCCAGCGTCGCCGCGTCCCCAGCACGTGCTGCGGATCCACCTCCTGGAGGCCGAGGACCTGGTCGCCAAAGACAACTTCTTCAAGGGGGTGGTGAGGGGCCGCTCCGACCCCTACGCCGCCGCGCGCGTGGCCGGGAGGGTCTTCCGCAGCCGCGTGGTCAAGGAGGACCTCAACCCCCGCTGGAACGAGGTCTACGAGGTACGGGGGGGCCCCGCGCCCCGTCTGCCCCTGCCCCGGGCGTCCCGCCCGTGGGCGTGGATCGTGGATGTGCCGCAGCGGGGGGGTCCCGTGTGTCGTCCCCTCGCCCGGGAGGGGAAACTGAGGCGGGGGGGCTGGGGAGGGCCCCACCGGTGACACCTCTCCCCGCCCAGGTGATCGTGGACGACGTCCCGGGGCAGGACGTGGAGTTCGAGCTCTTCGACAAGGACATCGACAAGGACGACTTCCTGGGCCGGTGGGTGCTGGGGGGCGCGGGGGGGGCGGGGGGCTGCGGGGTGGCACCCCCAGCCCTCACACCACACACCACCCCCCCCCCCCAGGTGCAAGGTGCCGCTGAGGCGGGTGCTGAGCAGCCGCGTCGTGGATGAGGTAGGAGAGGGGCCGGGGGGCCGCGGCGGGGGGCCGCGGCGGGGGTCTCACCCGCCCTCCCCGTCCCCCAGTGGCTGCCGCTGCAGGAGGTGAAGTCGGGGCGGCTGCACGTGCGGCTGGAGAGCCTGACCCCCCGCCCCAGCGCCGCGCTGCTCGAGCAGGTACCGGCCCCGGCCCCGCGCGCCCCCGCGCCGCGGCGGGACCCCCAGCCCACCCCGGCCCCCGCCCCCCAGGTCCTGCACACCAACAGCCTCCTGCAGCCCGCCCGGGGCGAGGAGCTCGCGGCCGCTCTCCTCTCCGTCTTCGTGGACCGAGCCGCCGACCTGCCGGTGAGTGGCTGCCCCGCGCCTGGAGCCCCCCCGGCCTCCCTCGGCCCCCCCGGCCCCCCTCGTCCCCATCGTCCCCATTGTCCCCATCGTCCCCATCGTCCCCGTCCCGCTGTCCCCAGCTCCGGAGGGGCTCCAAGCCGCCCGCCGCCTTCGCCAGCCTGGCCGTGCGCGACGTCACCCTCAAGACCAAGGTAGGACGTGGCGGGGGCCGGGGGAAGCCGGGGGGGGGGCGAGGGGGGGTCTCTCACCTGCTCTCCTGCCCCCAGACCTGCGCCCCGACCGCTGAGCCCGTGTGGGACGAAGGCTTCTCCTTCCTCATCAAGCGGCCCCACGTGGAGTCGCTGGAGCTGCAGGTCTCTGCCCCATCCCCGTGGCGGGGGTCCCGTCCCCGTGGCGGGGGTCCCGCCCGGGGGTGCTGAGCCGCCCGTGCCCACAGGTGAAGGAGGAGGGGGGGCAGCCCCTGGGCGCCCTCAGCCTGCCCCTGGCCCGGCTCCTGGCCGCCGAGGGGCTGGCGCTGGACGGCTGGGTGCCGCTGGCCGGGGGGGGCCCCGGCAGCCAGGTCCTGCTGCGGGCGCAGCTGGGGGTGAGTGACGGGATGAGGGGGCGGGTGGGGGGAGTTGGGGGGCCGGGACCCTCCTCATCCCCCCCCCGCTTGCCCCCCAGGTCCTGGTGTCGCAGCAGGCGGAGGCGGGGGCCGGCAGCGTGGCCCCGGCCGGGGGGGACGCTGCCCCCCAGCCCGCGGAGGCGCGGGGGGAGGAGGAGCGTGGGGCCGGGGGCCTGCGCCAGCGCCTGCTCCCGGCCGACAGGTAGGGCTGGGGGGCGCGAGGGGGCCGGGGGTCCGGGGGGTGGCACTGACCCTCTGCCCCCGCAGCCCCCCGGAGCCGGCGGAGGGTCCCCTGGGCCGGCTGCAGCTCACGCTCTGGTACCACGGGGACGAGCACAAGCTGGTGGCCATCGTCCACGCCTGCAGGTGAGGCCGCGGGGCGGGGGGCCGGGCGGGGGGCTCGGGGCTGGGCCCCCCGCGCTGAGCCGTGTCCCCCCCAGGAAGCTGCGGCCGGTGTCGAAGGAGCTGCCCGACCCCTACGTGTCCCTGGTGCTGCTGCCCGACCGCAGCCGCGGCACCAAGAGGAAGACCAGCGTGCAGAAGAAGACCCTCAACCCCGACTTCAACGAGAGGTGGGGGGCAGCTCGGGGCGGGGGCCGCCTGTCCGGTGCTGCCCTGTGCTGCCCAGTACGGCCCAGTACAGCCCAGTACAGCCCAGTCTCCCCAGGTTCGAGTGGGACATGTCCCTTGAGGAAGCCTCGCGGCGCAAGCTGGAAGCGCACGTCAAATCCACCCTGTCCTTCATGTCGCGCGAGAAGGAGGCGCTGGGGAAGGTGGGGGGGTCTGGGGGGCCGGGGGGGGGGGCCGGGGGTCCCGGGGAGCCCCTCTGAGCCTTCCCTCTCCCCCAGCTCCATCTCGACCTGGCGCAAGTGGATCTGTCCGAGGGGCGAACCCACTGGTGAGTGGGGCCTGGCCGGGGGGGCTGGGAGGGCCTGGGGGCGCCCGGGAGGGCCTGGGGGCGCCCAGGGGGTCTCTCTGGGGGGGGGGGGCTGCGTCCCCGCCCCCCTCACCTCTCTCCCTCCAGGTATGAGCTGCGGGAGGAGCGGAGCAGCCCCTAGAGCCAGGGCCCCCCCGCCCCGCAGCCCCCGCCCCGCAGCCCCCGCTGTGCCTGGGGCCGTGGGCAGGGCGAGGGGGGCCGGGCCCCCCGGCTGCTGCTGCTGCCCCCCGCCCCCCCGCCTCGCCACTGACCAAAGACGCGCCGGGCGGGGGCCAGGCCGGGCCCCCCCGCGCCCCCAGACTGTTACGTACCTCGTGCCTTCTGCTCACTGCGCAGCCTCCGGGCCCGGGGGTCCCGGCCCGGGGGTCCCGGCCCGGCCTCTGCCCCTGGCCCCCGGGAGCTGCTTTTGTGAGAGCCGCTGCCCCCGCCGCCGCGCCACCGCCATGATGCCACCGCCGCCGCGCCACGACGCCGCCGCGCAGACCCCTCGCTGCCTCCCCGGGGCTGCGTCCCCACGTGTCCCCCCCGGCGCTAATAAAGGAGGGAGGAGACGGCGGCGGCTTCGTGTGGCCCTGGGGGTCCCGGGGGGCCTCGGGGGCTGCGCTGTCCCCCCGCTGACGTACTGCCGGGGGCTTCCCCCGTGGGCCTCCTCGTGGGGCGCTCGCCATCTGGGTGTCCCCACTGGGGTGTCGCCAGTGGGGGCCGCTCACGGGGGGCGGTCAGTGGGGTGTCCAGCCGTGGGACGACCCCCACGGAGGTGCCCCCCATGGGGTGCCGTCACGGGGTGCTCCCTCCCGCGGCGTCCCCGTGGGGCCGCCATCCGGGCGTCCCCCGTGGGCTACGGGCAGGGGGGTGGCCCCGGGTGGGGTGTGGCCGTTGGGGTGTGGCCCCTGGGCTGTCACCCGTGGGGGCGTCGTCCCCCCCCGACCCCGCTCCGTGCCCATCTATAGACAAAAAATCCCCCCCGAGACGGGGCGGGGTCTCGCCGTCTGCCCCGCCCCCCTCATGAATAATGCGTCGCCTAATTCGCGCGCGGTGACGCAGTCGGCGCGCGGCCAATGGGCGGGCGGTGACGCCGGTCGGTAGAAAGCGGCCGGAGCGCGGAGCGGGGACAGGAGCGGCCGCCGCCATGGTGGGGCACCGGCACCGGGAGGGGGCACCGGCATCGGGCACCGGCTGCCGCGGGCGGGGGATGCGCGGGCGGGGGGCACGGGGCGGACCGGGGCGGGGGTCGCGCCGGGGGGCGGCTGGGTCCGGAGAGCGGGGCGGGGGCTCGGTGGGGCGCGGGCTCGGTGTGGCGCGGGGGCTCGGCGGGCACCGGGCGCGGCCGGCGTCGCCATCCCCGAGGGCGCGGCCGGGGCCGGGGCCGGGGCCGGGGCCCGGGCCCGCTGACCGCCGCGCTCTCCCCGCAGTGCGACTTCTCGGAGGAGCAGACTGCGGGTGAGTGACCGGCCCCGGGAACGGGGCCCCGGCGACGGAGCCCGGGAACGGAGCCCCGGCCCCGTCGCCCCCAGCGCTTCCTGCGCGGCCGCGGCCTCTCCCGGGGCAAAGTCTCTCCCGGGCGGGGCCGTTCGTGCCGGGGGGTGCGGGGCCGGGCCTGGGGGTGCGGGGCAGGGCCCGGGGGTGCGGGTCTGGGCCCGGGGGATCGCGCGCGCTTCTTGCGCCATTTGCCCTTATATGGGCATAGTGCGGGGCCGGGCCGCGCATTCCTGCGGGGTGGGGCCGCCCCGGTTCCCTTCCGGGGGGGCGGGCAGCATCCCGGCGGGTTCCACCGGGAAACCGGATCCCGCCCGGGAGCCGAAACCCGCCCGGCGGCGGGGGGGGCGGCCGGGGTGGGGGGCAGGCAGCGGGGTCCCAGGGGCGCAGGCTGTGGGGCCCGTGGGTCAGGACCCCTCGCGGTGCCTCGGGGGGCCCCGGCGGGCCCCGGCGGCGCTGACGCGGGGGCCCGGCAGAGTTCAAGGAGGCGTTCCAGCTCTTCGACCGCACCGGGGACGGGAAGATCCTGTACAGCCAGTGCGGGGACGTGATGCGGGCGCTGGGCCAGAACCCCACCAACGCCGAGGTCATGAAGGTGCTGGGCAACCCCAAGAGCGATGGTGAGTGCCCGCCCCCCCCCCAGCCTCCCCAGGACCCCCGAGCCCCGGCCTCCGCCCACAGCCGCTGTCCCGCAGAGATGAACCTGAAGACGCTGAACTTCGAGCAGTTCCTGCCCATGATGCAGACGATCGCCAAGAACAAGGACCAGGGCTGCTTCGAGGACTACGTGGAGGGGCTGCGGGTCTTCGACAAGGAGGGCAACGGCACCGTCATGGGGGCCGAGATCCGCCATGTCCTTGTCACCCTGGGTGAGCATCCCCCCCTCGGGCACCCCCAGTCCCAGCGAGACCTCGGGGACCCCTTGGCCATCCCCCAGGACCCCCAAAGCCCGGCCAGCCCCAGGGACTCCACGAGCTCCCGGCCCGTCCTGGGGTCCCCGCGAGCACCCAGCCAGCCCCAGGGACCCCCGGTGTCGCCGCCCCCTCACCCCGGGTGATGCGGGCTGTCCCGCAGGCGAGAAGATGACGGAGGAGGAGGTGGAGCAGCTGGTGGCCGGGCACGAGGACAGCAACGGCTGCATCAACTACGAAGGTGAGGGCTGGGGGTCCTGGGGGTGCTGGGGGTCCCGGGGGCTCGGCCGCGGCCCCCTCCCTCCCTGACCATCATGTCTCCTTCCTTCCTCCCAGCGTTTGTGAGACACATCTTGTCAGGGTGACGCCGCAGGGGTACGCCTCCCCCCGCTCCCCTCAGTTACTTACAGTTTTTTTCCTTCCTTTTTTTTCCGGTGGTGTCTTTTTTTTTTTTTTTTCCCCCCTCTTTAAAAAAAGCAAAAAAAAAAAAAAAAAGGCCGCCCGGTTTGCGCTCTCGCCCTTGGTGCAGCCCTCCCCCCCGCATGCCCCTCTGCATGGAGCCCCCCCTGCGTGCTGGGGCCGGGACGCGGGTGCTGGCGTGGGGGGCCGGTGGAGCCCCCGGCAGCGATGGCCGCGGCGTCGGGCCGGTGCAGCGGCACCGGTGCCTCCCTGCGCTCTTCAGCCGTTTGACTTTGGTTTTCCTGCCTCTCTCCGGGACAAGGGCTGGGGGGGCCTGGCAGAGCCCCCCTCACCCTGCTCTCCCCCTTCTCTCCCCAGAGCTGGTCCGGATGGTGCTGAGCGGCTGAAGA
>NC_138605.1:3041078-3070122 GCF_964289735.1 Phaethon aethereus
TCATCAGGGCGCCATCCCCGCATCTTTGGGGCGCTGTCCCTGCTGCGGGCCTTGTCCCCGGCTGTCACTGGGCCGCGTCTCCTGCCGGGGCGCAGCCCCTGACCCACCGTGCCCACGCCCCGGTGCCCGCCGCGGCGGGGGCTCACCGGCAGCTTGGTGAGGGGCGCGTTGCTGACGTGCTTGCCGAAAACCTCCTCCTGGAACTGCAGCAGCTGCACCACCAGGCTCGACAGCGACTTGTTGGTGGGGGGCTCGGCCTGGATGTACTGCGGGGGCGGGGGGTCAGCGCCGCCGCCGCGGCCGGGCCCGGGGGGGCGGGGGCGGCGATGGCGGCGGCGGGGCCGTGACAGGCCGGGCCCGGCGGGGCGGGGGCCGGTGCCGGCGCCCCCCGCCCCCCCGCCGCGGCCTACCTTCTTGTAGTTCTTGCCGAGCCAGAGGCGGACGTTGTCGAACTGGCTGACGGTGTCCGAGGCCTCGTAGTACTTGACGTTGGGGCCGCCGTCCTTCTTCCGCACCGCCATCTTCGAGCGGGCCGGGCCGCCTCCCGCCGCCTCCCGCCGCGCCGCGCCGCGCCCGCTCTACCGCCCCCTGCCGGCCCCGCCCCGCGCCGCGCGCGCTCTACCGCCCCCTGCCGGTTCCGGGGCGCGCCGCCTCCTCCCGCCCGCCCTGCGCGAGCGCTGCCCGCTCGGTACCGGCGCGGCCGGGCCTCGGCGCCCCCTGCCGGGTCGGGAGCTCGGCGACGCCCGCGCTGCGGGGGGAGCCGGCCCGGTAGGGCGGCCCCGGGGCGGGGCCGGGAGCGGCGGCGGGGCACCGGGAGGGGCTGGGCGGGCGGCGGCGGCGCCCGGCCTAGGCGGAGCGCGGCGGAGGCTGGCGCGGGAGTCACGGTGGCCGAGTGGTTAAGGCGTTGGACTCGAAATCCAATGGGGTTTCCCCGCACAGGTTCGAATCCTGTCCGTGACGCTCGCGCCCGCTTTTGCGGGGCTGCCTCAAACGGCCCCCCGGGGGCGCGCGGGGGGGGGGGGGCGCCTCCCACCCACCATACCAGCTCTTTTGGCAGCGGGGCTCCGGGGTGGTGGGTTTCCTTTTGGGGGGGACCCACGCCTCGGGGGGCTGCAGAGCCGGGTATGGGGCACAACGCCCAGCGGTGGGGCCCGTGCCCCCTCCCCCGGAGTGAGCCGGGGCGAGGCAGCGCTCGATCTCGGCAACACAAGGAGATGGGAGGGACCCTGCGACCGGTGCAGCCCCCGAGATGGGGAGGACCCCCCCAAACCCACCCGTGGGACTGAGCCCCTCTGTCAAACACCCTCCGTCCTCGCCGGGGGGGGGGGTCGGGGAGCGGGCGCAGACCCCCAAGGCCCCGAGACGCTGATAAAGCAACCAGAACGCTGTTTATTGATCCCTTGGACCCCCGCCTCCCGGCAGGACAGACCCCGGCGGGGAAAGTGCTGTAAAAAACAACAAACCAAACGTAAATAAATTAAGTTCCCAACAAGTAAACGCAAGCAGGGTCCGAGGTGCCCGTCCACTTGGAAAACAAAACGGAAGTGGGGGAAATAAAACAAGAAAAGGCCAAAAAAGTATAAAAAAATACAGAACCACAGTCACAAGTGTCTGGAGAAGTAACACCAGTAACAGCAGGGAAAGCGGAGCCGAACACCGGGAAGCATGGGGCAGGACAGTGCCCATGCGCGTGGGGGACGCGCGGGGGTCTCGAGCTGGGGGGAGCGGGGAGCTGGCCTCTCCCAGGAAGGAGGGGGCTGGGGCATGCACAGAGAGAGGGGCCCGAGGGCCCCGGGGAGGGCGGCAGGGGGAAAGGCTGGTCCCCAGCACCGACTGCCCAGCGCGGTGGAAGGCCCAAGCCCTCGCCGGGCACTGGCAGCTGCTCCGGGGCCGGTTTGGCTCCAGGCGGCCGCAGGGCCCAGGCAGGGCCCCGGGGGCGACGCTGACAGCCCCCGGTTCAGGGACTCCCCAGTCGAGCCCCTTCCCCAGCCCAGGGGAAGGAGGGGGGGGAGCGGACCCCCGCTGCCGCCACACTGCGCGCTCGGGGGCAAGGCCTGGAGAGACGGCAGCAGAGAGACGCCGGAGAGCGAGGCGGAAAATCCAGAGCGGGAGAGAAAGCCCAGGGAGGATTCGGCCACCGGACAAGCGAGAGCTGCCATCAGTCCACAGCAAGAGCTGAGCTGGGCCTCTGGGTTTGGGCTGGACCAGGAGCCGGGCTTCGGGAGAGGCACCAAAACAGAGGCTGGGTCCGCGGAGTCGGACAGGACGCGTGCGGCACTGCGCCTTCTCTCCGGGGAGATGTGCAAGGGGCGAACACGGAGGGGCCGCAGGGTGTGCTCACCGCTGCGCCGAGTGTTTGAGTAGTATCTGCCAGAGGCGTTTAATCATTTCAGCTAGGAAGCAAGAGGTTCGAGGGAAGAGCGCCCTAAGAAAACCGTGTCGGTGACTAGGGAACACCAGCAGTTTTGACCGGCTACCCCCGGTCTCCGCCTCTGCCCCTTCCCCCTCCTCTCCCTCGTCAGCACGAAGCGTTTCTCTGTGCGAGTCCTTAGATCTCCTCCACTCCGTGTGCAAATATCATCACCAGTCCCGGCTCTAGCACCATGTCCTCGCCCATGTGCTGGTTTTCGCAGGCCATCACCACCACGGCCTGCTTGCCAGGGATGCGCTTGGCCACATAGTTCTCGTAGTACCGCCGGTTCATCTGGCGGGTCTCCAGCGTGGCCAGGCCCTGCGGCCAGTTCCGCTCGTGGGCGTTCTCGATCAGCTCGTTGATGATGGACGTGGGGCAGCCGCTCTCCACCAGCGAGCGCTTGATGACGGCCTGCAGCACCGCGTCCGGCGTGGAGATCATTCCACCCCACCGCGTCACCCGGGCCGGCTGCAGGGAGTTCACCCACCTGGTGAGAGACACGGGGACAAGCGCTCAGTGCTGTGCATTTTCGGTGCCTCCCACCAAAACCGGGGAACCGTTCTGCCTCTGGTCTGCTCCGCGCTTGGGAGAGAGGCTGGCTGGGGAAGGCATCCATTTCCCCACCTACCCCTCCCCTGTTTTCACCCCCAAACGCGACCCAGCTGCAGCTTTCAGCTCCACTACTCACTCCCCGGAGGGAGGGGAAGAAAGGATGCGATGAGAAGCTGCTTCCTCCGGCCTTTCTCACAAGGAGGAAGGAATCTGGCAGCTTCCTGCTCGTGGGCAGGATGCAGGTGGAAGAATAAAAACGGTCCGAGCCCATTGTGCAAAGCAGCTCATGAGCCGCTCCCCAGAGCAACCCGCAACTGCCCCGTGCTTCTGAGAAGCATTTTCTTCTCAAACCTTTGCCTTGGAAGGCGCTTCCCCCCCGCTCCAATCCGTCAGCGAAGCTGGCAGACTCCCGGCTCCGCTTGCACCCCGGGGCTGCCCAGCTCCTCCCCAATCGGCACAAGAACCAGCACTTACTCCAGGATTTCGTTGTATTCGATGGTCTCCTCCAGGTTCTGCAGGTTGGGGTTGACGCTGCGGATGGCGCGCATGTAGGCCTTCAGCAACTGAATGTCCCGTTTCTGCAACAGGCAGGACACGGCGGGGTTTGCAAAATGGAGTCAGCGCCACGGCTACACGTCACAAGACCAGACCCCAGCGCAGCAGCGGGGAGCGACACAATCCTGCCCGTTGGCTCGGCCACCGTCCCAGCGGCTGGACCACAGAGGTGCGGAGCAGCAGCAAAGCCCCGGCTGCGCTCAGCTCGGGCTGCTCCGCAGCCGCCGCCTTCGTCCACAAACCTCTTTTGGTGTTTGGCGTCCAAGCAGGCGAGACGGACCTGTCCCACGAGAGACCCCGCTGCGAGACAGCCGCCTCGCGCACGCAGACCTACCTGCTCGGCCAGCTGATGCTTGTGCTCCGCCGAGGTCTTCTCCAGCTCGGCGATTCTCGTCTGCTGCTGCTGCACCACGGATCTTAAGTGCTTGATGCAGTTGTGGTTTGGCAGCTCATCTTTGGGCATTTCCAAGCTGCGGAGCGTTACAGGAAAAGGTGGAGGCCCCACATTAGGGAAAGTTACACACCAGAGCACTTGGCATAAGCACGTAAACAGTCTGCAGAACAAATCCAGTCTTGGAGGACTTGCCAAGAGCCCTGGGGAGCCCGGCGCCGTAACCTCCGATAGGTGTAGGAAGGCCTGCTCCCTGCTGCGTCTCAGGGCCAAGCCAAACGGTCTGGGGAAGAGCCACGGCAACAAACCCCCACCAGGTCAGCAGGCGATGGGGATTTTCCTCCTCCAAAGTGATCAGGGCTCGCAACCAGGTCCCGCACTAGGCAGCCCGTGGGCCTGATCCAGTCCCTGACTTCATCCGAGGAGACTGGATAGTCTCCAAAGCCAACAGTCAGTCACCACCTGGCTGGATGCACGTGAGTGGGAAGGACATCGGCACCAAGCGCACAGGCGCCAAGGCCAGACCAGCCACCCACCGCTCCTGGCTTTCGGCGACACGTAGGAGGGAGCAGAGCTCACGCTGGAACTTGTCCCAGGGGGCTGGAATGGCTCTGGGCTCTGGCCTTTGTAGGCCTCAGTACCCCGTTTCCAGCAGCCAACGGCCACCTGAGCCTCAGCAATGAGCTGAAGAGCCAGGGGTTTTGAACCAAGGTTAAAAAGAAATGAGTTTGACTAAAAATCCTTCCCAACACATTCTGCAGCACCATGGCCTTCAAAGCCCCATGACCCACGGAGCTCTGTGCCCTGGGGGAAAAGGGGTGCCGGGCACCGAACCCCAGTTTCCTTCCCTGACCCTGTGGTCCCCGCTCTGCCCACCCTCTGTGGCAGAGCCCCCCCAAGGGCCATCCTCACCCGCATCCCTGCTCGCAAGTCACCGGACGCTTTGGATTGTGCTCGCAGTCGTTGAGGTGAGACATCAGGTTGTCAAGTCGCACAACTGCCGTACAGCCGAAAACAGCGTTGTCGCAAGTGATCTGCAGCTTCGAGAGCATATTACGCATGATCCGCGGGACGGGGCGGAGGTGGGCAACCGTCACGACGCTGCGGTCCACGGGGCACGTCTGCTGCTGGGAGAACCACTGGGTGATGCAGGCATTGCAAAAGGCGTGCTCGCAGTGAGGAGCCTGCGGAGGGGCAGAGAACAGCCACGCGTTACTCAGACCCAGCCAGGAAACGTTTGCTGGCTCATGTATGGAGGACAACCTTGACGAGAGAAAGGCTCTCAAGTCTTCGAGGGATGCACGGCAGCTCCGTGCTGCCTTGGGAGAGGAAAGCAAAGGGAAGAGGCACCTCCGTTACACAAGCAGGCACGATGCCCACGCAGGGGAATGAGACACCAAAAGCAAGACCGGTAAAGACCAGAGCCATGCACAGTACCTTCCACTACAACACGAGAGGCACTGGTGCAGAGCCATCCTCCCTTCCCTTGGAAGAGCAGGTGCCCACCTTCACCTCGCTCTGGTTTGAATTTGTGTGCCCAACCCCACCAAGGTACTCTCTCCCCACCAGAGGTGGGAGCAGTGCTCCTGCTGCGCTCCATCCCAGGTAACGCTGCCTCTTGAAAGGGCTGAGGGGGCAAGACAGATCGGGAAGCTAAACTGAAACATTTTTCCAGGGCAGATCAGAACATTACTTCACTGTATTTACACAGCTGGGCTCTGCTCTTGCCTTCAAGCTGCAGTTGAAAGAGTGTTAAGACTGGGGAGGGGGAGTGGGACAGACGCCAGCTCTTCATACAACAGAGAAGAACTCTTTCTTCCACAGAGCAGAAACCCAGAGTTACAGGAAGGTCAGACGCATTCAGGGCTAAGTCTCATTTACAAGCTGCTCCCCCAGCGCACACTGCCTTGCAGGCTGCCTTGTACCAGCCGACAAAGGCAGACGGCGATTGCAGGACGTACGCCGAATTAGGGTTCACCCGTTCAAGCTACGGGACCATCTTGGGAGTTTCAGTGCAGCCCCCGTGACAACGCAGCTCGAGCCAACCAGGCCAGCACAGCATCTCCGAGCCAGCCCGCAGCTGAGCCTGCACCAGGCAAGGCAGCACATGCCGGGCTCTGGCAGAGGGACAGCCACTCCTCTCCCTTGCGTTTTCCTGAAGTCCCGCGCTCTGAGGCTTTGGCTTTCCCCGACCTCCACAAAGCTGGCCTCGCTGCTCCCCTCATGGTATTTTATCCTCTCAAGCCCATGCCCACCTCCACTGAAGCTTAGGGATTGGGGTACCGCAGCATCACCAAGCACAGACTGGAGATGCGATGGATAAATCACACCAGTGTCACTGGCTACTGCAGGCAGAGGGTCACCCTGTGCCCGTAACACAGGGACAGGCCCTGGGGAATCTCCATCCTTAAGAGATACGGAAATCTTGGGGCCAGATACAGCCCCTGAGATCAGACTGGAGGTGGCCCTGCTTTGACCAGGCAGAGGGACCTCGCAGGACGGGAGGAACAAGGAAAGAGTCCTCAGGAATTTGCTCCCTTCAAGCCAAGGGCTGTCAGAGGGCACAGCTTGTGCCTCGCTCCACACTCAGCCTCATCGCAGCTGCAGTTACTGCAGTGCTGGCAGGAGGAGGAGTGCTGGTACTCAACAATATAGGCTGTTAAACACGCTTGAGAAAAGCCTGGGATCAAGGGAGTTTATGATATCACATTCTCACAGGAGATTTAAATAAACCTGCTTAAGAAAGCAGCAACTTTGCCTCTGTTTTGTGCGATGGCCTGTGATCATGTTCACATGCTGACAGACTTTTTAAAAAGCAAAGCTGCTTTTGATGTAACAGATTAGCGTAGCTGGAAGGTGCTAACACACCATTTTCACTACAATAGGCTGCAGTTCCATGCACCCCCAGCCCAGTGGCACGGGGTGGGCTACAGCACACAGCCTCTGGGATCCCCGCGGGGCAGCTTACCAGCACGGCACAAATCACAGCTTTCGTGATGCTGTTTATTATTAAGCAATGAAACGGCAATAATTATGCACATGTTTCAGATTAGCTCCGTTTTATTTCAATCTGTTTTATTTCAAATGAAGCTGGATTTACGCAGAGGGTACTGAGCTACCCAGCACACGGCCACAGCTCGGCCAGTGGAGGAATGCCTCCGGCAGCATACAGACACTGAAGGGAAGAGGCAAGGACCAGGAGAACAAAGCCCCATGTAGAAGCCAGCTCCGCTCAGCACTGGCGAGGGGGCCATGAAAGCCCCCACTAACCTTGCCCCCCAGTTAATAGGGCTTAGGAGGACCGAAAGGCACAGGAGGGCCGGGGACTATGCAGTGTGCTGCACTGGAAGAGCTCACAGGAGCAGAGCTCACAGGAGAGTGCCGTCCAACAGTCCTTTCGCTTCGCAGGAAGTGGAGGGAGCGGAAGCAGCAGCTCCCCGTGCACACCCTCCTTCCCCGAGCGGCTGCACAAGCTGCAGAGTGAGCCGGAGGATCCACCAAACCACTCGGCTGTGCCGGGCCGGGGCAGAGGAGCGTGCTGCTACCAGGGCTGCGGTCTGTCCACCCTCCGAATGACATTCGGTGGCAGGGGGAGAGCCGAGCCAGCTCCCAACAGCAAGTAAAACAGATCAGCTCCATAGCATGGAGGAAGCATGTGTGCAGGGAAGCAGAGAGGGTCAACCAAGCATGAAGCCATAAGCAAGGGACAGATCTTGGCCATCTCCGCCTTGGGACAACCATCGCTGGTATGCAGCTGCATCAAGCTTTGGTAGACTTAAGAAGGGAGTAAGGAATGAAAGAGTAAAGGGAAACCTATCCCGACACAAGCTTATCCCTTCCTCCTGCCTCCTTGCTGACCCCTGGACATCCCCCAAACCCATAACTTTAGCTCATTTCCACCAGAACACACACAACTCAGACTTTTATCCCTGCTGCTGCTTTCTCACCCATGCTGTTGCCTTAAACCATTAGTAGGAAAGTTAAGAATCCATTGAGCTCACCTAATGCACACGCTGTGTGCGGCGCCCATCATCTGATCAAGACATCTAGAAGTCTGGAGCTGCAATCGGAGGCTTTCAGTAGCCACAGTCAGTGCTCAGACGGAAACCTACCTGAACCGGCTCCTCCAGGACCCCGCTGCAGATGGGGCATATAAGGTCTTCATCAACATCCCCCTGAAAACGTGCTACATCATACCCCATTGCTCATCACCGATGCCAGAACCCTGTGGAGGGAAAAAGAAGAGCAGTTAGGACCAGTTGAGCATCCTGTGGTGTCTGGACAGAGCAGGTCCCAGCCCTCACGGCACCCTGGTCCCCAAATTCCTGCGCTCTGCTCCCAGTGTGACCACCTGCAGTGGCCCCAGGCACGGCTGGAGCTCACAGCCAAGTGCCATATGGAGGAGCATGCAGGGGGAAGTGGTCTCAGCCCCATTTGTGTGTGCTGAACTGCTCCCCCGTTTTGACGCGCTGCTGGCATTGCTCCTCACCCACACATGCTATTGCTAACCCTGCTTCAATTTTTGTACTCGCTGGATGTTGGGTTTTGGTTTGTGGGGTTTTTTTGTAGAGGAGAGGACAGTGCTGGGGCATCTCTAAAGTGTGAGCCCAGTCCCGTGGGCTGAGCAGTGGGATGTGTGCCAGGGACTGTCCCTGGGTACGGCCAGACACCCGGCAGCCTCGCCGCATCGGCTGCAGAGGAACCAGCTCCTTCCCTGGGGACAGTGGCCCTGCTGGCTCCTGGCACCCTGGTTGCCCGCCGCAGATACTGTCCTCTGCTGCCATCTCCAGCAGCTTTCCCACTCAGCCGAGCAGACGCAGAGTGAAGACGCCCAACAGCGTCTGCAGCAGAGCGTGACCTCAGCTGGGTGCTCCAGCGCCTGGACGAGGAGTCCCCCCAGCTCACTGGACCTGTTGGGGCTCCTGCTCCCAGCATGGAGGGGGTGCAGCCCCAAGAGCAGCCCCTCAGGCACCAAGTCCCCATCCCTCCCTGCCAAGGACGGTATTCCCAGGTAACGCCGTTCACCAGCTTCTCATGCTATCTGCCAGAGGCTGACCTTGAGCTCTGCCCCGGCACACTGGCGGTTACCGGTTCCTCTGTGGCTTGTCCATAAAGAGCCAGCTCCTCCTCTCCCATTCTCACCAACATCAAAGTCTGTGACAAACCGCCACAGCCATACAGATTGACAGTGCACTTGACTCCAGATAAAGAAGTCCCCACCCCAAAAACAAAGAGGAGCCAGGAGGGATCAGAGCTGTGTGAGGGCACGCAGACGCCGCGTGAGGCTCTGAAACCACCATCCACATGGCGAGGAGACCGTGGCACGGCAGCTCTTCCAGCTGTGCAAACACCAGGAGCATCTACTTGCTCTGGAGGGCAGGTAGGAACTCGCCCTGCTGCTGCTCCACAGCCAGATGTGGCCACCCAGCCACAGCCAGCGGTGCCAAGCTCCTGCACCTCGGCCCGGCTGCTTGCACAACGCCACGTTCCTGCCCAGCCGGCTCTTCGCAGCTGAAAGAGCTTTGGCTCTAGACAGACGCAGCAAGCGGAGCTGGTTGTGGAAACCACTGCGTCTGCCCAGCTAGAGCAGCAAGGGAGGAGAGAAGGTGATGGATGGACAGAAAGGGAGGCTGTAGGTAATGCAATTGCTTCATGGTTGGCCCCTGGGACCCTCCCTGAGTCAAAGGGCAGCAGGGAGGGACTTCAATCAACTTGCTGGACACTGTGAAAGTCGGACAATAAATCACCTCCACGTGTGGATGGATTCTTCGCTTCCACAGAGCAGGCACAGACAAAAGACTCCTCTGATAGAGGCTGAGGTAGGGAAAGTCCCTGTGTCAGAGTTTGCAATTCAGATAAGATTAACGGCTGCAGGGAGAACGGATCTCTGAGCAACTAGGATGGGTTGCTCTTAAACCTTCCCATGCCTTTGGACAGATGCTGCTCTCCTGCACTAGGAAGGGACCCAAATCCCTTCCCATCCCTTAATGAGCCACTCACACTGCAAGTCTCAGCACCTCCAACACATTTACATTGGGTTCAAACCAACTGGAAGGGCAAACACGGATGTGGAAGACCCCGCACAACAGCTCCCGGCTGCCAGCTGAGCTGCTGCACCCAGGCAGCCTGCTAGCCCCCCACTTCGCAGCTGGGACCACTCTGACCTCCTCTGTGCTTGGGCCCTGGTTCATGCCTTGTGTCTTAATACGTCTCACTCGTGAGCAGCTCCATCAACAGCCTGCCCTCTCCTCCTGCTCGGGAGACACAGCACCTGCTCCTGCATGGGCACACAGGTATCGAAGTGGGCACCGCTTCCTCAGAACCACGCTGCCCGCCAACTCGGCTTTCTTTATCTTTTGCTTCCAACAAACAGCTGGGCAAGACACTAAACATCTTCACATCCGCTCAGGAAAGAGCCAAGCGGAGGGCAAAACACAAGCACTGAAAGCCAGCCTTGCCATCTGCCAAACAGAAGCCACATCAAAACTCTCTCCAGAAAGATTTCAGCACCTGGATGAGTCTGAGCCCCTCTGAATTCTTCTCGTTCCTCAGACCAGCTGTTCCTCCTTCTGCCAGATCCTCTGCGGGGCTCTGCCAGCATGCTGAAGCAAGGAGTGCCCTGCTGCTATCGCAAAGCAGAAACAGGAGAGCTGAAAGCACCTGCAAATGCTCGAGTGAGATGGAACTGGCAACCCAATCTCCCTCCTGCTAGGTCCAGCAGTGAATTAATGACCTGGCTCCGCAGGATACTGGATACACTCGTTCTTCCCTGGGCTCAGCAACCTGCAGGATGGCCCCAAAGAAGGTATCGCATAGCTAATACGAGCCAGTCCTACTTGCGCAGCGCTACTCAGCAAGAGCGATGATTCACAGGCTGCAGGGATCCATCATGTGCTGAACCGAAGCACAAAGAGCTTAGAAAATACCTTTCCTGGAATGGCTTGCAGAGGCACTCAGGCACCAGGGTGAAGCCAAGCCAAACGGTCTGCAACACGGGCAAGACACGATAGAGGGGAGAAAGGCTGGGCAGGAACCCAGACAAGCCCACTGCTGCAGGAAATTGCCTCTGCAGTAAACAGCAACCACCACCTATGATTATACTTGATTTAAGCAAATGAGCTTCCCAATCCTGCCCTCTCCAAATATGCACAGCTTCTTGACCCCAGCACCATCAGCCTCCCTAGGGCTGGGCAGGGAGAGGGGATAGCTCGCACAGATCAGAGGCCAGTCACAGAACTGGGCTTTAGCTCAAATTACAGAGAAAAGCTGGGATAAGTCACTTTTCCCCCGCCCCTTCCCTCCGCTTCCCTTGTCATCACGCTCCTGGGTCTTTGTAGATTGTGATCATCTTGGCCTGGGGACTCCAAGTGCCTGCACTGCTGCTCAACACAGAAGAGATCTACATAGCAACAAGGGCTTGATGCTATCAGAGAGGATCAGTAATTAACAAGTCAAAAGCACTCTGACATTCCTACCCTTACCCAAAGCCTCCTCAGCATCCACCACAGACAAAGGTTCCTAAGAAGCCCTTGGGGAAATAGAGGAGAGGAAAGGGGAAGGCAACAACTCACTCCCCAGCTGGTTAGAGCCATGCTGCACAGAGGACAGCCCCAAGCCTGTCGCATCCCCAAGGCACGGATCCCCCAGCTCCCCGATCGCTTCGGAGAGGCCAGCATCTCATCTCAAGCCCAAATTTGCACTGCTCTTCCATCCTCCCCACAAATACGACATCTAAAAGTTAAGGCAGACCGTCACGATCAATTCCCCCTACTCTGGTCACATGAGATTCATTCCTACATACCCAACGCATTGCAGTTTTGCTCCAAGTCTTGGTCAAAAAGGGGCTTCATTTGGTTTTCTGGCATGAGCTTATATCCGCCCTTCACATGGCAGCGCAGGATCACAGCGAGCGGGGCTGGGGCTCCTCCGACCCAAAGCATATCTACCTGTCTTTCGTCTTGGCAGCAACCACACAGATAAGATTTCCGTGGTCACACTGTGCTGTCTTCCAGCACAATAACTAACTGTTCCTGCCCCCAGAGGAAAATTAAATTGCTGAGAATAATTTTTCTGTTGACAAAAGAAAAGTTAATGGCTTAAAAAAGCTCCCCCTTCTCCTTGGAGAGAAAAGTCTGCATGGGAGCCCATGGATTTGTTCCACGGCCCGCAAAGCACATGTTCACTCCTTTCTGACACAATATGTTCAAGCCGCTGGATCCCAGACACTCCGGCTGAGCCAAGCTTTCTGGCTGGCCGACTGCTCTAGGCACGGTCCGTGGAGCAAGCCAGCATCTACCAGCTCTGGAGGAGCTCTCCACTCCACCAGCACAGGGAGACTGACTCATCTGGAGCTCACAGGGTTGTACTTCCATGCTCCTGCTCACCCACACAGCCAGCCCTCCTCAGTCCACAGCGGTTTCAGGCTACAAGCACACGTGGGCAAGGATCCAGAGCAACCTGGAAAGCGCCTGGCCCCAGACAGCTTTGCTGGGAAAGCAGCATCTTCCACAAGATCTCACCAGCACCGATGGCTGTGGGTCCCAGGGCAGGAGCAGACACCTCCACCTGCACCATGCAAACAGTGTGCCAGGCTGTCGGGAGACACTGACTCGCTCCAGGAGCTGACGAGTGCAAGTATTAGCAACAGGAGCAAAGACCAGCACAGAGGCAGACAACAGCACTGGAAGGGAAGCGAGTTTCACCCAGGTAAATGATGTGCTGGCTACAAAAGTCCCCGGGCCCCCAGCCGCCCAGGGGCTGGAGAAGGCCAAGGTTTGAAAGAGGCACTGACCCACCTCGACCCGTGTGGTTGTGCCAAGCGGAACAGGGACAGAGACGACTCTGCGCCCACACTAGAGCTTACCGAGATACACCAGCCCGGTCCAAGGCAAACAACAGACGACAACAGTGAGAACAAAGCCATCACAGGAGCAGAGCCAGCACCTACCTACTAAACACATGGCAAAAAATAAGCCTGCAAAAATCAGAGCACAGCGGTCAGTAAAGCCAACGACTGATGAAGAGCAGTGACCACCCCAGGGCCTTGTGTTCAAACACAGAGGCGTCCAGCTCCTCCCCGAGGACAGCAGCCACTGCCAGCCCCTGCCAGCTCCGCTGCCCGCCCTCCACACAGCCAGCCCCTCTTCTGAGCCAGTACCTGGTGCCAGGTCACTAGGGAAGCCCATCCCTTCTTTGGAAATACAGAAGACCAAACAGAATCCCTTAAAAAATTAAAAACAAACAAAGAAAACAAATCAAACTTAATCAGCCTGTGCTGGAAGTCTCGAGTGTCAGGCTTTGCCTGGTTCTCAGGGGAAAAAAAAAAGACACCATTTTCTCATTATTTCCAATATAAGCGTTGCCAACAGATACCAGAGCCGCTCTGCAGCTGGGATAGCTGGGGAGAAACCTGTTCTGTGAGCAGTGGTGTTTTTAATAATCTTTCCTAATTTCATCAGCTTTGTGAGCCAAAAGAAATAGAATTAAAACCAGAAAGCAAGGGGGAGGGGAGGAAAGGGAGAGAAAACAACATATGGATGCAAGAGGGGCTGTTCTGTAGCAGTTACAACCCAGCATGGGAGCCAGGACACCAGCGATCTCCTCACTGGTTTGCACTGTGTGTGTTCTGGGGCACCAACGCTTTGTCGTCTCGGTTTCCCTGAGTAAATACGTAACATCTCTGGCGGGGGCTGCATGGTTTCTGAAGCAGTCTTACCGCCGCTGGAAAGTTTCCAGAGCTGGGGGGAAGTGACCCAGAAGCTTAAAGAAGTCAAGTTTTGCAGCAATTGGCTCCCAGCCCCCAGGATCTGCATCAGCCTGGCCTCTGCTCCCAGGAGTCCAGGTCACACCAAGGCAAGAGGCTGCCGGCACTGCCGGTGGGACAGGAGAAGATCCATCACCAGGACGGAGCTACGCAGCGGCAGCTGCCCCGGCGGTGCCTGGAGAGAGCACAGGGTCTCTGCAGAGGAGCTGACCTTTGGCTGAAGCACTTTAGTGAAGGCATCTGGTGGGCTCCCATCACCCAGCCCAGACGAGGAGGCTGCTCGGATAAGGATCAAGGCTGGTGCCAGGACGCAGGCGAAAGGGCTCTGCTCAGCCAGATCTCTGGTCTGACAAGCAGACTGAAGACAGAAGAGTTGTCAGTGCTGAAGCTGTGCCCATGTCCGTGCCTTGCAGCTTTAAAGTAGCTCCTGACCTGACACAATGGAAATTTCACAGGAAACCCTCACGTCAGCAGCCGGCGCTGGCTGCGGCGACAGCAGCCTGCTCCCATACAACAGGGAGGATCCACCAGCCCAGCGACGGCGTGCACAGAGCCATGACGGTCTGTTGCTCTCCTGCGAGCGACCCAGTTAGCGCAGCCCAGCTGGCCAGGGGCAGCTTGCCAAGCCCGGGTGATTACTCGCCTGCCATCCTGCCAGCACCGCTCACTGCGGCTCACGACACCCCCCAGCATCTGAAATCTGGGCATTTTAGAGCACAGCGCGGTCAGCAGCGGTGACAAACTTGCCGGCTCCCCGCAAGCCACATACTTGAGATGAGCACCCAGCACACGGCCACCCTGCTCCGGGCTAGAGCCACCCGGCAGCCTCACGGCATTGCGGACCCGCCAGCCAGCAACAGCCCCCAGCATCACACAAGAAAGGAAGAGCGGTCTGGAAGTGAAGGTTAACAAGAACAGTATCGAATCCAAACATGCAGCATAATCTACAGCTGGCTAAAAGTCCCTCTGCCTGACCTAGTTGTCCAGCGACCCAGTTTCTAAACCACGCAGTACAGCGGGACAGAAACAAGCCCAGCGCATGTTCTGCATTCCTGGCTGGAGCCACTTCCCTGGGCTGCCGGGCCTGGCAGCGAAACGAAGAGGGCACTTGCTGGTACACAGGCTGAGCACAACTCCAAACTTCGCCCTAATCTGGAACCACGAGCCCTCTGCTCAGATACAGGCCCCATTTAATGGCAAGGAAGAGCTGGCACAACGTACATCCCGTAACTCCTCCGGAAACGAAACACCAGCAGTGCAGGTCTGGCTGCCGTATCCCCACCGGCTCTCTGCCTGGGGCGCGCGCCCGGCACCCACGTGGATGGTGGATGGGAATTACACGGCTGCGCGTTACAGAAATGTGAAGGCAGCAAGAACAAACGCTCCGTTTCATGAGATACAGGCTGGGGGCTACTGCGCTCTCCCCGCCGCGCAGGGCTTCGGCCAGACCGTTCCAAGCGACTGCATTTATAGACTTGCCTCGTGTCAGACCTTCCTGGTCCTTCTGATCATTACCTTGACTTTTCTGGTAGAAAATTACACGCCGTGCCCCCTGTGTTACGCGCTGCTCGACAGAGCGGATCTGATTTCAAATGCCAGCACCAAAACTGAGCGGGGTCCGGAGTCCAGCTGGCATGGGCAAGCCCGGGTCTTGTGCTCAGCGCTACCAGTGAGGTCTGGAGAGGCAACTCAGCAGCCGCAGGATCAGCTTCGCAGCCTTGCTCTGCCCATTGCTTTGCTTCTTCCCATTTTGTTGGCATTGGGCTTGCCTGCATGTGTGGAATAAGCCTGCATGGTTTAGTGGTTTTCCCAGGAATTTCTGCTTACATTTGGGACATCGATGGGCCAACGAGCTTAAAAGCCACTGGCACAGAGGAGAGTGCTGGTCTGCAGGCTTTGGCTTCTCCATCAAGAGTAACTGGTGAAGAGCAGCAGATACAACAAACCAGTTCTGCCTGCATGCACACCACCAGTAACCACCAGCTGCTTGGCATGTGCATAATTAACCACCTCACTAACGACACCACGGAGCAGCAGCACTCCCTCCCACCAAAAAAACCTGATCAGACTCTCAAACAGCCTCAGCTGAAACGTGACTCGTTCACTCCTCTCCCGCATTAATACACAGGGCCTCTAATTGCTGTCACACATACCCATGAAGCGGACAGCAATTTGAAGTAATTTACACTCCACTCGCAGGAAAAGCCAGCGGGGCAATCCTAACAGCACCCCAGTTTCAGGGGAGGGCCCGGCGAGCCTTCATGCGCTGTGATACAGCAACGCTCAAGCAGCGCTGCACTGAGTACGACGTGTTAAGACTCCGCACGCGGACTGGTACCACAGCGGAGCCGCACCCCGGGCTCGAAGGCAACAACTCCACCAAGGAGTTGGGTTCGATTGCTTTACCTGACGCTAGCTACTATCTTGATGCTTGCTTACTAATCCTTTAAAGGGTTACTGCCCTCTTCAACATCACTGTTGAGCTAATGTACTCGTTTTGGAACAATGGTGACAGGAGTTAATTCATTCCTTCTCCCAACGGTGTTTCCTTCAGCAGGAACAAAACGCGATGGATTCTGCATGCTCACTGCAGTCCCTCCCACACCTGAAATAATCGATATCCCCCAGGCCTAAAGCTTTTCTTGGGTGGAGGTGTTTCTTCAAAGCATTTTAGCCAGTTAGCAGACACTTCAGGAATGACCGTAATCCACAAAGTTTTAGTACATATTATTTTGATTCAAGAAGCCACAGGCAAAACACAAAAATATTACTCATTTGCTAATTAAAAGCCAAAAGCACTAACCGTACAAATCTAACAGCTCTTTCCATAAAGATTTTTCCTCCAGTGTTGGATCTTCTGTTTGACATTAGCTCACGTCCAGAGAGCAAAACTTTCCAAAGGAAAACAGTAAAATCCCTTTTTCTAAGAAGCCTTTCACAAATCAAAGGAAGCTTTTGCCCAAGTACACACAGGCAAACAAGATCAAAAGGAAAGCGGGGTTAAACAATCGTTCTCAGTTGTATAATAGGAGGAAAACACATCAATCGTGAGGCCCTACCCACGTTCCTCATTTCAGTAGCTGGTGGAAGGACAAACAAGCTGAAGAGCTCCTATTGCTTAACCCCTGCAGAATCGGGCTAGAGGGCTGTGCCACCCAGCAAGGCTGTTCCTTGTCATGCGAAACTCTTCAGGATCATTAAAGCCCGGCTGATGGTCCTGGGAGCACCTACAGGTGTTGTGCCTAACATTGGCAGCGCCTCAAAATGCCACAACATGAAATGACACTACAGGTACCGGAAAAGCGCAGCCAGCCTGCAGCCTCTCCCAGCTAGGGCCCAACAAACTCAGCCCCTCATCTGTACTTTTTGATGCGTTGAAAGGATTTAAGTGAAAGAGGCTGCTTGCTGAGGAAATCAGCCACCTTGAGAAAGAAAAGCAAAAAAAAAAATCTTTGGGTTCCTCAAGGCGGCTGCTGAAAGCGGAGCGGCTCTCAGCACACCAAGCTCACGTCGCGCTTTGCGGACAGTGTCGCCTCCGCACCTACAGAAGCGGAGGATGATTAACAGGGAGGTGGACAACCCTGTGTGCAACCACGGCGCAAGGGCGTTATGTGCCCTCGGACTGGGCAAGGCTCATCTGAAAAAGCAAGCCAAGCAGCCCAGGTAAGACGCCGTGGTGCCCCATCCCTCCTGCCTCCAGCACAGCCTGCCCGCTGGCGCGCGCTCAGCACATGACAGACTTTATCCACCCCATCCCCAATTCCATGGCCGGCTTCCAGAGCCGTGGGACGAGCAGAAGCAACATCCACAGACCAGATCAAACCCCTGCTCACCCCGCTCCCACCACCCGTACCTTCAGCCTGCGAGGAACATGGCAAGATCTCCTGGCTTGCCACGTCCTTGGCGCTGCGTCAAGTCCTACAGCCCTATAAAACGCATAATGGAGAATCGCAGCCGACTGCAAGCCTCCGCTTCACGACTGAAAGCGGCTCAGGGAACACAGTTTGTTGCTGCAGGTTGCTAAGCCATGGCAACGACTTCTGGGCGGGGGGGGGGGCCGCTCTAAGACATTCTGACAGGGTGGCCTGACCCAGCGCTGCTGAGCTGCCCACCCAATTCCTGCCACATCCCTTCCGTACTTTTTTTTCAGATCAAGCGCTTCTAAAGCTCAGGAATTTGATCTGCAGCGCTGTGAAGGGGCTTTGTCACCTCAGACAGGACTTCCAGAGGGGCAGAAATAATACGCCAAACCCCACAGATAAGCAACAACACGGGCGCGACTGGGAGAACGCTCAAAGGTCAGCACCATTTTCATGCTGGGGAAGGAAACCTTGTGGCAGATTTCCACCAGACAGCATTATATTCCTCCAAAAATATTTCAACAGGAGGAGGATGCAGTCCTTACCAGGGCTACACCCACACTTCAGTCTCCTGTCCCGGCCGAGCACTCGCCTGCCTTGCAGAGGCTGCAGTACCGCAGCTGCGGCGCTGGGGCGAGCGCCTGCCCGTGGCCACCGGCACACGAGGCTGTCGCCGATCACCCTCAGGAACGGGGATACGCTCTGCCCGGGTGCCGCAGTCAGAAGGGCAGCCTCCCAAGCCTCAGGTTCCTATGCTCCAGGTTTATTAGAAGAGAAACGTTCAAGATGCAGGCAGAAACACACATTGCAGGTTTTGTTCTTTCTGCTACAAGCTTAGAATATTCTTCCCACTTGCTGCATTTCGACACTGCAAAGTCTCTTTATTTTCCTTGAGCTCCATCTGCAGCAGCCTCTGCCTACCAGGAAGCCAGGCAGGAGCTAAACGAGGTCCTGTGACTTGGGGTACAAGTTCCCATTAAAAGCTACTCAAGCCACCAGCTGCCAGGGCACCGGCTGCGCTCCCCAGCTGTCGCCTGAGCTCCAACACATCCCACAAACCCGAGATCACGGAGGAATGCGGCGCAGCCCGCTGCCGCAGCCCGCAGCGTGTCTACAGGCAGACGCAGCAAGACCAGAGGAAGATGTTGCCACCGACAGCCCAGAGGCAGGAATCCAGCCCCAGCCTATTTCTGCACGGCTGCACATTCCCCATCCGCAACGGCAGAGGCACCGGCAGGCTCTGACCGGGATGGGGCCTCGCACATGTGCCGGGCCCTGCACTCACGAGAAGTGGGTTCTCTGGAGAGCGTTCACAGCTACAGATAAGGCAGAGAAGGATGCGAAGGTCTGCGAGGCAGGTTTCCCTTCGTTAGATAAGCGGAACAAGCCACTTGTTAACAGCTGGGGCCAACACGGGAATTACACAGCACAGCTTTACCCAGCTCTGCCAAGCCTTTTATTTTCTGGTCCGTTTCTTACGGTGTCAAGACACCAAGAAAATGGAAAGCCTAAATCTGAAGTTAAACTAGTTTATGTTTGGGGTTTTTTTTTTCCATCCCCAGAAACAGCAGATGTAAATCACAGCCAGCAAAATGTCTGAATACACACACTCAACTATATAAAGCATCCCACACCGCTGCTCCGTCAGGAGCCTGTCCCCTCCCCACGCTAGCTGCTCTGGCAGAAGTGGAAGCAATGCCTTGTCCCAAAGGGAACCAGCTGGGCAGTTCATTTAAACAGGGCTGACGTGCTGCTCTGGTAGCTGCCACAGAAAGGCAGACCTGGCAGGCAGGAGGGCGCCCGGCAGCCACCGCCTCCACCAGCAGCACCCGGAGCACGGGGGCAGGCCCCAGCTCCTCAAACGGTAGAGGATTGCCGGGAGCCCAGGGCAGATCCCGGACCTCTCGCTGAGACTGCTCAGCGGCCTGGCCCGCACAGGTCGGCCAAGTCAGACCCACCTTCGGCTATCAGCACTACCGTTGTACCGAGCTAGTCCAGACCAGCTGCCACACGGAAATCGTAACATCAGAAGAGCAAAGAGCTTTTTGCCTTCACTCTAAAGCATTTGGATGCAAGGGATCTCTTTAGACTTGGTGAATAATCCCAGCCTCACAGCAGAACAGCAAGGATCCTATTCAGTAAGGAGCGTTTCCTGTTTTCTGCTGCGAGGAGCCCACACAAGCTGTGAAGCCCCAGCAGTTGGCCAGTCACCAAGATCAGCGAGAAAACGCAGGCAGAGAACTGCTGAGCAGTGCAACTCACGGCTCGCTTTTACCTTTAGCTCTGTTTGAAGTTCGCTTTGCATTGCCTCCAGCTGCCTCTGCAGCCTTTTGGGATGCCTTTCCAGAACTCCAGATTCACCAGCAGGTTTCGTTAACAAAGCACTTTCCCTGCAAGTCACAGGGAACCTCGCTCACTCTTGAGCGCTCTGGGAATTCCAGTGTCTGCCCTACTCCTTCTAGAGCACCACATGAAATAAGAGATACAGAAATCAGGCAGGGGCAGTTTTTAAGCCAGTTTGGCAGGACTTATTTTAAACCTCTGAAATTTAAGGATGATCTTGGTATTTCCCTGTAGACATTAATTTACAACACAGGTTCTTTAACGGCTTTAGAGCTAGAGCTGTGTCCTTCACTGTGAATCTGCACAGACCCATGAACAGCAGGCTGTGATCTCTAAACAGTGATCTAGGTAAATCTGCCAGGGGAGAGACCAGGCAGCTACAAGCTGCAAAAACAGCCATACAGGCTGCACTATCACCTGCAACAGGGAGACTGTCAAGCATAGAGATCCTTCTTGTTAACGGAGAAAAAACAGAGTTTTCACATAAATATGACTTCAAAGTTAACAGCAGCAGCCAACCGAAGGCCCTGAAAGTGTATATAAAGCCCATACAGCTGCTGACATAACTCTAACCGTTCACGTGTCTGAGGCTCCACATGTGTAGAAGAAGGACAAACTCATCCCCCATGCACAGATGGAGAAAGTTTTGACAGGTACTTGATTTACCTTCCGTGGCAGAATTCCTCCCTAAGTAGCAAAGGGGCAGGGCTGGGCTGGGTTCACTCTTTTCAGGGAGACGCTCCCAATGGCCCATCTTTTCCCCTTCCTCTTCTACAGTTTAAAATGTCATTCTTCAAGGGCCAAGAGCCGCTGCGATGCAGGAGTCATAGGGTCAGACAGGACAGATCTAGTCACAGGGAGAAAAAAACCAAAAGGAACATAAGCATGGTAAAAACTGAGGTGGAAGGCTGTGCCTGGCCCTTCATCCCCATCTCAGGGCCCAGATGAAGACACCTCTCTTCCTCCACACACAAACCCAGGCCTTCAGCCCCACAGAAGAAACTGTGCCTTTCAACAGGAGACCTGCACTTCCCTTTGCAACTCTCCTAAAAAGCAGAATAACCTGTGCAGAAAGCACCAAGCGCCTGCAACATGAGCCCTGTACGCCTCGGATGCAGACACACGTTCCCCTGGGGCCAAGGGTCTGGAGTCGATCACGAGAACAGAGAACCACCACCACATCTGAGGCCACTCCTTACCTTGTCTTCCAACCATATAAAAAATTACTCCGCCGTGCCTTTTTTTTTTAATTTAAATGGCAAGAAAGAGGTTGCTCCAGAGCCCCCACCCGGTCTTAGCCCTCATGCATCCCAGCCTACCCAACAGGCTGAGCACAACCGAGCTGGTGATCCAAACATCAGTTGCCTCCCCACAGCACTTTGCTTCGGAAATTCCAGCCCAGGGCTAGACTCTGCTCGCCTCAAACCCCCGCAACACTCGGCCAGGAGAAAAGCGGGGACGAGAGGCGCTTCTGGCAGGATCGCTGCACTGCAGGAGTGCACCGTGCGCGGGGAGAGAAACGTTTGCCCAGTAGGTAAAGTTGCAGCTTTTAAGTTACGCAATCCTGCTAAAAATAGTTTTCCCAAATGCCACCTTAAGATCTTCTGACACAAATCCAAGTTTTTCTTGCAACTCCTCTGCTCGCTCTAGCGATGCAAACATTGACAGCAGGGAAGTCTGAATCTGAAAAAAACTGCTTTAGTTTTATCTGCTGGTCTTGGCAACAAGGATTAAACCAGCTCAGAAATACCCCCTGGACCTTACCACAGCACTGAACTGGGCACAAAGAATACCCGGCCCCCAAAGCCACCACAAGCCACAGCATTATTATTATAACAAAAAAGTTTATCTGATGCTGTTGCATTTTTGTACATTTTTACATTTATCACTTAAAACTGTATTACAAAAGACTGCAGCCCTTCCTGTATGATGAGATGCCGCCCAGCTCAGTCGAGATGAGCCGCCTGCTTTGTGAAACCTTGTCGCAAATAAAGCCTTATCCCATTTAATTACCGACTTCCCTCTACTTCCTACCTTCCCCAAACAGACAGACAGGCTTTGCGACGTGCTCTGAAGGTCAGGACTCCAAGGACGGGGAAGCCGCACGCGTTCCCCACATTCCTTCGTCGAGCGACGGGCGCTCTCCTTCCACGGCTGCTGCGTGCAGGGGATTCCCCCCTCGCCCCGGTGCACCCCGGCCCCGCCGGGGACCAGGAGGGCCCGAACCCTCACCGCACTACAGCAGCGCCCAGAGGCTGCAAATAATTTGGCACTGGAGCAACTTTCAGCCCAATTAAAGTCTTTCCTTCACGAGCCACTAGAAGAGGAACTGCGGGTGAAGCCCAGGTGTATTTACCACGCTGTACGAGCGCGTGGAACCAGCACCTTCGCAGGCCACGGTGGTTTGTTTTTTCCACGCCACCTTTTCGGCCACTGCTTCGCACGGCGCAGGCCAAGCCCTGCCCCCGCGTCCGAGCCCACTCGGGCTCCGGCAGCCCGGGACACACGGACGGGGTGGGCAGGGCTGGTTACCAGAGACGCGCCGCAAAAGCCCCGCCGCCAGACCGAGCTGCAGCCCGGCTCCTGCGGCGCGCACAGAGACCCCGCTCGGGCCCTACCCCCGCCCAGGGGCTCCTTCCTCCCCCTCGCTCCCCCGCAGCCTCGGCGGGGTCTCATGCCCACCCCCGCAGCCCTTCCCCGGCCGGGCCCGGCCTCCGCCCCACGCAGGCCCCAGGCGCCCCGGGCTCCGGCCAGCCCAGACCCGGCTCCGTCACCCCCCGTGCCCCGGCGCGGCGCCGCAGCGGCCCGCGAGGCCCCTCCCCGAGACCCGGGCAGGCCCCGGGCCCACCGAGCACTCCCGGTGCTACGGGGGCGACACCGCCCCCTCCCCCGAGAGCCCCACAGGGCCTCCCCCCAGCCCCGTCCCGCCCGCCCCCACGGAGCCCGGCTCCTTCGCCCCACGGCCCCGGCCTCACGTACCGCCTGCACGCCGGGCCCGGCCGGCTCCGGGACGCCGCGGGGCTCAGGGGCGGCCGCGGCCTCCACCGCCTCCCCCCGCCCGGCCCCGCCGCGCTGCTACGCAACCCCCGCCCCGCCGGAAGCTCCCACCCACCACGGGCCGGAAGCGGCACTCTGGCCAGCGAGAGGCACCGAGAGGCCGGAACTCGCTGGTCGAGGTGGGCTTTATGGCCCGTGCGGGGCGGTGCGAAGGCGGGGCTTTACTACACACACGCGCCTGAGGCCCGCCCCCCCTGCGCCGCTATTAGTTGGCGGTGGGGGACGTCCTCCGCCCCCCGAGCGCTGATTGGCTGCCCGCGGTAGTGGCCCGCGACTTCCGGGAGTGCCCGCAGCGGCGGCGCGCCGGCAGGTCAGCGCGCTCAGCGGAGGCGGGTGACAGCGCCGGGGGCGTCGAGGCGGGAGGTGCGAGCGCCCCCTGGTGGTGGGGCGGGAGGGCAGGGCATCGAGCAGGCCCGGGATCGGCCCCGGCCCGGTGCTGGCCCCGGCCCCGCGCTCCCGCGCCCGGTGGCCCCAAAGCCCCGACCCTGGTGGCCCTGTCCCCGGGGTTGCCGTTCCCGCGGCCCCATCCCCGGTGCCCCTACAGCCCGGCAGTCCCGTCCCCGTGGTCCCCATTCCCAGCGGTGCTGCCCCCGCGGCCGGTTGCGCCCCATCCCCGTGGGCCCATCCCGGGGGTGCCGTGGCCGGTGTCCCCCCCCCCGGTCCCCGTGTCCCCGGTGTCCCCGTGCGGGGCCGGGGGTGACGGCTGCGTCCGCAGGGCCCCCGCCGGCACCATGAGCACCGAGACGCTGGTGAAGGACGTCAAACCGGGGCTGAAGAACCTCAACCTCATCTTCATCGTGCTGGAGACGGGTGGGTGCGATGGTGGGGGGCCGGGGCCCCCGCGCCCCCCGCCCCCCTGACCCCCTCCTGCCCCCAGGCCGGGTGACGAAGACGAAGGACGGGCACGAGGTGCGGACGTGCAAGGTGGCCGACAAGACGGGCAGCATCAACATCTCGGTGTGGGACGATGTGGGGAACCTCATCCAGCCCGGGGACATCATCCGCCTCACCAAGGGGTAGGTGGGGGGCGCCCCGGGACCCCCGTCCCCTCGGGGCACCCCCAGCCTGACGCCCCCGGCCCTCCCCCTCCAGGTACGCCTCCGTCTTCAAGGGCTGCCTGACCCTCTACACGGGGCGCGGCGGCGACCTGCAGAAGATCGGCGAGTAAGGACGGGGCCGGGGGTCCCGCCGGGGCCGGGGGGCGTGGGGGGCCCGGGGCGCGGCGGGGGGACCCCACCGCCCCCCTCTGCCGGCAGGTTCTGCATGGTCTACTCCGAGGTGCCCAACTTCAGCGAGCCCAACCCCGAGTACGTGGCGCAGCAGTCGCAGAGCAAAGGGGTGAGTTGGGGGGCTGCGGGGGGGGGCAGGCTGGCATCGCCGGGACCCCCGGCCCCCCAGCGCGGTCGCCCCGGCTGTCCGGCACACGGGGCGTCTCCATCTCCTCTGCAGGCCCAGAACGAGAGCGCGAGTCCGGCCGCTTCGCAGAGCAGCCAGGGCCCCCCCGCAGCACCCCCAGGTCGGTCACGCAGCCCCCTCCTCACCCGGGGCCACCCGCTCGGGGGTGCCTCCAGCCTCACCTCCCTCCCGGTGCTCTGCTTCCAGCCCCCGACAGCCAGAACGGGAACGGGCTGAGCCCGGGGGGCCCCACGCACCCCCCCAGCGCCCCCGCCCACCCCCCCAGCGGCCGCATCACCCGCAGCCAGCCCGGCCACCCCGGCCCCGCCGCCAGCCCCGTCAGCAACGGCAAGGAGACGCGGAGGAGCAGCAAGAGATAACGGGCCGCGACCCCCCACGGCCCCTCTCCCTCCGGCCCCCGGTATGGTCTGGGGGGGTCCCCAGCTCCTGCCCCCGGCCCGGAGCAGCCCCTGGGGCAAGGAGGGGGCCTGCCGGGTGCCGCTGCCCCCCGGCTCACGTGCCACGGGGGAGGGCAGGGGTGGCCTGGGCCGGCCGGGCCTGGGGGTCCGCAGCCGCCCCACCCCGTGCCCCCCGCACCCAGCCACCCCCTGCCCGTGCCAGGGCAGGCGGCCAGGACCTGTCGGGGCGGGTGTTAATAAAGGTTGACCTCCTGCCTGCGCCTTGCCCGCTCCCTGCCTGCGGCCCTGGCCCTGCGGCAGGGGGCCCGGACCCCCCTCGCCCTTTAAGGCCCTCCCCGCGCGGCCCCTCCCGGCACCGGGGCTGGCTGGGAGCAGCGCCTGGGTGACCCTTGGCCCCCCCCGGTTCGGGCGCAGCAGACGGCGCGGCCGCGGCACGGGGACGGGGGCCGGTCAGTGGCGCATCCCCCGGCCCCCACGATCGGCTCAGCGCAGCCCCAGGTGAGCCCCGCGGGGGGCAGGGGAGGGGTCCCGGGGGGACGCGGGCGACGCGGGCACTGCACCGGGCGGGATGGGGCCCCACGAGTGGGGTGATGCTGGGGACCGTGAGCCCCACCTCGGCGGGAAGGGGTCCGCTCCGGTGGAGGTGGGGGCACCTGTGGGGCCTCGTGCTGTGGTGGGGATGACAGTGGGGTGCCGGCTGCCAGAGTCACGGGATTTTCCCAGCCCCACGGCATCGGCAAGTCCCCACGTGGAGGCGGCGGACGGGCCCCACGGCCGTCCTGCCGTCCCACCTGCCGTTCGGCGTTTCCCGTCACCGCCCAGGGCTGCTCCCGTGTCCCCGGCGGTGGGGTGGGAGCTGGGGGGGGGCACGGCGGCGGGTGGGCACGCGGGCGGGTGGGGTGGGGGTGCGAGCGCCCTGCCGGGGGTGCCGCTGGTGTTATCTCCCCGCCCGGTGAAACATTAACTCCGACACAAAAGCTGCCCCGGTTGCAAAACCTCCCCTCAAGGACGAGCGTCGCCGTGACCCCCAGCGTTGTCCCCGCGCCCCCCATTGCCCACCCTGGGGCGCCCGGCCCCGCGGGGGGCACCGCGGCAGCACCCGGCCCTGCCCGGCCCCCCCGGCCCCGCTCCCCCGCGGGTGTCCCTGAGCCCCGGCGCGGGGACACGTGTCCACGGGCCGTGACCCTGATGCCGCCTGTTGCTTTCCAGCCGTCCCCGCGGACGGACGGACGGACGGGCGGCAGGAGGGTGCGTACCGGGGGGGGGCACACCGCGTCCTGGGAGGGACCCACGGGCACCGGGGTCTGCGCCCCGTGGGGCGGGACGCAGAGGCAGCTCCCGCCGCCCTCACGCCGGCGTCCCCCAGCTCCGCCGGGACCCCCCTCCGCGGCCTGCAGGATCCGGCCCCATGGGCGCCCGCCGGCTCCTCCTGGGCGTCCTGGGGCTGCTGGCTCTGGGGGCCGGGGCGCGGCCGGGGCCGCTGCCCGAGGACGCGGCGCAGGAGCACGGCTACTACCTGCAGCAGCTCTTCGGGCAGTACGGCGCCAACGGCACGCTGCCCTTCGAGGGGCTGGCGCGGCTGCTGGGCAGCCTGGGGCTGGGCCGCGTGCGCGTGGTGCAGATCCAGCACGAGGAGCTGGGCCACGGCCACGTCAGCCACCTCGACCTGCTGGAGGTGCAGGAGGAGAAGCACCGGCACCGGCACCCTGCCTGGGAGCACGGCGGGGACCCGGCACCCAGCGCCCCCCCGCCCGCCCGCCCCCCCAGGTGCGCGGCTGCCCCCTCGCCCGCTCCCGGGGGGGCTGCCCCCCCCCGCCCCGGCGCCGTTGGGGGGCTCACCCACACTCGCCTCCCCCAGCCCCCGGCCCCCCCAGACGAAAAGCTGGACGAAGCCGGCACCCGTCGAGCCCCCCGGTGCCGGGGCCACCCTTGGGAGCCGGGGGGCCCCCCCGCCCCCCCGGCGGGACCAGCCTGGCCTGAGCCTGCTGGGGCGAGTGCTGGGCTTGGAGCACTCCAGCGCCGACCACCCGCACGACGATGTGAGCGGGGCCGGGGGGGTCGTGCCGTCCCGCGCCGCCGCCACGCGCTGGGACCCCCCGGGGAGCCGCGGCTACTCCTCGCCCCCAGCAGGACCCGGGACCCCCAGCTCCACTCACCGCTCCCCCCCCCCCCAGTGCCTCAATGTCACCCAGCTGCTGGTGAATTTTGGGCTGGACTCGGTGTCGCAGCTGACGCCGGAGGAGTTCACCCTCCTCTGCCCAGCCCTGCTCTACCAGATCGACAGCCGCGTCTGCATCCAGCACAGCGATGAGGTGACGCTGCCTCCCCCGGGGGGGGCCCTGTGGCCAGGTAACCCCAACCCTGGGCCCCTCCCCGGGTCCCCTGACCCCCCAGCCCCAGGTCCCATGGCCACTCTCCCTGCACCCTGAGCCCCTGGTCCCCGCACCCTCATCCCCGTCTCCTCCATCACCAGCTCCCCAGGTCCCCCGTCCCTTCATCGCCATCCCCGGATCTCGCCAGCGTCTGCTCCCCGTGTCCCCAGTCCCTGCCGCCCCATCCCTGCGTGGGCCATTCCTGCATCCCCGAATGCCCCTCTCCCGCATCCGCCATCCCCAGGTTCCCATCACCCCACAGTCCCGGGGTCCCCATCCCCGCACCCCCAAGGACCCCCACCCTGCATCCCCCGGGTCCCGCACCCTCCTGCCCCGGCCGTGCCCGTCTCACCCGCCCCGCAGCGCTGGGCTGGGGGCTGCTGGCCGTCGCCTTCGTCAGCCTGCCCTCCGCCCTGGCCGTCGTCCTCGTCCCGCTGCTGAGCCGCGGCTTCTTCCGCTCGCTGCTGGCCTTCCTGGTGGCGCTGGCCGTGGGGACGCTCTGCGGGGACGCCCTGCTCCACCTCTGGCCCCACGTAGGTACCCCCGCCCTGGCCGGCTGGAGGTGGCACGAGGCGCCCGGGGACACCGGGGTGTCCGGGTCCCCTCAGCCGCCGGGTCACCCGTGTCCAGGCCCAGGGGAGGCACCAGGAGACGCCGGCGGAGCCAGGGGCCGCGGTGCTGCAGGGGCTGGCGGTGCTGGGGGGCATCTACCTGCTCTTCCTGGTGGAGCTGCTCCTGGGGATGCTGCGGCAGAGCCGGGAGGCCGCGGTGAGAGCTGCGGGCGCTGGGGAGGGTGCGGGGCTGCCGCCAGGTCCAGCTTGGCACCCGGCACCTCTGCCTTCCCCAGGGACGCTCCCCCGGAGAGACCCCCGATGCGGCTGCGGGGGTCCTGGCACCATCGCGAGGAGGTAAGACCCCCTCGCGCCCCGCAGTGCCCGTGGCCCCCAGCCCCGGCACCCACCCCACGTCTCTGCTGCCGCAGGGGCTGAGCTGCGGCACCTGACAGCACCGGAGCCGGAGCTGGAGCTCAAGCCCCACGGACACTCCCAGGGACACCCCCACGGACACTCCCACGGCCCCTCGCTGCCCCCCAGCCCTGGGGCCGCTGACGTTGTCTGGATGGTGGTGCTGGGGGACGGCATCCACAACCTGACGGACGGGCTGGCCATCGGTGAGGGGCGCGGGGAGGCGGGGACGGAGGGACGGGGGCCGCACGGGGACGGGGGCGCGCGGGGGCACGGGGTCTGTGCGGCGAAGGACCCTCTCCCCGCAGGCGCCGCCTTCTCCCACAGCCTCCCCAGCGGCCTCAGCACGGCGCTGGCCGTGCTCTGCCACGAGCTGCCCCACGAGCTGGGTAGGTGCCCGCCCCCCACCCCGGCCGTGGCACCCCCGCGGCCCCCCCCGCCGCCCACCCTCCTCTTGCCGCAGGCGATCTGGCGGTGCTGCTGCGGGCGGGCACGGCCCCCCGCACCGTCCTGCTCCTCAACCTGCTCTCGGCCCTGCTCTCCTGCCTGGGGGCGGCGGCGGGCGCGGCGGCGGGGCAGAGCGCGTCACACCTCACGCCCTGGATCCTCACCGCCACCGCCGGCGTCTTCCTCTACGTGGCCTTGGCCGACATGGTAAGGGGGCGGCCGGGGCGGCGGCCGCGGGGCCGGGTCTCGCGCCGGCCCCGCTGACCCCCCGCTCTGCCCCAGCTCCCCGAGGCGCTGCGGGGGGCCGAGGGCCCCGGCGAGGGCGCCTGGGGCCGCTTCCTCCTGCAGAACGCGGGGTTCCTGCTGGGCGGCGGCATCATGGCGGGCATCGCCCTCGCCGAGGGACGCGTCCGCGCCTGGCTGCAGCCCTGAGCGGCCCCGCGGCTCGGCCCTGCTCGCCCCCGCCGCCCGCCGGAGCGGGGAACCGCGGCCGGAGCCAGCGGCGGCCGAGC
>NC_138605.1:3070322-3148917 GCF_964289735.1 Phaethon aethereus
CCGCACCCTCATCCCCGTCTCCTCCATCACCAGCTCCCCAGGTCCCCCGTCCCTTCATCGCCATCCCCGGATCTCGCCAGCGTCTGCTCCCCGTGTCCCCAGTCCCTGCCGCCCCATCCCTGCGTGGGCCATTCCTGCATCCCCGAATGCCCCTCTCCCGCATCCGCCATCCCCAGGTTCCCATCACCCCACAGTCCCGGGGTCCCCATCCCCGCACCCCCAAGGACCCCCACCCTGCATCCCCCGGGTCCCGCACCCTCCTGCCCCGGCCGTGCCCGTCTCACCCGCCCCGCAGCGCTGGGCTGGGGGCTGCTGGCCGTCGCCTTCGTCAGCCTGCCCTCCGCCCTGGCCGTCGTCCTCGTCCCGCTGCTGAGCCGCGGCTTCTTCCGCTCGCTGCTGGCCTTCCTGGTGGCGCTGGCCGTGGGGACGCTCTGCGGGGACGCCCTGCTCCACCTCTGGCCCCACGTAGGTACCCCCGCCCTGGCCGGCTGGAGGTGGCACGAGGCGCCCGGGGACACCGGGGTGTCCGGGTCCCCTCAGCCGCCGGGTCACCCGTGTCCAGGCCCAGGGGAGGCACCAGGAGACGCCGGCGGAGCCAGGGGCCGCGGTGCTGCAGGGGCTGGCGGTGCTGGGGGGCATCTACCTGCTCTTCCTGGTGGAGCTGCTCCTGGGGATGCTGCGGCAGAGCCGGGAGGCCGCGGTGAGAGCTGCGGGCGCTGGGGAGGGTGCGGGGCTGCCGCCAGGTCCAGCTTGGCACCCGGCACCTCTGCCTTCCCCAGGGACGCTCCCCCGGAGAGACCCCCGATGCGGCTGCGGGGGTCCTGGCACCATCGCGAGGAGGTAAGACCCCCTCGCGCCCCGCAGTGCCCGTGGCCCCCAGCCCCGGCACCCACCCCACGTCTCTGCTGCCGCAGGGGCTGAGCTGCGGCACCTGACAGCACCGGAGCCGGAGCTGGAGCTCAAGCCCCACGGACACTCCCAGGGACACCCCCACGGACACTCCCACGGCCCCTCGCTGCCCCCCAGCCCTGGGGCCGCTGACGTTGTCTGGATGGTGGTGCTGGGGGACGGCATCCACAACCTGACGGACGGGCTGGCCATCGGTGAGGGGCGCGGGGAGGCGGGGACGGAGGGACGGGGGCCGCACGGGGACGGGGGCGCGCGGGGGCACGGGGTCTGTGCGGCGAAGGACCCTCTCCCCGCAGGCGCCGCCTTCTCCCACAGCCTCCCCAGCGGCCTCAGCACGGCGCTGGCCGTGCTCTGCCACGAGCTGCCCCACGAGCTGGGTAGGTGCCCGCCCCCCACCCCGGCCGTGGCACCCCCGCGGCCCCCCCCGCCGCCCACCCTCCTCTTGCCGCAGGCGATCTGGCGGTGCTGCTGCGGGCGGGCACGGCCCCCCGCACCGTCCTGCTCCTCAACCTGCTCTCGGCCCTGCTCTCCTGCCTGGGGGCGGCGGCGGGCGCGGCGGCGGGGCAGAGCGCGTCACACCTCACGCCCTGGATCCTCACCGCCACCGCCGGCGTCTTCCTCTACGTGGCCTTGGCCGACATGGTAAGGGGGCGGCCGGGGCGGCGGCCGCGGGGCCGGGTCTCGCGCCGGCCCCGCTGACCCCCCGCTCTGCCCCAGCTCCCCGAGGCGCTGCGGGGGGCCGAGGGCCCCGGCGAGGGCGCCTGGGGCCGCTTCCTCCTGCAGAACGCGGGGTTCCTGCTGGGCGGCGGCATCATGGCGGGCATCGCCCTCGCCGAGGGACGCGTCCGCGCCTGGCTGCAGCCCTGAGCGGCCCCGCGGCTCGGCCCTGCTCGCCCCCGCCGCCCGCCGGAGCGGGGAACCGCGGCCGGAGCCAGCGGCGGCCGAGCTGGAGGGATGGCGGCACGGCGGGAGCCCCACACGTGCCCCCAGCACCGGGCCTTCTCCCCTCGAGACCCCCACCGGCGTCCGCCGTTCCCGGGAGTCTCCGTGGCTCCGTCCTGCGCAGCCCCCCAGCTCCTCCGTCCCTGCGGGGAGGGGATGCGGGGTCCCCCCGCGGCGGGACAGCTCCGGCAGCGAGGTCGAGCGCGTTTCCCTTCCCGCTGCCCCTGGACCGGCTGTTAGCGGAGAAAGGAGGACAGGACGTAGAAGCAATAGCATTTTAATAAACATAATTGATTCAAAGCCACAATATGAGTAACAGGACTTGGTCGCAGCTTACATCGTATAAAATAGATCAAGTCTGAATGCTTTTTTCTTTTTTTTTTTTTCCTTTTTATTTTTGTAATTTCTTTTTAGTTCCTTTCCCCCCCCCCAATCCCGAAGGTGATGCAGGATTTCTGAAAATACGTATATGGAACATCCGAGACAAAAGTAACCGCTCACTAGGCTCAGGCGGGGGTGAGGAGGCGGCCGACAGGATAGCGTCTGCGCTGCGGGGACGGACGGCTTGTTGGGCCCATTTCCTTCTTCTCCTACGTATCGCCTCAAATTCGCTCCCTAGAACCGAGGGGGTTGAACGGCGTCGCCTTTCCCTTGCGCGACGCGACGGGATTTTTGCTCGCTCCAATTTCCTCTACCCAGAGACAAGCGCTTTGCTGGCCAGGACCGATTTCGGGGCTTTTTGGGGCGCCTGCTCCCAGGAGAAGGGAGAGAGACCAGCAAGCTCAGGGGGACATGGCTCAATTTGCCCACCAAGGCACCCGGCACCTCGAGGCCGCCGCGACAGCCCTGGGGGGGTTTTATACGTGGGATTGGTGGTTTTTTTTTTTTCCTATTTTTAAATTGCACATCAAACTCTACCCTACGTGCGGCGGGGCTCCACGGGGCAGGCGTGCGGGGGGCGAGGGGCCGGGAGCCCCTGCGCCCCCGGGAGCGGAGCACGCCTCGCCCCGCCGGGCCACGCGCTTGTGCTTTGAACCAGTGGTTGAAGGAAGAAGCACCCACGGAGGGGAGGGAGACGCCTGAACCGCCGACGCGGCGGCTCCGGGAGCTGCACTGTGGGCGCCGCGGGACGGAGCGCAGACCGCTGCCGGGTCTCGGACGGGGACGGTGCCGATGGCACTTGCTGTGGGGACGCTCGGGCACCGGCCCCTGGAGCTGACGCGCTCACCTCTCCCTCCCCACCCAAGCGCAGCGGCAGCCACGTCGAACCCCCCGAGAAGAACCGCCAGCTAAGGTGCTGCTGCTGACCACCGACAGCGCGGCCGCACGCCGGTTTTCGCTCAGCAGGTTCCACGTTCCAGTGCCCCAGAGGGGAACGAAGCCGGGGAGTTAAAGTACAGATACCTTCGGAGGAGGCCAAGCAGCTGCTACACACGGACGCGAGCGCGCGGGGCCGGCGCGGGCAGGGGCCAAGCGCGCGGGGGGCTCGCTCGGGGCCGCTCTCTCCCCCAAACCACCCCTTGCCGGCAGAGGCAGGCAGACCCGGGCAGAGCCCGGCCGTTCCCGCCCTGGCTCGGCCACGCTCGCTGCGCGTGCCGCAGTCCTGGTCCGGCGCCGAGGCTGCGGCCCCAAGAGGCACGAAAGCGTCGCCCCAGGTCTGTGCCCCAGCCCGGTTATTGCCAGAGGTAGGTGTGAACAGTGCAGAGAAGACACAAATTAAAGCAGCTCTTCGTTACCTAACCGCCCCACAAACAAGCCTAAAGAGACTCTCCCGTCCCGCGCTGGCTCTTCCACGGCACGGAAAGCCGGCGTGGGGCGAACGGGGGGACCGGGGCACCCTGTGCCTGGGCTGGTCTTGCACCGGGGCACCCGTGAAGCGTGGGGCTCAGGGTGCCCCGAGCGGGCGGAGCTGGGAGAGGAGCCGGCTCGGGCCCTTTCCCCAGGGAACGTCGCGCTCCGTTCCCCGCAAAGGTCTGAATCAGCCAAAAAACCAGCGCCAGGGACTGGGGTGTCCGAGTCCCCGGCGGTGTCCAGGGCTCGAGCTGGGCGTCGATCGCTCCGGGGACGCCCGGGGAGCAGCTCTGCCCAGCGCCAGCGCCCGCTGCCCCGCGTCTGGCACATCTGCAGCTGGGCAGGGGGACGCCCGAGACCCCCTCCCCGCCCCACCAACGTCCCCTGCGCAGGGCACCCGCGAGGGGACACGCGGCAGGCAGAGGAGCCACCGCCGCCTCCCGGGGCAGCGCCGGTGAACACGGTCTGAGAGACGTGAACAGCCGTCGGACGCGGACCGGCCGGCGGGACGGGGCGGAAGGCTGCGGGTCGCCCAGCACGAGACGCGGCGGCAGCGCGGAGGGCGGCCGGGCCCCTCCTGCGCTTCCCTGACGCAGGACGGGTGAGAAAGGGAGCGAATGTCCGTAAACTCCCTTCCACGTGTGTCGAGAGGGAGGAAAAGGGAAGGGAAGAACCGACGGAATGACTTTAAAAGGACTTTGAAAGGGGTATCAGAGGACTCGGAAATCTTTAAAGCTAAGAGGGCGCCTGCTGAAACGGAGCACGCGCGCGGCCGTACGGACCCGCACGCCTCACATCCCCGCTCCCGGCCCAAGGAACGCCGGGCGCTGGCAGCCAGGTCTCCGACCGGCAGCACCGCGTCCTCCCTGCGAACAGACACTGCTTAAGGCCCAGCCCTGCCCAAATGCCAGCTCGCGGCTTGCCGCGCAGAGCTCACGTCAAATCCCAGCCCCTGACAGCATCCAGCCCCATGCCTGCGGCGTTTAACGACATTTCCCGGACACCGACGGGTTTGGAAAGAGCAGGGAAGCGTCGCGAAGCCCGGTCATACCCTCCGCCACCGGTCTGGCAGCTCCCTGCGCCGTCCCGGCTCTGCCGCGCCGGGGGGGAGTTGGAGATCTGCAGGGAGAGGCTCCGGGCGCGGAAGCCTCAGTGGGTTTGGGGTGCACAGGAGAGGGAGCACCGGCTGACGGGAAAAGTGGAGGGCTCCGAAAGAAACCCAGGTCTGTTGGAGGAGGAGGGGGAACCGGCACGTAACGATTTCAGTGCAATTGTCAAGCCCGTGCTGCAAAACGCGATGGCCGCAACAGGTCGCCGCAGGACGCGTGTGCCCAGCAGCCGCGGCACAGCGCGGCTGCCGCGGGGCCCCGGCTGCAGCGACAGGCCAGGATGTGACGCCGGGCGAGGACCCGCCTGGCGGAGGGCTGAAATCCAGGCTCCATCCTGGAGCAGCACCCGCGGCCCCCCGCCCAGCCCCGGCGCGCCGGGGGGGTGAGGAAAGCAGCCGTTTTGGTTAGTGCCTTCGGGGAGGAAAAGCGTTCTCACGCCCAGCGCTCAGAACGGGCGCCGGGTTCGTCTCCACGCCCCACCAGCTCCCCGCGCCGCAGCTCCCGGCGCGTTGGGACCCTCCACGCGTCGCCTACGACCAGCCTACGTCATCTTTGATTTTCCTTTCGATCAACCCCCCCAGGTCTCTCGCAGGCAGGAGCCGGGCAGCACAGCCCCTCCGCGCCTCCCCCCCCCAAAACCGGCCACGTTTCACATAGTGCAAAATTCAGGAAGCGAACGACGCTGCCGGCATCAAGGCGCCCGAATACCACCCGCCCGACGGGAGCCCTCGCCCTGCCCCGCAGCGGGGTCGGGGGCCTGGGACCCCTCGCGCATCCGTCCCCGCTCCCCGGCCTCTCCTCCCAGCGGGGGCAGCCACCGCGTTCCACCCACCCCGGACTAACCCGGCCGGCGACTCCATCCACGTCCTTTGCCGGAGGCAGAGCTCGGGGCTCGCTGCCGGGGCGAGGAAGCTGGCGGCAGGTCTGCGGGCAGAGGGGCCGGGGCGGGCAGAGCGGCACGGCGGGGCTCTGGGGACCGACGGCAATCCCTGGAGAGCGAGTGCGCAGCACCACAGACACGGCGGGTTTGGTCAAGCCGTGAGGAGTTCGCTCCCTACGGCCTCAGGACACAAAGAAAAAGAAAGGACGGGAGGAAGGAGCGGGCGCCGAGGCGGCAGCCGCCCGCCCTCCGCAGCCAAAGGAGAAACCCCGGCGTGAGCGAGAGCTCCGGGGTGCGCAGCACGAGACGCTCGGCAGCCCGGACCTCCGAAACATCACCCCCACGGTCACGCACCGCGGCTCAGCTAGAGGTTTCCATGCATTTACTTTATTATTTTCAAGTTGACGAACAATTTCAACACGACTGGGTCAAGTAAGGCTATTTTCCTCTTTTTTCCCCTCCTTCTCCCCTGCCTGGGAAGCTCAGACAAGGTCCAGACACGCGGAGCCGCACGCGGAGCCGCACGCGGAGCCGCACGCGCGCCGGAACGCCGAGACACAGATGAGGAAGAGTCGTTTATACCTGACTGGTGATGAGGTCTGTCCTATCTTATTCAAAGAAATGTTTATGTGCATAATATACAGAGGTGCAGCATTTACACACAGGATATTGTAAAGACACAGAGCTTGCTACAGATGTCTTCGAGTCCTTAGAAACGCATCCCCCTTCCCCACCCTGCCCCTCGGGGGCTCCGGCTCCATCCCGTCCCTGGCTCCGAGGACTTTAGTTAAACTAAAGAGCCGCGATGCCGAGCGGCGCCGCTCCCCCTCCGCGAGCGCCCGGCAGCTCCCTCGCCTCGTGCATACGTTACCCGCCGCTTCCCCGCTCCGAAGCTCCCGCCGACGCTTCGGCCGAGTCTCGGCTTTGTTGGGGTTTTTTTTTCTCCTTTCAAACACACCCAGCACTGCTGAGCCCAGAAAAATTCAGCCAGGAGAAGAGGTTTGAACAGCTCCTCGCGTCCTTGGAGAAAAACAAAGAAACAAAGAAAAGGAGGGAAAAAAGGAAAGAAAAAGAAAAAAACCCGCCCCGAACCAAAGAATCCGCGCGTCCGTGCCAGCACCTCGATCGGAAGGGGTTGGCTTTTCCTTTGGTTTCTTACTGAAGGCAAAGGCGAGCGTGGGCTGACAGTCCGCACGGGTCCGGCCCCGACATTCGCGACTGGGGCGACCCCGAGGTCCCCCCGTTTGTGGTCCCTGTGGCAGGCGGGGGGACGCGGGGACCCTCGGGGTGGAGCTGGGAGGGAGCAGGGGCAGCTCCCCGGGCCCGTCCCCCCGCCCCACCAAACAACCCCATAAAAGCAAAGAAAAAGGTTGTTTCTTGGGTCTTGGCGGTTTGTCCTCAGTTTGGGTTTTTCGCTCGTTTCTCACGGACACCTTGCCCCGCACGCCGGGGGTCCCGGCGGGGCCGCAGCACCCACAGAACCGCTACCACGCTCAGACTGATCAAAACGAACAGAAAAAAATAAACCTTGTTCTTTTTTTGGGGGTTTTTGAGTTTTTGCTTTGTTTTTAGTGCTACTTTTATATCTGCCGCATTCCAGCCCCGGGACGCGGTCCACAGGGCTGGGGATCATCTGCACCTCGCTTTTGGCCGAGGGAGCTCCTCGCTCCGTCCGGGGCAGGGATGGGTGGGGGGGGAGAGGGGACGGGAAGCGGAGAAAACATCTTCTTAAAGAAAAAAAAAAGAGTTTCAAATTGCCTGCAGCTCGGGAACAGCAACAACAAAGAAACACCAACCAGATTCTCATCATCGTTAGGTTATTTTTGAATTTCATTGAAGTGCCCGTTGAGAATAAAGCCAATCCCAGCCTCCCTGGGCCGCCCTCCGCAAGGACGGTACATTCAGTGTTTGTCAGCAGTTTATATGGCTCAGCGGGGCCGCAGGGCGGGCAGCCCCTTTCTCTAGCAATGGCAGTGCAAATACACCTTGGAGTTGAAATGTATTTGTGCTGTTTTGTTTTTTTTTTTCCTCTCTCTCAAAACACAACTTCCCTTTGTTCATTCATTCCCTAGAAACAAACTTTTTTTTTTTTTTTAAATTAAAAATGAAAAAATAAAACCAAAGACACTCTCTTATCCCTTCCGCTCTTGCTGCTTTCTATCCCGTGGGATGCTAAAGGGAATCCAGACTCATGCTTTAACAAAAGTGCTTATTACTTGAAGCAAGTGCTTTGGACCAAGGGGGCGGAGAGAAACTTCCTTTTTTCGGAGGTCGGGGCGGCGGAAGGGGATGGGTGATCCGGTGCCTGCGTATTTCAAACCGAGAGATTTTGTAGCGTTGAGGGGGGAAGCCGAAAAAGTCGCTGCTTGGTGCGAGCTGCACCAAACGGGCGCTGGGCGCCGGACAGGACGCTAAGCGGGAATGGTCCAACTTTGGCATAAAGGTCCGTGGGAAGGAAGATTTGGGGGAGCCCCCGTCCGCCGCCCCGCGAGGGGCTGGGGAGGGAGCAGGCGGGGCAGCGGAAGTTTCCCTCCATCCCTCTTTACAATGCACTAGGGAAACCATCACAAATCTCGTGTAGCAAAATAATGCATTATTACCAAACACTTTGATTATTACTTAAATTGTCAAGCTGTGCTGTCAAATGTATACAATACAGCGTTAAAGGAGAACAAGACTGGTACCCGCGAGGAAACTGGCCGCACGTCCCCCTTCCCACCCCACCCCATGTTTCCTCCCACGTGCTCCCAGACCACGGATGCGCTGCTGAAACCTCGTTTCCCTCCATCATTATTATTATTATCATTATTATTTTCAATAAGACACAAGGGGAGGGGAGAAAAAGATCCTCGCTAAGCGCAAAGAACACACGTATATATAAAGCATGGCGCTGCAGAGAAGAAATGGAGAAGCCCTTACAGAGATCACATTGATTGTCTCGTCGTAGTTTTAGTCATGTCGAGCGGAAGGGAACGCGTCGTAGCACAGAAACAAGGCCAAGAGAGAGATCAGTTTTCTTCTCTGAAGAAAGAAACTGAAAACCACAATAGTACTCCAAAAAACAAGGGGGCGAAGGAAAAGCAGCATTCTCCGTGTGCTCTAAGAAAGGCTCTCACGCTGGCTACAGGAAAAAGCCGTGTTCAAGTGAAATGGTGCTGGAGTCCCGTCCCCCATCAGCGACGCTCAAGCCACACGGCGTCGGGGACGCGGGCACGAGCGGCGCGGCCGCGTCCCTCCCGCGGCAGGCACGGGACGGCCCGGCACTGCTGGTGCCTCCGAGCTTTCCCCAGCTGACTTCGGGAGAGCCGGAGCATCGCTCGAGAGGACGGAGCCGTCACGGCCCCAGGGTCTGCCTTGCTCCAAGCCCATCTCCTTCTCTGGGAATCGCTGCCCGTGCCGGCGCCGGGAGCCAAGGCTCGGCCCCTCCGTGTGCCTGAAAAAGTACTTTAGCCCTTGAAGACGACAGCTCAGGACTTTGGACCCATTTTCCTGCCCCGCAGGGAGGGCGAGGGCCAGCAGCGAGAAGAAGAGATAAAGTGATGCCTAAATTCCTCCCAGAAAGGGAAAGAGCTGCAAGAGGCAAGTGCGGACTCGACAGCAATGTAAACAAGTCTCTTTTTCCAGTTCTCCTCTGTAGAATACTGAAAAGGATCTTCAAAAAGGATCTTTTTATTCAAGTTTCGTGAGTTTATTCTGGTTCCGAACTGAGGTATTCGGTGCAGAAAGGTTAACACTTTCTTTCAAGCTAGAGGGTTGGGGGGGGGAGCGGGGGGGGGCAGACACGAGGGGCCGGGGACACGATCCTACGCGGGCACAGGAGGAGGGGACCTGCCGGCCCAGCAAGCCCCCGCCGCCGCCCTGCCGAGAGCGGGGAGGGGGCTCGCGGTCCGAAAAGGGAAGATCCCTCCGGAGCGGCCGGAGGAGCCCTGCCCGCCAGGAGCGCCCGGCCCCCGCCGCCTGCGGCCCGGAGCCCTCCGGGGACCAGGCTGACCACCGCTCCCGCTCCGGGATCTCGCCCAGGGCGAATTTCTCGAGTGCTTTGCTGAACGAAGTGCGGGTTGGTAACGGGACGGGGAGACCGAGCTCTGCTGGTGCCGAGGAAGAGCAACGGGAGGTCCCCGACCCCGCTCCCCTCCAGGAAAGACTCCTACGTGAAACGTGAAGAAAATGTGCTTATCACCCAAAGGCCAAGACTGAAACTTCATATTTGGTTCTAAGAGTTTGGCTTTGGTAAAAGAAAGAAACAGTGCGAGGGGACCCTCCCTGCGGGCTGCCAGCAGCACCCTCGCCCGCCGGCAGCCTCCTCCGGGAACGGCCGGCTCCAACGCCTGCTCCACAACACAACCGAAACCCGACAAACACCACCCTAACAGGAGCCACCTTCATTCCAAAACTGTTAAAAAAAAAAAAAAAAAAAAAGACGTAATACCCTATTTTGGTTACAGAAATGTTTTTTCTCTCTGAAACGCTGGGCGGAAGAGCCGCGGCGTGAGGCTCGCGCGGTCCCATCGCAGCCTCACCGGCAAAGAGGGGGTGAGCGGCCACCAAGGGCTCGGTGGGAGAGAGGGATCTTTTCCACCCCGCTCCCGTCCCGGAGGGATCACACTGGGATGCCCCCGGGGTGGCCAGGGGCAGGAGCCTTGGTCCCAGCCCCACAGCCCCCGCTTTCGGCAAGGCTGCGGAGGGAAAGGAGGTCGGGGGAGAAGACGGTTCCCGAAATGCTCACTGCCCCGTCAGCCCGTTCTCGTTCTCTGCATCCCAGTCTTTGGCTTTGAACAGACTCGTGATATGGAGAAAGAGTTGTTTTTTTGCACATGATACTGTTACAGTAATTCAGAAGGAGAAAAAAAACCCACCAACAACCACCAACAGAGAAAAAAAAAAAAACAGTGCAACATTATCGAATGCTTCAAACCTGCATTATAAATATGATTTCTAAAATTAAAAAAAGAAAACCCAAAAAAACCCCAATGATCCCACATACACGCACGCTAATAAACCTGCCAAGATGCTGCATTAGAAAAATAAACACAGACTTACTTAGGGTTGTGAATAAGGACTTTGAAGTGCATTTTTTTTCCTCATTAAAAGGCTAAAACTTTCAAAGGCTTTTTTTATGTTTTTTGTTGTTTTTTTTAAAGGTAAATGCTTATTTCTTTATAAATAACTTTTCTTTTTTAAAAAAAAAAAGCAACACTGACTCTCACATGGGAACGGCCACGCAAAACAGAGAACGAAAATTCAAAAAAGAATCGTTTCTTAGGATCTGACATTTTGCCAAGAAAAAAAAAACAACCAACCAACAAAATCCCTAAAGTGCCTGGTGTGGGGAGGGAGGCTCCAGCAGCGCATCCGCGGCCAGCCAACCGCGGGGTTGGGCGGCAGCACCCGTTTTTGCATATAAATGACAGCTGCCAAAAGGATATTTTAGTGTCCAGGTACAGTAGATCTTGATTCAAGTGTCCGTATTGGAATCGAAGGATGAGCGTGAGAAAAAAAGTGATCGCGAGAGAGGAGCAGTTGCAGCGGCACTTGGCCAGGAGCTCACACCCACCCCAGCGCCTGCGAGACCAGCCCACTCCCAAAGACTCCCACTCCCCCAGTCCCACCAAGAGTTCAGGCTTCCCCGTCCCAGCCGGACAGAGCGAGGGCTCGGGGCAGCCCCGGGGGCGAGGCAGGGCGGGAGGCTGGCACGGGGCACTGGGAAGCGCCAGAACTGATTTCAACCCACCCCAAAAGCTGGGGGACAAACCCCCTTCCCCGTCTGCGGGCCAGCGGATGGAGGCACCCGCCTCGTCTCGGCCGGGCGAAGCCCTAAGCCTGCAGCATCCGCCTCCTGCCCTGCCGTCGGAGGGGCGCGAGCACGCGCTGACGGGGAGAGGATCGAGAAGGGGCAGGGACGGGAACGGCACTGCCGCCGCTCGTCACACCGACGAACCGCCTTGGCACCGCGCCGGCAACCCAGCGGGAAGAGGAAGCTCTGAACTCTTGGCCTATCCGGCCACGCTAGAAGGCCTGCCCAGTCTTGTTCTCCTTTAAAGTGCCCTATATTTATAGAATTTCTAAATAAATATAATAAGATATTAGGTCACCCATAGTTTAAGCTACTCCGAGTAACAGCCGTCCAAGCCGATGGCATTGTGCCGGTCCTTGCTGTAGGGGCAGGTGCTGCCGTTGGGCAGGGCCCCGCAGGCGGCGGTTTTGGCTGCAATGCCGCAGTTCTTGAGGAGGTTGAAGCTGAAAGAGCTGATGGCGTCTTTAGGTGGGAAAGGCTTCATGGTGGAGAGGATAAGTGCCAGGCAGTCGGCAACGTCCTTGTTGGGGGCGCATGCCAAGGCTGGGGTATGACCTAGAACAAAGCCGGCGGTGAAGAACCGCCCCGGATGGGCGCCTTCCCCGGGAACGCTTCGACCGGGGCAGTTGTCACCCCTACGCCGCGGGGCCGGGACATCTACTTGTCTTTATCTCAAAAGACCTTGCTTCTGGGCACGGGCAATCCCTGCATTTGCAGCAACCGCTTTAAGTGTGCCAGGATCAGCAGGAGACAAATAAAAAGCCTCGGAAGCCCTGGCAGCACGGCAGATGCAATGATATTTTTCACAACTCAAAGGTATTCCAGCAGAGCAAGAGCTCTGCTGGGAGAAAAAGCTTCTGGCCACAACAACCAGTTTCTGCCAACTTGCAAGTGAGTCAACAGCTTATTGCTGGCTCAGGCTGGGCTGGTTTTGTGCCTGGCAGGAGCGCCAGCCAGCCACCAGAAGATGCACGGGGGGTAAAAGACATATTTCCAACACCTGTGGGACCTGGAAATGCTCTGACAAGGGATCGCAGGGTGCTAATCATGTCCTCGCCCAGGCTGCTCCTGCGAGGCCACGAGCTGAGAACGCGCTGCTCAGCCGTGCTAAGGAAGCGGAAATCCTTCCAATCCCGGCTGCGTGCTTCCCGGGGCAGTCCCCGTCCCCCAGGGACATCACGCTGACCCCCCGGCACCCGCGAGGAACACGCACCTTCTTCATCCACAGCCAGCACAGTGGCACCTCTGCTGAGCAGGGCCTGGACGACGGAGGCCAGCCCGTTCCGAGCTGCGATGTGGAGCGGCCTGGGGGGAGAGGGAGAGGCAGCGTTAACCCGGCAGTGGAGCCTTTAACACCCTGTGCTAAAACCAGGGGTCCCTGCGAGCAGCTTCAGGGCCTGACCGCTCCTGAGCTTACCTGCTTGCACGCTCACTGCTCGCACCGAGCAGGAGCGGAGCTCCCACCACCGCCCCTTCGCCAGCGCATCACCTCCACCCAGCAAAGCCCCGTTTTTCCCCCCCGGCACCAGCTGTCCAAATACTCACATCTGCAGAGCACTGTTACTTGCATTGATAAGGCCAAGGTCTTGGGTTTCTCCCAGGATCAACAAGGCACACTTTTCATGACCCTGGAAAGGAGACCAGACTGTTTATAGGGCACAGGCAGGAAGGCAGGGCCACTGGAGGGGAGCTGGTGCTGCCCGAGTAGAGCGCGATTTCCCCGGGATACGGAAACGTTCCCTAAACCCGAGCTTCTACAACAGTTCACCACTTTGGCAGGGCCTGAGAAGACAAGCTGCAGTCCCTTCCACCTCCCCTGCAGCATCTCCTTTCCGTGGACGCACGGATCACAAGCCTCCTGCTCCCACCACGCCCCAGGAAGCACGCTGAGCTCGGAGAGGGTGTCCCCGGGAAAAGTACAGGCAGGCCTGTGCTACAACCTGCGCTGCTCAAAACTGAATCAGGAGCGTCTGTAGAGGTCAAGACAGGCAGAGCAGGCGGGCAGAGCAAGCCCAGGGCCCTCGCCTCTGCTCTGGTGGGCCAGGAGCAGGTGGACAACCCCTCTCATTAAGGTGGCAAGGCTGAAGGCGATGGTGACTGCAGTCATGACTGTGAGCAGCCGTCTCCCTACCTTGCTGCAGGCCAGGTGAAGAGCTGTGTTCTTGTTGACATCCAGCACAGTTATATTTGCTTTTGCTTGGTACAGCAGGAACTCTGAAATGAGGAGGGACAGCTGTTGTTGAGAAGCAGCAGCACAGAGCCCGGCAATGTGGGGCGGTGGCCACGTGCTGAGGGGACAGAGGAGAGGGGCAGCTGCCCCAGCGTGCCTACGAGGAAAGGGACAGCCCGGCTCCCACGGGACCCGGTGACGGAGGAGGCACAGGGAGGCTCGCGCCCCGTACTGGGGGAAAGCGGCTGCCAGCACGTACCGACTGCTGCAGTGTGCCCGTTCTCAGAAGCCATCATGAGGGGAGTCCTCCCCAGCTTGTCAGTCATGTCCACCTCGGCTTGGTGGCGCAGAAGCAGCTGTAAACCATGGATGTTGTCTGCGAAGGCAGCAGCGTGAAGGGGTGTCCTGGGAAGACAAGAGGGCGGGTAAAGAGGAGGGCACAGCACCCACCCCAGCAAGACTGCCCAGGCCTACAGACACGTTTGGGGACGTCGGAGTCCCTTTGCGCCATGGGAAGTCATGTGGAAATCACTGCGGGAGTCACAGCCACCACCCAGCAGCACCGGGGGGGTGACAAGAGACGGACAAGTCTGCGCTCACCTTCCTTTGGCATCTCTGCTATTAACAATCTTGGCACCTAATGCTTCCACCAGCATTTCAGCAGTGCCGTCCTGGTTGTTAATTCTGTGGTGGGGACGAGAAGGGAAGTTAGAACAAGACTAGGCAGCGTTAGCACGTCTGCAGTGGGAGTGAGCAGCATGCTCCTGGGGCTCGGATGCAAACAGCAGCTGGTCTGGAGCTGTTTAGGGTTAAAACACCCCTTCACCCTTCTCGGTATTACTCAAGGAAACACAGTACCGTGCCAGACAACAGCCTTGCCCATTCCTCTGCTGCTACGGGTCCCAAGGGCGCACTGTGCCCACCCCAGGCAGAACAAGGCAATGCCTCCACCTTCCTCACCCAGGGCAGCACACTCCTTCCTCTGCCAGCTGGAGTCAAGGAATCGCGTCAGCCCCAAACCCCTCTGCGCCCAGTGGGACCCCAGGGATCATGCTCATACTGCCCCAGACGCCTCTGAGGAAGGCGGCCAGGGACAACGTGGAGCCCTTCTCCCACTGGAGCCCATCTCCAGAGCCTCGCAAGAAGCCAGGAGATTTCCTGAGACGCCCCATAACCAAGGAGCAGAGATGAGCCATCCAAGAGGGCAGGCAAGGGCTGAACCACCAGCTCCATCGAGCTGAAACCCGGCTGGCACAGGAGTCCGGTGCGTGACAGCCCCGGCCGTGCTGCGCGCAGCCAGCGAGTCAGCTGCTTTACAGCTCCCCGAGGACCCCCGGCAGCCCAGCAACCGCCTCCCTGCCACAGGGGAGCTGGGATGGGCGGGCGGTACCACCCTGAGTAGCTGCTGCCGCCCAGGGAAAAGCCCTTGGCAGGAAGGGCAGGGTCTGGAGCTCCTCCACTCAGACCACGTATCCCCTCTCCCACATCACCTGGGTGGGAAGAACCCAGGGCAGGTCCCAGACGCCACTTACACTGCACAGTGCAATGGAGTAAAGGGGTTTCCTTCTAGGTACGCAAACGGATTGTGTTCAAGTAACAATTCAAGACAATCTTCATGCCCTGTGAGGAGAGCGGGACAGAAATACATCAGTCTGCAGTTCCTCGCCTGTGACGGAGCAAGAAGGGGCTCTAGGTCCCTCTGGGCTCTCCCCACGTCCCAAGAGCCGTAGGCCCCAGAGGCTGCACAGGACCAGCAGCACCAAAGTGCCCAAACCAACCCATGCCCCAGCACAGAGGCAGCGATTTTGTTTCCTTTCTGGCAGCAAAGCTGCTGCACTTCAGGAGGCTTCTAATTCCACATCATCTCCTGAAGGACTTCACAGCCACATTGCTAACTTCCCTTTGAAATGCTGAGACATCCCTTCCTGATGTTGCCACATCAGTCCCACCACTCCCTGCAGCCAAGGCGACGGCCCAGTAATCCTATAAATCCAACAGTCCTGGAGGAAGCAGCCTCAGCTGTTCTATAATAACTGTTTTCATATTTCATTCCTTTTTTAACGTGCTTGGCAGAGGGAGAAAAACTCATTGCCTCCCTCCCAGATTTGTGCTGTCCTTTCCCTCAGGCTGAAGTCACTGCTGGGCTGATGGCTCCCAAAGCAGTGGGGGACAGAGGGACAACATGGCTCTTCCCGGCTCCCTCCTCCCCATCAATAGCCAGAGCAGAGGTGGGCAGGGGCCCAGCCCAGGTCCTTACCACTGTAAGAAGCCCAGTGCATCGGTGAGTAACCACTGTAGTCCACCACAGAGTCCAGAGGGTCAGTAGAGAGGGCTGCCTGCAGCAGGGTCCTCAGGATCTCTAAGTGCCCGCACGCCGACGCAAAGTGGATCGGGGTCCGGCCTTTGAAATCCCGACACAGAACGAAGGCATCGTGGTCCAGCAGGGCAGCCAGGCAGTCCTCACAGCCCGTCACAGCCTGTGGCCAGGAAAGAAGACCAGGAGGTCAGATCTCACCCCTCAATCATTTAACAACAGAACTACCCGCCTTCTTCCACAGCTTCCTTCTCAAATGCTGCATCTCAGGAAGGGAAAATGGGCTCTTTCACTGAGGGCTCTTGCAACAAAAGAAACCACCTGCTTCTTCTCCAAGCAGGCTGCGCTCGGGAGGACGAGCAGAAGCTGCAGGGCTCCAGGCCCGTCCCGGTCGCAGGGATGCACTCACCCCTCGGTGCAGGGCGGTCCTTCCCCTCTTGTCCGCTGCGTCGGCTGTGGACCCCTTCTCCAGGAGGAGGTGAACACAGTCAACATGGCCATTCATGATCGCCAGCATCAGTGGGGTTCTGCAGTGGGAGAGGCAGCAGGGAGGAGAGTGGGCTTGGGAATCAGCGGCATTCAGGCACTGCCCTCCCTCCCCTGTCCCAGCCAGCCTGCAAGGGGCCTGAGCCTGCGCCACTCCCAAAAGAAACATCGGGACAAACTCACTGGCCGTGGATGTCCATGACGTCGGTGATGTCTGCCCGCTCCCCACTGTCTATCAGGAGGTGCAGGGAATCAGTGTTCCCGTTGGCAGCTGGAGACAACACACAAGGAAAGGAGGAGTCACACACAGTACCGATGGGTCCCCCCCTTCCAGCCACCGCCGCAAGCCGAAGGAAGGGGCTCGTGCTCCGCAGCGAGGCACACGTGGCTGAGCAAATTCGTTATGTGGTTGCTAGGCTACAGGACCGATTAGCACGTGCACAGGCTGAGCTGAGGACACGTGTGTGCGGAAGCTGCTGCTGTCTTCTCTCCCACCCGCTGCTGAGCCGCTTGGACCCTCAGCTTCTGCTGGCACATCACAGCAGGCCGCACCGGCCCCATCCTGCCTCTACGCATCCTAAACCACAGCCCCTTCCCTCTCTCCAAACAGCAGCCGGGTGAACGGGCACCCTCGGCAGCGGTGGTAGGGCTCTGGACACGCTCCCTCGCTGCCCCCAACCATCCCCAGCCCCGTCTGCCCCCCGACACCTGCGGCGTGGAGAGGGGTCCACTTCCTCTTCCTCTCCTTCACCAGAGCGGATGCACCGTGGCTGGTGAGCACCTCCACGCACTCCGTGGAGCCTCTCTCCGTGGCAAGGTACAGCGCTGTCCGCCCCTTGTGGTCCCGCACGTCGAGGTTCACGAGGGTTTCGGCAAGTGTCTTTAGGGCTTCACAGTGACCATTATAGGCCTTGGGGCAAAGCAGACCACGTTAAAGCGGTGCCTGGAGAGGCTGCACCCAGAAGAGAAGCGTCCCCCCCAGGACAATTCCTGCTCCCTGGGTCCCTCCAGCCGGATGAGCTCCTGCCCGGCCATTGCCTCCCGTTTGCAGCCCGGTCCCACGCAAAGCCCTCGCCCACTCCTGCCCCTGCCCACTCGCAGACAAGGGAGGTGGCTCCAAACAGCCAGAAGGCCCTGGAGAGAGCACGGACTTTAACACACAAATCAAGGGGACTTCGATCGACAGCCTGCGGGGAAAGCCGCTCCCCAGCCACCGGTGCCTTTCCTCCTTTGCCCCACTCAGCACCGCCAGCTGCGGGGACCCAGCCCACGCTGCACGGGAGCGGGCACCTCTCCAGGACTCAGCATGAACCCCGCACGGAGCCAACTGCCCGCCGCAACCCTGGGGTTGGGCCAGCCGTACTTACAGCTAAGTGCAAAGGGCTGACTGGAATGGTGCTTTCCACATCCTCCAGGCAGTTAAAAGACATTTCCAGGAGCTGCAACAGCAACAACACAAAACCGTAACTGATCCTGGACTCACGGAGGCTTTGGCAGACGCCCTGTCCACCAGCAGGCTGCAGAGGGGTTAGAAAACCTGCTCATCTGCTTCAGAACGATCTGAATCTCAGGACGGGACCGTCCTTAACCTGGCTTTAGACCCTGCATAGACAGTCACATCAAGTCCCTGCTATCCTGAAGCCTCGCCACTGCTCGTATGATTTCCTATGCCCACACGGCTGCAAGCTTACCCTGCAACAATGCAGGTGTTTCACACAGAGTTACAAGGCATTTTCTGTGCTGCAAGAGCTCTTCCTTGGCACAGGTCTCCAGGCTTTCTTCTAAAAACCCAACCTTGTTCTGTTGCCAGGGGTTTAAGCAAGACACCCATACGTCCCCCCTGTGCCAGGTAACAAAGCTCCTTTCTCCCAGGCATCTCACTCGGGCCCAGGTCTTCCCTCCATGGTATTCCCAGCACAACGGTTCCCCAAGAGTCCCTATGCTTTTTAATCAAACCCACCTCCCTTCCTCCTGGACAAACCCTGACACTGTAGTGCCTACACCACACACAGTCCTTTAGCCACACCTGGACACCACAGGCACGTTCCTTAGGGGCGGCTTCCCCCTTCTCCTGGCAGCACAGAGGGTTTTCTCCGGCTCACTCACCAGTTCGAGGTTCTGCCTGTTGCCGTACGCAGCTGCATAGTGGACAGCGGTATATCCCTGCTTGTCCCGGAGGGATGGGTCAGCACCATTATCCAGCAAGAACTCTAAACAACTGCAACGAGCAAGAGAAAGGGGAGATCGTGAAAAAGGCGAGATCGGAGAGGCAGAGCTTTGCAGGAACCTCCCTGATTTATCTCAGAGCAGATGCTGTACTAATCCCCGCAAGACATGGAGCGCATGCAAAGCCCACTGAAAGTGAGGACCAGGAAGCCATGGCCAGGTTTGCCTCGAGAATCAAATCAGCAGATGTTTCCTCCAAGGCATCACCGCTCAGTTCAGCGTAAGCAGAAGCAAGGTATTTCTAGCAACTGCACGCCGGGGTCCGGGGAAGGGGTAAACAACAACCAATGGCCAGAGGGGCTGTGGCACGGACTCACAAGAATGCCTCCTTCAGCCTGGACTCCTTCAGGGGCTCCTCATCAGTGTCATGGCTGTTTCCTGAATGAGTCTCTGCTCTGAAAGGTCAGAGACCTGCATCAGTTTGCTGAGCACCCCCTCACACCCATGCCCCTCAAAGCGCTCCCGTCTTCACAAACCGCTGAGCACCAGCTGCAGGGAGGTGGCCAGGGAACAGCAGAGCATCACCACCCAGCAGCGTGCCATCGTCTCCAGCCCCAGCAGAGCGGAGCGCGCGCCCCCGCGACACTTACCTCCTGTACGTGTCCGAAGCAGCAGCATAGTGTAAGGGGGTACAGCCTTTACAGTCAGCCTCGTTAATACTGGCTCCTGCCGTGACCAGCGTCACCGTACACTGATAGCTGCCGTTGGCAGCTGCGTAGTGCAGTGGAGTCCTGAGAAGGGGGAAAGGAGAAGGAAGGGGGAAAGGAGAAGGAAGGGGGAAAGGAGAAGGAAGGGGGAAAGGAGAAGGAAGGGGGAAAGGAGAAGGAAGGGGGAAAGGAGAAGGAAGGGGGAAAGGAGAAGGAAGGGGGAAAGGAGAAGGAAGGGGGAAAGGAGAAGGAAGGGGGAAAGGAGAAGGAAGGGGGAAAGGAGAAGGAAGGGGGAAAGGAGAAGGAAGGGGGAAAGGAGAAGGAAGGGGGAAAGGAGAAGGAAGGGGGAAAGGAGAAGGAAGGGGGAAAGGAGAAGGAAGGGGGAAAGGAGAAGGAAGGGGGAAAGGAGAAGGAAGGGGGAAAGGAGAAGGAAGGGGGAAAGGAGAAGGAAGGGGGAAAGGAGAAGGAAGGGGGAAAGGAGAAGGAAGGGGGAAAGGAGAAGGAAGGGGGAAAGGAGAAGGAAGGGGGAAAGGAGAAGGAAGGGGGAAAGGAGAAGGAAGGGGGAAAGGAGAAGGAAGGGGGAAAGGAGAAGGAAGGGGGAAAGGAGAAGGAAGGGGGAAAGGAGAAGGAAGGGGGAAAGGAGAAGGAAGGGGGAAAGGAGAAGGAAGGGGGAAAGGAGAAGGAAGGGGGAAAGGAGAAGGAAGGGGGAAAGGAGAAGGAAGCTTAGCAGCGCTGCCTGTCACACAGGTGGAAAAACTCGCCTGGCAGCGAGGCAGGACCTAGAGAGGCAGCCACCCCCCCGCAGCTGAGCTGCACCCTGGGTCAAGGGTTTGGGTCAGCAGCTCCTTCTGAAGAGCCAGAGCTGGACCCCTCGGGGTGAGATGGGGTGAAGGAAGCAGCTTCAGAAAGCAAATGCAGCAAAGGTCTTAGGAATGTCCCAACCCAAACCCAGGCTTGGTGCGCTCCAGCTGTTTTAGGGCTGGAGGAATCGCGCTCACTTCCTTGCAAGGCTCACAGCACACTTACCTTCCAAATTTATCTCTCCTTCTCAAGTCAGCACCACTGCTCAACAGCAAATTAAGACATTCAACGTTCCTACAGGAGGTAGAGAAATGAGTTAGGCACAGATCAGAAGGGACCACAGCAGGAACGCAAACTCCTCCTAGTTGCAGAGAAGACAGCTACGCTTCTCACCCGCACAGCCTGGACTTGCCAAAGCTCAATTCAGCTTGTCATCTTTGGGCAGCGTAAGAGCCGCAGCCATGGCTGGATGCTGCACACACAAAGCTCTTCCCTGCACTCCAGCGAAATAACCCTTCATGCTTCCTGCCTTACCAGCGCTATCCTGCACTGCGTGGAGCTCTCAACCAACCAAGCAATTACAGAGAGACATTAGCCATGGCGTCAGTGCAGCTGACGCACTGGATTTTATGCTGCAAAAAAGATCTAGGATTTCTGGCTTCTGCGTCAGTGCTTTGTTCCTGCCGCTCAGGCAGGGTAACAGCGCTGCGCAGCCGAGGGTCGGCTCTTGTGACCGGCTCTCAAGCATTGCACAGGCACAACAGAAACGAGGTCCTCAATGGTACTCTACACCTCTGCCGTATCGCGGCAGCCGAGTTCACTCTCAACGCGCTGCATGAAATCAAACTCCCTGGCAAACAACATCAGGCATTTACACAGCCAGCTAAATCCCTGCTGCTTTTCAGGCATCAGCCTGCGAGCCCTTTACGAACCCCCAGCCAAGGAAGCATTTTAGCCCCATTTTAAAGAAGGGTAAACAGCCACGGAGGGGAGCGACCGGGGTGAGTCAGTCAGTGGCAGAACAGGGCCAATAGGTTTCCATTTTCACTCCTGCTCTAAACACAGCTCTCTCCCAGAGAGAACGGCACGCAGAGGTCCGACTCCCAGTCCTGACCAAAGTACTGCACTGGGCTGCCCACGCGGTAGCTCCCGGGCGGAGAGGAGGGTTACGGTTTGGGCTGGAGGCAGCCAGCAACCCTCCTGCAGGCAGTGTGGGACCAGCGCCCCGTGCACAGCTCACCCTCCAGAAGCAGCAGCGTGGAGGCAAGTCCTCCCGAGGTTGTCAGGCGTGTTGATATCGAAGCCTGCAGACAGCACGTGCTCGTTGCTCAGCGAGGAGACGATACTGTACAACTGACCTGGGTGGCAGGAGGGGCAGGGAGTCAGGGGGAAGCTCGAGGGTCCCCCCAGTGCCCCCACTGCAGGAGGGGCGGCGGAGACACTCACCTGAGGAAAGTAGCTTACGACAACAGTCTGAAAATCCAAAGAGAACAGCTAAGTGCAGAGGGAACATGTCGTGGATCCCACGCCTGCCAGGAGACAAGAAGGGAGTCAGGATGGATCATTTCTGCAGCCTCCAGCCCAGGGCAGGGAAAGGGAGGAAGAGTCCTTCCTTACCTTGCAGTGTCAGCACCATTCGTCATCAAAGTACTAATTAGCAGCTCGTGGCCATATCTAGCAGCAACGTGGAGGGGGGTATTGCCGTATTTGTCAGCACAGTCAATCTCACTGCCTAGAAAGGAAAAGCCAAGTGCTTTGCCAGCGAGTCTCTGCGTTCTAGTCCCGAGCAGCCCAGGCTGTTCCAATGGCCACGTCCCCATCTCAGGGACACAGCTAATAACTCAAGTCCATTCAGCATCGTGCAGAGTGAGAACTGTAAACTGCTGCCTGAGCTTAGAGCCCTCTTGTACCCTGCAAACCCGGGACATGAGAACTCGCCCCAGGAGGAGATGCGTTCAGCCCCGGAAGTCTCTGGCTGAACCCCTGGGGTGTCTGCCAAGGCTGCAGCCCTCTTACAAGAATATTGTCTTTCAGGCTGGACGTGGCAGGTGCAATGTTCTTTGGCCACAGCAGCCCTGACCTGGCTGGAATTCGAGTCCCCTCGTCTGCACCTCGCTGCCCTTGAGGGCCTGCACACTCCCTGCCACCCCCGAGCAGCACAGGGCCACTGGCAACAGCCCCAAGAGCACAGAGTGAATTTGAGTGATAATTGTAGAGCTCTTAAACCCTCTGAGCAAACTCCCAGGGAGGTCCTGGAGGCAGATGCTGAGAAGCAGAAGAAAAGGCTCGGGTAACCCAGGGCCGGAGGAAGAAGCCACTCACCGTTCTGAATGAGGATCTGTGAACGCGTGAACCGTCCGTGAATGGCAGCCATGTGCAAAGGGCTCTTCCCTTCCTTACTCTGCAGAGAGCAGAAGCCATGGCACATCAGGCTTCCTACCACGCTCCACGAGCTCTGCCGTTGGGCAGCAGGTCCCCACTCCCCCCATCCCCAAGCTCAACCGCTCAGTGCCAGACCTGAAAGTTGACATCGGCCCCGTTGTTCACGAGGAGCTCCAGGCACAGGGCCCCGTTGGTGGAGACGGCAGCAAAGTGCAGAGGGGTGAAGCCCTTCTCGTTAGGCTGATTGACGTTGGCGCCGTAATTGACCAGCTCGTTGGCCACGGCATCTTGGCCCACGTAACAGGCAATGTGAAGTGCAGTGTTACCGAAGGAATTTGGTTCATCGATCTGTGGGAGCAACAAACCCCAGAGGATTTGGGGATTCAGGAAGAAAAAAAGGCAGCTGAGAACCAGCCAGGGCTCCTGTCACCACCCAGCACCCTCTCCTGCTCCTGCCTCCAGACTGGCCGCACCTGAGCCCACCCTGCTCACAGCCGCAGGGGTCTTACCTCAACTCCCAGCCTCAGCAGGTGACGCACGACTTCGATCTGGCCGCTGGCTGCCGCCGTGTGCAGCAGAGTGTAGCCCTTCTTGTCCTTACACATCACATCAGCTCCCCGGGCCACCAGCAGCTTCAGAACTTCCAAATGCCCTGGCCGGGAGACAGCGCTAAGAGCCAGGGAACCCCGGAAAACGGAGACCTGGGCACAGCGGCCTCTGGGGACCCCACCACCCTGAAAGGTGAATCCGTAGGCGGAGAGCAACGTGGGAGATGAAACCAGACTGATGCGCGTGGGGAAAACCTACCTAGGAAAGCTGCCCAGTGGATGGGCTGGCGGTCCTTCTTGTCGCAAGTACTCAGGCTGGCCCCTTTGTTCAACAGCAAGTTCACCATCTAGATGGGGAGAAGTGGCAAGAGAGGCAAGGCTGCCATTCCTCCCCGCTTGTGCGGGCAGAGGTGCCTTTGCCACCTGCGAAGCCCGGACCCAGGAAGGGGAACGCACACGGGACCCCCTGCGCCTGAACCCGCCTTGCCTACCTCGAGATGGCCACTGTGCACGGCATGGTGCAGCGCCGTGCGGCCTGTGCGGTCCGCGACATTGACAGTGCTCAGCAGTGGGATGATGGCCTCCACGCACTTGGTGGCCCGGTTGGCAGCGGCGACGTGCAGAGGCGTTTGCCAATACTTGTCGCGGGCATTGACATCTGCCGAGTGCTTCAGGAGGAGGTGAAGTGCCTTCTAGCAGGAGCAGAGGAAAGCAGAGCTCTAACCCAACCTGCTGGAGCCCACAGGACCCTCCAGCCAGGTGGGGGAAGCTGCAGCTCGGTCCACCTCATGCTTTCAGCACACACAGGGCTGCCCAGAAACACACCAGCCTACAGCCCCGAGAGACAGAGCTGCCCTTGGGGGGGCTGAGCTGAAACTGCACCGCACGCCCACAAGTACGGCTTCTCCCCGCTCCGTCAAAGGAAAGGGCTTGTTTGCTTCCGTGTCCCCAATGACATTTTGAAGCCCACGTATGGCTGTGTTTCAGCACGTTGTCACAGAGAAAGGGTGGCACAGGTAAAGATAGCGTGAGAGTGGCTCCAAGAATGAGCAGGGAGAGGAATCTTCCTTACACAAATCCTCCAGCCCTCACCTGGGCTGCTCCAGCTCCTTCCAGGCTGGAGTTTGGTGTGTGGGACCTGAATGAGCTGGGCTCATCCCTCCCAAGTGCCGCTGTGAAACACGCCTCTGTGGGAGAAACACTTCCAAGCCACGCGATGGAACCGTGAGTGAGTGTTCCTCCATGACTCACGAGGTGCGAAGCACCCCGGGGATGCCAAACGTGATCCACTGACCTATATTTGATAACTATTTCCCCCTTTTGCTGGTAAAGGTTTTTTGCTACAACCCCACATCTTCCTCGCTACGGTTTGCAGGCTGTCCACTTCCACGCAGCATCGGGGCAGCGCTTCCAATGATCCCAGCCCCACGGCTCACTGCTCTGCTCTTTTCTCCCAGGGCTAGCCGATACCGCTCCCGGCTGGGAGAAGCACACGAAACGGCCAGGCAGTACCTAAACCCAGCAGTCCTAGAGAGCAGGCTCTAGGCAGGAAAAGCCATGAAGGCATTTTGGGAAGGCTCCTCTCAGGAGCTGGGCATGCAGGGCACTGGCGGAGCCCTGTGCCAAGCACCAGGGAAGAACAGAACGAGGGAGGTGGCTCTGCAGCACTTCTGAGCCAAGGCAGAGAAGCAAACGACTGTGCTCAAATTCACAGACAAGCAGCACTTCAGACCTGACAGCAAAACAGTCTCGGCTTGCTGAGCTCCCGTATTTTAGCGACCCACAGTAACCGTCCACACATGTTCACAGCAAACACCTCAGTAGAGGTTTACACTAATGTTTTTCATCTCGTGTCTGCTGCCGATTAAGAGAATTCACGCAACCAGTCGATGTGTGGTAACATGCCCTGCATGTCAGAGTCGGGGCTTCTGATCCCCTGGCTCCAACCAAGATGACCACAGAGTTTCTTGCTCTCCAGCAACTCAAAACAGGACAAAGTTAAGTGGGATGAAGTTAAACCCACAAAAGCTAAATGTCAGGAAATCTTTCCAACAAGATCCGTTGGAATCAGCTCCCAAGAGAAAGGGTGAGAGCCCCACCATCCCTCAAAGAAATGTAAAGCTGGATTAGACAAAGCCCTGGGGAAGCAGGGAAAGGCAGGGAGGAGGATGCTGTGGGGAAAACCCACGTGGCCGACTCCTGAAGGCTGGAGGGAAGGGAACTAAGGAGATTTTTTTTTCCAGCTCTCATTTTCGGCCTCTGAATTATGCGTTTGTCCCCTCACCGCTCTAATAAGACCACCCATCTCAGCCAAAACAGGGCAAGATGGAAAAGAGAAGCAGAAGCACAGTCCCCTCCTCACATCAGCGCCCACCACCCCCAGGCAAGGAGCAGACAGAGCCAGAGGGAACCTACCTCGTTACGAGAAGCCGCAGCGCGGTGTAACGGGGTGAGCCAAACAGTGTCCTTCGCATTAACATTAGCACCTGAGGAAGAACAAAAGGAGGGGTCAGGGGGCAGAGAAGTGACCAGCTGCCCCCGCTCCAGAGTCCCAGGGCAGGTCTGCAGCCACCTCTGAGGCACCCGCCAGGCAGGAGTGCCAGTCCTGCTGCAAGAGGGGACCCTGCACTGAGCTTTACTGAGGACAGACTCTGTGAACTGCAAGAGGAGCAAGCTACATCCCTTGCAGGACTGAAGAGACTACATATCCCAGAGTGCCATCTTCCCCCGAGCCAAAAAAATCCACAGCAAAGACCCAGCGAGCAGTTCTGCTCCTTGCTGTAAAACAAGGCTACTCGAGACAAAACACCAGAGCGTTTCATGTTGTGAGTTGTGGTCACTGTGGGCTGCATCTCCGTATTAGAAAGGGAAGATGACAGAATAGTGCCATCCCAGCTCCAGACCTCTGCTAGGCACTTAGGTCCCACGACCCCTGAAGCCCCTGCCTTTCTTTGCTGCCGAGAACTCAGCAGGCAGGCATGCAAAAATCAACACGGGGCACGTAAGGGCATCCCGTGCTCTGCAGATGGAGCTGAACATTCCCAGTCCTGTTTAACAAGCCCTCAGCAAAGGATTTCCCCAAGTCTCTCCTTGTCAGGGTCACGTAGGATCATGCCAGCCTCGGGGTTCCCCCACACCACCAGCAAGCAGCTGCGAAGCCCACGGTGCCCCGAGGCACTGCGCTGGCAAACAGCGGTCGAGGAGACGTCCCTGTCTGCACCGCACAGGCACAGAACCGAGTGTCTCTGGAGGGAAACGAAGGGCAGCTTTACGCCAAGTAACGCAAGCCAAAACTGAGCAAAATCCCCTGTTTTTTAGCTGACCCCTCTCCATGAGCAAGTGAAACTCTGCTCCCCTGAGCGTCCTGCTGCCCAAGGCGTCTCTGAGGCGAGCATCCCCACTGCACCCTCCTCCAGTACCTCCTTCCAACACCTTGCACACATCCCCCTCCTGGCTTGGTTTCCACCTCTGCTATTTCAGCTCTGAGACGCTTCCCCGTCTGCACAAACCTCTTAGGATTATGGCAACATTTCCTAATCTTCCCCTGGCTGCAACCCCACTGGCTTAAGCACGAGCACACGATTGCTTGGAGGGTGACCAAAAACTATTGCTCTGCACCCCTAAGGCCAGAAGAAAGACACCTTAAGGGCAGCAGCAGCACTCGAGCCAAGTGCCCTGAGCCTTGGCCCTTACCTGACAGTATTAGGAGCTCAAGGATTGCAACATCTCCTATGTAGGCAGCAGCATGCAGCGGCGTTCGTCTTTCTTGGTCCTGAGCAAGAAACAAAATGTAAGAAACAAAAAACCTCCGTGAGCTTTGAGGGCAGGGAGATCTCTCACAGCACAATCTCTCCTCCACTCCAGTCTGCCCCAAACGCCCGGAAGTGTGGGCAGCATCTCGGCACATGGGACAGGGAGAAAATGGCGTAAACCCAGCACCCTCCCGCAGCGCTGCAGGGGTGCGCAGCCCTTCCGGAGCTCCACGGGTGCTGGGGTTTGGTGTAGCTGGTGGCCAGAGCAGAGGGTACCTGGGCCATAACCCCAGCACAAGATGGAGAGGCTGTGAGAGCCCTGGCCACTCATTTCATCCTCCCGCTGACTCCCCAGAGACCGACCCGACCTGGCTCCGGTGCTCGGGACTTAATGAACGTCTGCAAAGCACTCTGCGATGCGAGATGAAAGCCTGGCCGTGCTCTGGCAGCGCACAGGCTGTCCCATTCTGCACACCCTTATCCTCTCGGCCAACAATAAAAACCACTCAGAATTACCAACAGCTCTGAAACCAGACTCAGACCCGCCGGCTGCTGAAGGGCGGGAAGGTGCAGAAGCCCCTCTCTGATCTTAGATTGGATTAACCCAATTAAAAATACTTTTCACTTCTGTTTACTCAGGGCCAGGCCCTGGGTAACCTCTGCCTCCAGGCATTTGGTTCAGGCTTTCCTCAGGGAACACGCCACGTACTAAAGCCAGGAAGCAAACAAGTAGAAAGCCAGACGAGCACAACTCGTTTCAAGCCCCGTATTTTGTGTTCGGGGGGAAAAAAATGTAATTGCTTTTCATTAGGTTAAAAACTGTTTGGAAAATGGTGGTGGTTTCTCTTTTTTTTTTTTGGTTACAACTTGTGCTGGCACAACCAGGAAGGAGGATGTGAAAGTGAAACCCAGCTGGCAGGTCACTGAACAAGCAACAACATTTCTAAACCTGCACACAAAAAGGAAATTAAGTGTTAACAATTGTGGTTTTATTCGTCCAGCAGCTGCGCGAAAGTTCAGCAAAACAATCCCAACCCTCTCTCCTGACAAGAGAGGACGAAGAGCTGCCGGGTCCCCAGCCGAAGCAGTCATGGAAAAAAATCCCCACACTATCTCTGTATAATAAAATAAGCTAAGATACGATCGGATCATTAGTCCTGCTGGCACACGGGCACCAGCGCGGGGCTGCCCTCACCTTTCCAGGATGCCGGCCAGCGTCCGCAGCGCCCGCCCTTGACCTCAGGGTTTACCACGAGGATCGGGGTGCACCAGCCCCGGCTCCGCAGGCTGGGCTGGGCGAACACCCTGACCAAGTGCCCAGCGAAACAAACAGGAGTGTGCCAAAAAGCCAGCAGCTGCCTGCAGCACAGCTGGCGGCAGCACGGACCGGAGCCCCCGTTAATGCCACAGCTCGGAGGAGACGGTGAACCAGAACAGGCTGCTCTTGCCTAGAGCTCACGACTTAGCCCGGCTTTTGGGCTGAGAGCGCGGTAACTGCTGACGCGGCACCGGTCCAACTGTGCCACCACGTCAGGCGGACCTGGGCCGGTGCAGAGCCGGCCAACCTGCCAGCCTGCGTCGCAGCAGGCTGCGTTTCTTATCTGCACATCTGCCGCTGATTTGTTAGCGGGAAGCTCGTAAACCAGATCAAGGGAAGGCACGCTGACAAGTCAGACGGGAACGCTCACAGGCAGGTTTCACCCCTTCCCTTGCCGGAGCCTGGTCCCCACACTCCACGTGAGGGCAAACCACGCTCATCGCCGCCAGACTGGGCTGCTCTCCCAGGAGCCAGCCTGGCTGCTCGCAGGACCCGGAGGGATGTGCCTGAACGGCAGTCGCCTATCCCAGCCTCCCCGCCTGCTCCGAAACGAGCGTCAGAACCACCCTCTGCCATCAGGCTTAAGACAAGCACAGCAGAAACCCCTCGTAGCTCAAATCCTCCTTGCACCCTGGGGAACAACCTTATCACAAGGCAGACCTGCTGCGTTCACACCAAACTATTTTGGGTCACCACCCCAAAGGAGAAAAAGGTAAACTGGCAAGGCAGCTAAGCTGAGCCTCCGTGAAAAGTCCTCCCACGCACCAAGTCTTCCACATGCCCCATTTTACAGATGGCAAGATTGAGGCAACAGGACAACGCTGCACAGCAAATGGCAGCTGAGCCGGGAGCAGAATCCAGAAATCTTTGTTTCAGAACCCCAGCTCTGACCATCCTAGCCAAAAAGAGTCCCCCCCTTGGCGGCACCCACATCTCACGGGCTGAGCCTCTGCCCTCCCCTCTGCTAAAGCACCGCACTGCAGGGAAGGAAGCGGGGGAGAGCTGGGTGAGGGAAGGGGAGCGAGCACAGCCGGGCAGCACTCACCAATACATTAATGTTCTCCTTCTGATTCAGCAACGACCGCACCTCCTCTATATCGCGGTTGAAGATGGCTTGGACCAGAGGAGGCTACGAAGGAAAAGAGAAGCAAGTCGTGAAGGTGGCACCACGTGGAGGACAGGAGAGGGAGGAGAACCGGCAGCGTCACAGCACGTCAGAGACTTTACACCAGCCTGATTGAGCCAGGACCTCGCTCCACGAAAGAGCCCCCCACGCCTGCTGCTGCCGGAGCTTGGCCCAGCGGCAGCACCCGGCAGCTTCCTCGCACCCGTGGCTCAGCCAGCACCAGGGTGCAGTTTTCAAGGCAGCAAATGTACTTTTCTTGGTTGTTCCCTGGTGAACAGAGCATGGAAACATTGGAAAAGCCTCCCCGCTGCCCGAGTCCAAGGAGCAGCACTGATCACGGCCCCAGCAGAGCCTCCGGCAGCGTGCCCACGGCACAGCTTAGCTCTCTGTGTGCAGCGCCCGAGGGTGGGAAGGCAGGACCAGCTCCCACTATCCAAAGCTTTAGCCACAGCCAGAAAATCCTCCCTCCGAGCTGGCTGAAGTCTCCCGGTACAAGACAGATCTTTGCAGACACTGAATCAGGTTTCCCAAGGCACAACCAGGTGATGCCTCATGCTTTCCTGCAGAAGGCTGTGTACTTACTGCTGCTCTCCTGTCTTTTGAGAAACACCTACGACACTATGCTGGCTCCGACGGCGCAGAGAGCCTGGCAAAGCCCAGCCTGGAGTTCCTGCTGTTTCCTGCTGCCCACATCCCAAAGAAGTTCCCTAGCAGACCTCAGCAAAAACCAGGAGCAGAGCCCTAGCCCAGGTGGCAGAGCCAGCCGGTGCCGTGGGCTGCAGAACCGCGGGCGTGAGCCGCCACAGCCGTTGGTGCGGCAGGGCAGGTCGGGGGGTTAGGTGCTGCCCAACCTCTGGGCATCACCTGAGAACCCTGCACCCCATTTCTTGTTTCACAGGCCCAAAAATGCCATTTTCATGCAGCGGCTTCTTTGGGGCAGAGGCTGTGGCTGCTCTAGGCCCGTTCAGCACCTGGCACCACACGAGCGCTGCCAAACCCGACGCTTCCCTGCTCCAGCCAGCCGAGCCTCTGCTGCTTTTTCGCAGAGCAAGTCCAGGGTGCTGTGACCCTGAGCGAGCCCCGGCGGCCGCAGCGCACCCCTCCAGCTCTGCCTGCACGCCTAAGGCTGGATCTAACGGTCAAAACCGTCGAGCCCCGCTTATCTTGACCTCTCGGAGGAACATCAGAGCTTCGTTTTCAAGGCAATCCCTTCTCGTTCCTGTTGCCCAGCCAACCTCACGCTCATCTGCTCACCCCACCATCAAAGTAAAAGCAGTTAAACACGGGGAACACATCCTGGGTCAGAGGGAACGCGTGAGTCATTCCCCTGGAATGCAGCAGACTCAGCATCACTCGTTAGACATTAAAAAAAAAAAAAGGTTTTTTTAAAAAAAAAAGAGGGGGAAAGGAATCGCAGACGATAATTATGCCCTGAGCAGTCTTCAGTGGCGCGCGGTTTGCAGCAGTGCTGGGTCTGACACACCCACCCACCATTCACAGGGAAAGCTACATGTTTTGGTTACCATAAAAAAAAAAGTTCTATTTAAATCACAGATCAATCCCGCGTCCTCACCCCTCCCCTCCCTCATCCACCCTGCCAGGCTTTAAACACTCGCTATATTAGCAATACCGCAGGAGCGGGGAACGAGAGGCAGGCATAAATATTTGGTTTCGAGGGGCCAGCAGCCCCGATCTCTGAAATCAAGGTGGATAAAGGCGGTTTATGTAAAACACGTGGGGAAGAGTGGACGTCCAAGCCAAGGCAACGCTGGGGGTCACTGCTCTGGTGATGGGGTACAGTCATGGAGCCCAAGGAAGCTGGGCCACGCACGGCAGCGTCCATGCTGCAGGAGGTGCTTGGGAATTGGGGGTCCCAGGCGAGCCCCCGCAACAGGCGGGCTGGGAGCCGGGCAAGGGCCACATGCCGGCAGCACCGGGGTGGGGACTGCCCTGAAACTGGATGTGGGAGAAACCCTCCACCCCAGGACTGTCCCCAAAACCCGATGGGGACACCCTGCACCCCATGATTGTCCCCAAAACCCGATGGGGACACCCTCTACCCCAGAATTGTCCCCAAAACCACGCTGGGGTCACCCTGCGCCCCAGAAGCATCCCCAAAACCCAACGCGGACACCCTGCACCCCAGGACTGCCCTCAAAACCCGATGGGCACACCCTGCACCCCAGGGCTGTCCCCAAAACCACGCTGGGGTCACCCTGCACCCCAGAAGCATCCCCAAAACCCCATGGGCACACCCTGCACCCCAGGGCTGTCCCCAAAACCCGACAGGGACACGACGCGGCCGGCGGCGGGAGGCGCAGCGACCCCGGGGCGGGCCGGGGAACCGTCCCGGGGGTCCCGGGTCGGGGATTCCTTCTCGGGGGGCCGCGCTCCCCGGGGCGGGGGGGCCTCCCCTCCTCGGGCCGGGGGTCCCGTCCCCGCGGTCCCGCCCTTACCGGGCCGGGGGTCCGCCGCCGCTGGGCCCGGCTGCCGAGCCCGGGTCCCGGCGGCCGCGGGCGGAGCGGAGCGCGGCGGGCGGCGAGCCCCGCGGCGGGCCGGGGCTGCGGCGGGGCGGCGCGGGAGGCCCGGCGGGCCCGAGCGGTCGGCGGGAGGGGACCGGGCGGCCCCGCGCCGGGGGCCGCGGCCTGGGGCGGCGGCCGGGCCGGGCCCGGTGGCGGGCGGGCGGCAGCGGCGCGCACTAGGCCGCGCATCCCCGTGCTAGCGTGGCGGCGCGGCCGGGCGAGGCGCGGGGTCGGCGGCCGGGCGCGGCGGCGGTACCTGGTCCGTGATGCTGAGAATCCCCATCTCGGGGCCGCCCTCAGCGCCCAGCTCCCGGCATCGGGCTCCGGCCGCGGCGGCTCCGCTCGGGCGGCTGGCGGGGCGGGGAGCGGCTGGGCCCGCCCACCGCCCGGGGGAGCGGCAGCCGCCGCCGCCACCGGGCCGCAGCGCCGCCGCCGGCCGCCATCGCCGGGGCCCGCGGAGCCGCGGGGGGGGGCCGGGGCGCCGGGGCCCCCTGCGGGGTCTGCGGGAGGGCGGCCCGGGGCCCCTCGTCCTCAGGGCGGGGCAGCCGGGCCCCCGCGGGAGCCCCCCTCCCGGGCCCGGGGTACCCCCGGGTCTCCCCCGCTCCGCCGGACCACCCCGAGCAGCAGCTTCCCCGCAGCCGCTGCTGCTTCCTGTGGCCAAAATCCAGCCCGCGGCCTCCACGCCAGGCGGGAGGGAGGCTGGGGTGGCGGGCGAGCATCCCAGCGTGCTGCCACCACTTTGGGGCATGCCGCAGCGCAGGGAAGCCTGGCAGGAGCCGTGCCATCTCTGCCCCGGTCCACGGGGTCTGGCTGGCTCTGGCTGGAACCGTCCCCCCAGATGGCTACAGCTGGTCCCGGGGCGTCGATTGCACCAACGTGCACAGGCGTTGCCCTGTACCCCCGTCCTGCCGAGCGCCGAGTCCTGCTGCTGCTCCGGGCTGGCAGGGCGGCTGGGTGGTGGGGCAGGAGCTCGGCCAGGCCAGGCCGGGGTGGGAGGCAGCTCTGCCCGCTTGCAGCCCCCACTGCCTGCTCATCCAGCTGCGCTGCCCACATCCCCGCGGCTGCCCGCTGCCGCGTTCACGCCTGCTCTCACAAGCACCTGGGATGCAGTAAAGAGCTTCCCGCTCGCTGGGCTGCTTACGGGGTCAGGCCATCACTTCACCTGCTCTCCAATTGCTTCTGGCCCCCCGCGGTGCCTCCCAGCCCTCGGCTACGAGCGGGCAGGCGTGAAGCGTTGCCTGTCCCACCCGCGTCCATCTACTGCTTGGAACAAGTGTCAAATCAGGGAACCCGCTGTGCCTCCTGCCGCACCGGGCCACACGGATCCCGCAGGAATGGGGAATTCCTGGTTTATTGCCTCTGCCGGGCACGCGGCTCCCACTGCTCCCCGTCCCCCAAAACACTGACAGAGGCACGCGTGGGCTGGCGGGGCCGGGCCCGTGGCTGATGTGGCAGCACCGCCCCAGCCGAGACGCCTTCAGAGGAGCAGGCGCTGGGGCCCACGCTGCTGGGGCTATTTTTGTCGTGTGTTTGGACCTGTTGTTAGCCGGCTGTTACCTAACCGGGAAACCGAGGTGAAATGACAGAGCCTGCCAGCAGCTGCTGACATTTCTGCCTGGAGAAGGGAGCCGCAGCACCTGGCCTGCTGGGAGAGGCCGGGGGGGCCGCAGGCCACCACACCCCACTGGGACGGTTTGCCCACTGGAGCACCCTGCCCCTCCGGGCACCCCTGGGCCCCACGCCTGAATCCAGCCCCCCGGCTGCCCCTGAGGCAGGAGGGACACGGGGACACCCGGCCCCAGCCCGGAGGAACGCGGGGGGCCCGGCTGAGCCCCGGCCCCGGCCCGGAGGGGCGCGGGGGGCCTTGAGAGCCGCTGGGCCGCAGGCCCGGCCGGGACTACACTTCCCGTCACCCCCCGCGCGGTCCAGACTACAGCTCCCGCCGTGCTCCGCGCGGGAGGCGTTGTCTCGCCCCGCCCCCGGGCCGTGACGCGGGCGGGCTCTATGGCGACGCCGTGACGTCGCGGGCGGGGTGAGAGGTCACGGCGGCGGCGCCGGTGCGAGGGCAGCGGAGCCGCGTCCCGGCCCCGGTCATGGCGGCCCGGCGGCTCCGCGGCGCCCTCCAGCTCGGGGCGCGGCAGCGGCTGCGGGCCGCGGCGGCCCCGCCCGGCAGGTGAGCGCCCGCGCCCCGACGGGGCGTCCCGGGCGGCGGCACCGGGCGGCGGCACCGGGCAGGGCCGCGGGGCCCGGGCGGGGGTCCGGGGTGGGCGGTGGCGGCGGAGGGGCCGGGGCGGGGCCAAGGCCCGGAGCGCGGGGGGATGGAGGCCATCCAGGGCCCGGGGGCACCGGCGAGGGCGGCGGGGCAGGGACGGGGCGTCCGCCGGCACGGGGCGGGCCCCGGGGGAGTACCGGGGCCGGGGTTAGATCCCCACGGGGCGAGCGGTCCCGGCCCCCCCGCGCTCCTGGGGGTCGTCTGCGGGGACCTTGGGGACACCGAGGGGGCCCCGGCAGGGGCGGGAAGGAGGGTCCCGGGGCGCCCGCGGCCACGGGGGGTCTGTGGCCCCGGCAGCACCCCGCGGCCAGCAAAGGCCCCGGGCCGGAGCGGGGGACTCGCTGCCTGCAGGGCAGCCCGGGGCCTCGGCTGGGGCCTGACCTTGGGGCAGGCTGCGCTCGGGGCGAGTGCTGCCCCCCGGGGGGGCTGGCGGGACCGTGTCCCGGGAGCGGGGCCGTGTCCTGGGAGCGGGCGCGAGGGCTGGGCAGGTGCCAACACCTTCTTCTTGGGTCGGGGGCGACGTCAGTCACACCGGCGGGTCGGGGCCGGCGTCACGGTTCGCTCAGGCGAGCGGAGAGTCCAGGAGACCTCGGGCCACCCCGCCGCGTCCCCCGCCAGCACTGACCTCTGCGCCCGGCCGCGCCGGGCGTGGGCAGAGCCGGCAGCCGTGCTGCCAGCGCCGCTGCGACTCTTGCCAGCTCAGGGCTGGCACCAGGCGCTCGGGGACAGGGTGGCTCTTGCAAGCCCTGGGCAGCCGACCTCACGGCCGGGTCAGCGGCACGGGAGCGGCTGCAGCGTCGTGCCGTGGCACTGGTTTACGAGCCAGCTCCGCTGAGCCCCATCACGGTGCATGTACAGCACCGAGCGCTGCCGGGCAGAGCTGCGGTGTGTGCGAGGAGGGGAGCGATTGCCGCGGGGGCTGGCGGCACGGCTGCAAGGTCCCATCTCTCCCGGGGACCCCCAGCTCTGTGCAGCCATGGGCCACAACTGGGGCTCACACAGCTCGCCCACGCCAGCCCGTCCCCCATACTGCCGGCTATTCTGGGAGCTTGGGGGCTGCCAAGCACCCCGGGTGACTCCTCTTGGCGCAGGAACGTCCCGTGGCTCCTGGGAGAAGTGGGACCTTTCTGCCTCAGCCACCAGTCCTGGAGGAGAGCCGGTGTGACCCGCGTGCAGGCACATCTAAAAATACCCACGCCGTGCTGCGGGCACCGAGCGCTGCCAGTTACGGCTGTCGCAGGCGGGAGCCTGGTGGGGCCAGCCCTAACCCACAGGCCCGGGGGGTGGTCAGGGTTACAGCCCCCACCGTGATGCTCCAGCCATTGCCTTCCCGGTGCTTGGCAGGGAGCGGCTGTCAGGACTCGGGCAGGCGGAGCAAAGCCGAAAGAGCCAACGTTGGCACCACGGGAGGACCCTGCTGCTGTCCCCGCAGGTCTGGGGCTGGGCGACACAACACCCAGCACCCCGCCGCCTTTGGGGCTCAGCCCCTCCTTGAGGAGGCGGCAAGCCTTGCATCCCTTTCCGCTGGCAGCAACGGCACCATCCACTCCACTCCTGAGGGATGAGATGGGACTGGGTGGCACATGGAGGAGGGAGAAGATCTGGGCCAAGTGGGGCTCCGTGCTGCTGCCAGAGCCCGGTGCAGGGCCGGGGTGGAGCTGGGGAGGGGCGGTGCGGTGTAAGAGGCAGTTGTCCCCGCTCTGCCGGTCCGGATTAGGTGTCCCCGAGGTCAGGTTTCCCCGGCCTTCCTCCTCTTGCGCAACAGCAGCCTTGGCAGCAGCCCTGGGACGAGTGCTCGGACTTCCCTGGCCTCTCCCCACTGGCCTGTGGCCCCAGGCAGGAGGGCTGGGTCTGACCGTGGGTGCCAGCTTCGTCCCCGATCCTCCACATCCTGGGGCCGGTTCCCATCCCGAGAACGATGTGGGCAGGTCTGGAAGGGGCCCCACGTCGTGGCTGTCCTGGGGGGTGCTGCCCTGCTTGGCCCAGCGGCTCCCAGGCGGCTCTGCTGCCCGGCGCGGTCCTGGTTCCTCTGCTGACGCCCATCTCCCACCCAGGCACACGGCCCTGGGTGGCCTCCGGCTCAGCCGGCTCGGCCGGCCGGCGAGCGGCACCGAGTGGGAGCCCCGGACCCAGCCCAGCCGGTCCTTCCTCAACCTCACCAACAAGCGGAAGGAGTACTCGGAGCGGCGCATCATCGGGTAGGTGCATCATCGGGTAGGTGCGGCAGCTTCCCCGCTGGCCGGGCGGCGAGGGCCCCGCGGCCCGCGCTGCAACGCGCGCCCTGCCCCCAGGTACTCCATGCAGGAGATGTACGACGTGGTCTCCAATGTGGAGGACTACAAGAACTTCGTGCCCTGGTGCAAGAAGTCGGTGGTGGTCTCCAAGCGGACGGGCCACGTCAAGGCCCAGCTGGAGGTGGGCTTCCCGCCCGTGGTGGAGCGCTACACCTCCATCGTCACCCTCGTCCGCCCCCACCTCGTCAAGGTGAGCCTGGCCCCAGCGCAGCGGGCGGCCCGGCCCTGGCCGGCTCCTCGGGCCCCTCCTGACCTGCTGCTCCCCCTCCCCAGGCCGTCTGCACGGACGGGCGCCTCTTCAACCACCTGGAGACGAACTGGCGCTTCAGCCCCGGCATCCCCGGCTACCCCCGCACCAGCACCGTGGATTTCTCGGTAAGACCCTGCTCCGGGCGGCCCCCGGGCGCGAAACCCCTGGGGAGGACGCGGGAGACGGTTCCTGCTGCGGAGACCTGCCCACCGCCACCATCCCTGCCGGGGGCTCAAGCCACCCGCTCTCCTCCCCAGATCTCCTTTGAGTTTCGCTCCCTGCTGCACTCCCAGCTGGCCACCGTCTTCTTCGACGAGGTGGTCAAGCAGATGGTGGCAGCCTTCGAGCGCCGGGCGGCCAAGAACTTCGGTCCCGAGACCCGCATCCCCCGGGAGCTCATGTTCCACGAGGTCCACCAGACGTGAGGGTGGCCTCCGCACCATGGACTGTGCTGGGGCCCCGGGGCTGCCCGCGCTGCACCCACCCTTCTAAATATTTATTTGAGTGCATCTCTGCTGCCGTTGCCTCAACTTCCCTCCTGGCCCCAGGGGCGAGAGGTGATGCTCCTGCGAGCGCGGGGGCTGCTGTGAGCCCCCGGCCCCACCGCAACGCCGCGGGAGCTGCGTCCCAGCGCTGGACTCCCTGGTTTTGTAGCTGATTTTGGTTTTAAGTTTTGTTTTTAGTTCTTGGGAGCTCTTTCCTTCCCCCCTCCCTGTTTTGTTCCTTTTTAACTCCTCGGCAAGGCTGGAGGGTCCCGGCAGCGGGGCAGCTCCGGCGCTGGCCATGCCTGCGCCCCGCCACCTCGCTCCGGGAGAGCGGGAGGAAGATGGGTGTTTGCTGGCGGGAGAGCCCGGCCGCATCCTGCTGGGGAAGGCAGGAGCGGCCAGGGAAGGATGGGGGCCGGCTGCCAGAGCCCCCAGCTCCCCCGGCTCTGCCAGGAACAAAAGGGAAGGAGACCGGCGCAGGGAGGAAACCCCAGCGGGAGCAGAGCTGCCACCCGGCCCCTTGCCCGCAGCCGCCACGGCCGGGCACCGGAGCCGAAGGACCCCCGGCAGTGCCCGCTCCGGGGCCAGACCCGACGTCGCACAGTTTGCACAAGTCACACGCACAGGGCGGGGATGGGGTGGCTTGTGCTGCCCCCGCCACCCCCCCCCCCGCCACCCCCAGCCCCTCGTGCCGCAGGGACCAGGACGGCCCCAGCCTGCGGCCACCCCCCGTGTTCCTCCGGTTCCAGCTCAACTTCCCTTGCCCTCGGCCGGGGGAACACGGGGGCCTCCAGCCCCACCAGGCCAAGAAGCCCCCCGGGGGCAGGGGCTCCCTGGGCTGCCAGCCCCTGACCCCAGCTCCCCCTGCTCGGCCCACCCCGCTCCATCCCCATCACCGAGGGCACCGTGGCCTTGCTGCCCGAGGTCGGGCTTTTACAGGCCAATAAAGAGCATTTTCCAAGGGTGAGCAGCCTCCTGGTCCTCATTTGGCGGCCATGGGAGAGGGGAGCTGGGCGGGGCGGGGCTGCGCGCTTGCGACCCCCAGACCCCAACCCGGGCTGGTCCCTGCAGGCACCACCGAGCCCGGCGCTGCCGGCTTGCCGAGGGCCCACCACACCGGCCCCAGCAGCGACAGAACCGGGCTGGGGCCTGAGGGCAGCTCCCGGGTGGGCTGGGGGCACTATCCCCTGACCCCCCCTCCAAATCCTACAGGAGCAAAGCAGCCCAGGGCGAGGGGTCCTTCCCCTGCGGGACCCTGTGCCCAGAGGGAGGGAGGCTCCGGGTTTGTTAATAAAAACATTTATTTTGCATTTCGTCGTCGTTTGTACAGAACTGCCCGATACCCGCGGGGGGCCGGGGCTGGCGCGCGGGGGGCCCAGCTCCGGCGGCCGGGGGCGTCGGACGCGGGGATTCACACAAACACGGGCGCGCGGGCCGGGGAGGAGTGTATCGAGTCCCTGCCTGGGGGCGAGACGTTCGTTCTTCACCTGCTGCCCCACGGTGGGGCTTGGACACGAGTCTGGACTGAACCCCTCTCGGGGGGGCTGCGGCGGGGGGTGCGGGGCGTGCCCCCACGGCCCAGCAGCGGGGGAGCCGGGGGGCTCCCAGTGTGCGCGGTGCTGCTGGGGCAGGGTGGGGGCGCGGGAGCCCCCCGCCTTGCCGGGGCAGAGCCGGGGAAAGGAGCTCCGGGGTGGGGGGGGAGCCTGGGCCGGGGGCGGAGGGTGGGGGTGAGGGGGGGGAGCGGACCCCAGGGCTGCCCCTGCCCCCTCCCAGGGCGGCAGGGAGGGGAGAGGAGCGGCGGGAGGGTCCGCTCGCGCCCCCAGCGCCCCGCGGCCGGTGTGCGGGGGGGGTTCAGTGCCGAGTCCGTCCGGGGCCCGGCGCAGGAGCGCAGCGGTCCCTGGGGAGCGGCGAGCCGCGGCCCCGGCCCCGTCCCTTCTTTACCCAGATTTGTAGCCCACGAGCTGCATGAGGCCCTTCGTGCTCATGGACTTGGGCCTCTCCAGGGGGAAGCCCAGCGCCCGGCTCCAGATGAGCTGCGAGAGGACGCCCAGGGCCCGCGAGACGCCGAAGAGCACCGTGTAGTAGTTCATCTCCTTCATCCCGTAATACTGCGGGGCAGAGCGGCGTCAGGGCAGGGCAGCCCCGCGGGAGGGGGCAGCCGGGAGCCCTCTGCCCCCCGGGAGCCGTTCTGGGGCAGGGCCAGGACCCCCGGGCTCACCTGCAGCAGCACCCCGCTGTGCGCGTCCACGTTGGGCCAGGGGTTCTTGGCCTTGCCCTGCTCCAGCAGCACGTTGGGGACGATCTTGTAGAGCTGGGCCACCAGCTTGAACATGGGGTCCTTGGGCAGGTGCTTGAGGGCGAACTCCCGCTGGCAGGTGTAGCGGGGGTCCGTCTTCCGCAGCACCGCGTGCCCGTAGCCCGGCACCACCTGCAAGGACAGGGGCTCAGAGCCCGGCCCCGGCGCGGCCCCTCGCCCCGGGCAGGGCCGGACTCACCCTGCCCGAGTTGAGCGTGTTCCAGATGAAATCCCGCAGCTTCTCGTCTGACACCTCCTGGCCCAGCTCCTTCTGCAGGTCGGTCAGCCAGAGCAGCACCTCCTGCGGGCGCGGCGAGCGGAGGACGGGGTGAGAACCGCGGCGCGCGGCCAGCCAGCCGGCCGGACAAACGGACGCGCAGAGGTGCCCACCTGGTTGGCGAGGCCGTGCAGCGGCCCGGCCAGCCCGTTCATGGCGGCGGCGAAGGCGAGGTACGGGTCGGAGAGGGCGCTGCCGACCAGGTGGCTGGTGTGGGCGCTCACGTTTCCCCCCTCGTGGTCGCTGCAGGGGCGAGGGAGCGTGTCAGGTCTCCCCCGTCCCCACTGAGAGCCCCCACAGCCGCGGGGACACCCCCCAGCCAACACCCCCCTCCCGTGACCATCCCAGCCTGGGCGCGTCCCTGGCCGCGGGGCTGGGAGCGCGGCCACGTCCTCGCCTGCTCCGGCGGCTCCTCGCGGCGCCGCACCTGTGGATGGTGAGGTAGAGCCGCATCAGCTCGATGAACTGGGGGTCGGTGTAGCCCAGCATGTTGGTGAAGTTGTGGGACCAGTCGAGGTTGGGGTCGATGGCCCCGATGCTGCTGCCCTCGCGGTACAGGTTGCGGTAGATCTTTGCGGCGACGCAAGGCAGCTTGGCGATCAGGTCCATGGCGTCCTCATAGACAAACTGGGACAGGCGGGGTAAGACGGGGCAGCTGCCCGCCCCGGGGGGCCCGAGCCCCTGACTCCTCACACCCAAACCTGCACCCACGCCCCGGCCCAAGCTCAGGCTTGGTGTGGCTGAGCCCCCCCAGCGCCGCACCGGGGCGCCCGGCCCCCCCGTACCTCCCAGTACTTGACGCGGTGGATGCCCTCGGCGTAGGCGCGAGCGAACTTGCTCTCGCTGTTGAGGGCGGTGATGGCGGCGCTCAGCTGGGACATGGGGTGCAGGTTGGTGGGGAAGTTGTCCAGCATGGTCACCACGTGGGAGGGCAGTGCGGCGCGCCGGGCCCACTCGCGGGACAGCCAGCTCACCTGTGGGGGGGCACGGGGGGCTGAGCCGCGGGGCAGGGGGCCGGCAACCCACCCCCGCCGGACCCCCCGCGTGTTACCTGCTCCTGGGTGGGCACCTCTCCCGTCACCAGCAGCCAGAAGAGCCCCTCGGGCAGCGGCTCCTCTCCCCCCGCGGCTTTGGGCAGCAGCTTCTGGCACTCGGGGATGCTGTACCCACGGAAGCGGATGCCCTAAGGAGCCCGGCACAAGCATCAGCCGCTGCGGCGTCACCCACACCAGGCGGACGCCCGAGCAGGGCTGGACCAGGCCCTACCTCATCAGGATCCAGAACGGAGGTCTCGTATATCAGCCCCTTCATGCCCCTCATCCCGCCGTACACCTGGAGAAGGGTGAAAGACGGTGGTTACTGGCTGCGGCACAGGCTGGCGGCCCCGGCGCGGCCGCAGCATCCCCCCACTCACCATGTCCACCGTGATCTGCCCGATGGCTGTGTTGCCATGCTGCTGCCTGAAGCTCTTGATTTTCGCCTGCTCCTTGGGGATCATGCTGGCAAGGATGTCTTTCAGGTTCTGGGAAGAGCGGAGGGGGCCGTGAGCCCCGGCACCCGCGGGGGGGCCGAGCACAGGCTCCCCCCACCGGCACCGCGGAGGGCTGACGGCAGTGGGGCTCCTCTTACCGTGGCAGCGCTGGCGTGACGGGCGGCAAAGAGGACGCACGGTGCGTTCTGCGGAAGAGCAGACACAGGGACTCGGTGTTACCCAGGGAGAGCCCCGCTCCGTGCCCCGGCTGCCCCGTTTCAGCGGGGTGTAGCCACGCAAGCGGCCCCCAGCCCCAAAGCATCCCCAGCCCCAGAGCATCCCCAGCTCCTGCGGCAGGAGCCGCGCCGTGACTCCGGCGAGATCCCGTCTCACAAGGACGCCGCGCCCAGCAGCTGCGGCGGCTTCCCTCGCCCACGCGTGCCGGAGATCAGAGCCAGACAGGTTCAGCCAGGCCGGGCGGCGCAGGGGGGTGGCACGGTGCGCCTCGGCACCGCATCACGCTCATTCACGTCACGCGCAACGCCGGCCACAGCCAGACCCGGACCCCCCGCAGAGCCGAGCGCTGTGCCGTGCAGACCCGGCGGTGGCGAATGCGGCCGCGTTTCGCTTCCTGCTCTGCGGAGCGCAGAGGCGGCCGGCACGAGTGAGCCAGTGCTGCCGGCAGAGCCCTGCCAGGCCGGCACCGCTGCGGTTTTCCTGCACCAGCGCTCGACAAGCACTGGGGAAACCGATCTTTGTTCCTCGCCCGCGCGTGGCAGCCGCGGGGACTCCGACGGCGGGAACACCCTGACGCAGCCCGGGCCTGGCAGCGCCCCTCGTCCCTGGCAGCGCCCTGCCCGCGGCGGGGACACGGGGCTCGCCCGCACGCAAACCCACTCACAAGCAGCCGGGTGGGCAGGGAGGGGGGCAGAGAGGGCCGGGAGATGCCTGCCCAGCGACGGGGCCACCACCCCGCCGGGCAGCCGCGTCCACACTCAGCACCCTGTGCCTTCCCCGGCAGAGACCCTGGGGCCAGGGCTACCCCGTGGCACGGAGCTGCGGCAGCGCCTGCGGCACCGGCAGAACATGACTCGTTTTTTCCACTGGCTGCTGGGGGAACCTGGGGCGGGGGCAGCGCCACAGCGAGCACCCAGCACCGCGCGCAGCCGGCCCAGCGCCCCGCGAGCCCCCAGCCCGGTCGGGGGGACCCCGACACCCCAAGCGTGGCTGGAGCCAGCTGCCCGCTCCAGGCGACTGCGCTGTGTCCCCCTGCAACAGGCGGCACCCGGGAAGGGAAATTGCTGGCGGGAACAATAGAGACGGCAGCAGGAAGCCCAAGGTCAAGGTGGCCACTGCTGCCATCGCGGGGCCCCCACCGCACCCCATGTCACCCCGTTTCACCGGGCACCCGCACGGCTCGTCCCGGCTGGGCCAGGCTGTCACGGAGGTGCCACTGGCTCAAGGTCACACTTGTTGGCGGTGACACCGAGCGTCGGCTCATGGGGCAGGGGCACACCCAGTAGCTGCAGGACCCTCCTGGGTGCCCCCAACACAGTTTCGGGGTGCAGGAGCCCACAGGCAGTGCCGGCTACAGCTCGGTGGAGGAGCGGCTGCGGTGCATTAGCGGGGAGGAGGAGGAGGGTGGCAGCAAGACGGCGGGTCAGGATTAGGGTGCAAGCCAGCAGGGTGGCCCTGACTGCAGGGGCAGCGGGTGCAGCGACCCCCGGGCAAGTGGGGCACCACAACACACGGGGCCGGGCCCCAGCTCCCAAAATAACGCCTGGTCGATAAAGATGCCACAGGGGCCGTTATGAAACGCCAAGGCCAAGGCAAATGGGCAGGGAGGGCCACGGCCACCCTAGCCCTGCACCGGTGCTTGGCCCCCCCGGGGCACCCCAGCCACCCAGTGCAGTCCCGGCACAGCGCCAGGCCGTACGGGGGGTCCCGTCGCTGTGACCCCGTTGCCCTCTACAGCACCGGGCCGCTGGGGAAGGTCGGGGGGCGACGGTGCAGGCGACCCCCGCTCCCTGTCCCCTCACTGCCAGTGCCGCCAGGCGGGAGCCGCCGGGGGTGGTGTGGACCCCCCCGGGCCCAGCGCTGCAGCACAGCTCCACAATGGGGGGGCAGGGAGCCCCCACGAGGGGCTGCAAGAGGGCGGAGACCCCCAGATGGGGCCTGCAGCCACGGCAGTGCCCCCCCCGCCCCGAGGCGCGCGCCGCGCTCGGAGCCCCCCCCGTCTGCCCGACGGGGCGGGGGTCCCGGCCGGGGCCCCCCGGCTCCGACGGGACAGCGGCGGGGACGCACCCCACCCCGCCGCTCGTCACGGGTGCTCCCGGCGGAGACGGCGCCGGTGCCCGCGCCCACCACGTGCTGCCGCTGCGGCGCGCTGCCCCGCGCCCCCCCCCCGCCGCCGCGGCGCGGCCCCTTTAAGGCAGCGCCCCCCCGCGTCGCCCCTTTAAGAATCCCCCCCCCCCCCCGGTGTCGCCCCTTTAAGGCGCGGCGGGGCCGGGGCGGGCGCCCTCACCTTGGGCCCGCGGAGGCGCGCGGCCGCCCGAGTGCCGGCGGCGAGGAGCGTCATGGCGGCACCGGGGCCGGGGCGGAGCGGGGCCGGGGCCGGGGCCGGGCGGGAGCGGGGCCGGGGCCGGGCGGGAGCGGGCGCGGGGCCGGAGCGAGCGGCGGCGGCGGCAGCCGGGGGTCCTCAGTGAGGCGGGCGGGGCGGGGCGCGGCGCCGCGCTGATTATTAGCATAGCCCCGCCCCTGCCCGCCCCCTCGGGCCCGAGACGCTCGCCATTGGCCGCGCCGCGCGCCGCGGGGCGGGAATAGGGAAATGAAGCGGCGGAGCAGGGGGGCCGAGCTATAGGTGGCCGCCGCGTTCGCCTGATCATGGTCCGGGGTGGGGCGAGGCGCCCCGCCCCCTTTCTTTACGTCACAAGGTGTGATGTGACGTCATGCCGCTCCGTCATCCGCCCGAGCGCCTCGGTGCTTCGGTGTCGCTCAGCTGTAGCGCAGGGCGGCCTTATGACATCACCAGGCACTAGGCCATGTGCTACGAGGTCACCAGGCCCCTGATGTCATCCCACATTCAGCCGCAGGGGCTCGAGGTTGCCCTGTGACATTGCCCCGGCTCCACAGTGACGTCAGGGGCCCAGGGCAGGGGGCGGGGCATGGCCGCGGGTGACCGTCCCAGCTGACCCCAGGCCATTGCCCCAGTGGCCCCGGGGCGGCAGCACCGGACGGGCGGTGGCCCCGGCTCACAGGCTGGGCGGTGCCCATGGGGATGGGACCCCCAGGGTGCCCCCACCATGACACATCTGCCAGGGCACGCAGGGCCACAGCTGCCGGGGGACATCCCACGCCAAGGCCGAGCCGCGGCAGGCATGCTGGACACGAGGCAGCGCGAGTCACCGGACGCACTGCGGGGACACGGGGGGACACGCAGGGCTGCCATCAGCACCTCCAGCCCCACCCGGGGTCCCAGGGCCCCCTTCCCGGCCCCACGCGCACAGGAGCAAGACCTGCCCTTGGGTGGGCCCGCGGCATGGCCGCTGTGTGGCCCCTTTATTGCCTGGAAGGGGGTTCCCAAAACCGGCCCCAGACGCCCGAGCACCCTGCCCTGGTGGGGGCAGCTGAGCCCCGGTGTCCCCCGCCGCGTCCCCCCAGCAGCGGAGAAAGATCCCTGGCTGGCAGCCTGCCCACTGAAATGTCCCAGCAGGAGCAAGGACGCAGCCCCGGCCCCCATGGGGAAGCACGGCAGGTGTCCCGGTGCCCCCGGCACCGCGGCTGCAGCGGACTGACAGTGAATAAATAGGACAAGAGCACCAGACTGCGCGAGGAGGCATCTGCGCCGGCTCCAGAGCCGCAGTCCCCCAGCACGTCTGCCCATCCCGGCAGGGGCAGTGAGGGCGAGGTGAACCAAGAGGTAGGGGACATCCGGACAGAGCCTGGCACCATCCTGGTCCCGCGAGGCCGCCGGGGCGGGTCGGCACCGTCCTCCGGAGGCAGCCAGGGCCATCTGCGTCACAGCTCGTCGTGTGGGATGTGGAGCGCGTGGTCACACAGGTCTGCGGTGACAAAGGCCGGCGCTCTCAGGACGTGGCAGAGCCCCGGGGGCAGCCCTAGCCTGGGAGTGGGGCACATCCCTTCCCGCTCGTCCCAGGCCACCTCCTGCCCACAGCGCAGGGACGAGCCGTGTGCGGAGCGCCCGGGCCAAGCGCAGCCGTGACCCATGCCAGGGGACACCTACACTTCCCCTTCGCTTTGTTCTGTGGTTAATGAGAAACGTGGCTGTTTGGACAGAGCTGCCGGCCCAGCGTTTCCCCAGGTCCAGCACCCGCAGCCGCCCAGCGGACCCGCACCAGCCGGAGGCAGGCAGGGTGCAGGCAGTGGGTGCCTGGCTGGGGGCATGCTGAGCCACAGGAGCAGCTGGCAGCACCATGAGACCCCCGGGACCCTCCTGGGGAAGGTGCGATTCCCCCGACATGTGTGCCTGGTACAGAATTGTCCCACCCTGGCCCAGCCGTGCGGTGCAGGTAACGAACGTGGGCCACATTCATTAATGGGGAAGCACAAAGGTCGTGGCATGCCCTGACCCCGGTGTTTGCGAGCTGGAAATAGCCCTGCGGGAAGGGAGATGCCGCGGCGTGGGCGCCCGGCCATTGGCTGTGCGAGGAGCCCTGTGCCAGAGCAGCCAATGGAGCCGGCGCGGCAGCTGCCCTGGCTCGGCCCCAGGCAGCGTGCGCCCAGCCAGGAAGACCATCCAAAAAAAGCTGCAGGCAGCAGAGTCCAGGCGCTGGGCTGGCAGCGCAGGCAGGCACATCCTGGCACCAGGCTGCCAGAGAGGGGCTGCTCCGCAGGGCTAAAGGACATCAGGATTTTGGGGAGGACTCATAGCTCCTCTGTGTCCTCCCTGCTCTGGGCCAGCAGCTCCCTCCATCCCAGCGCTGATGGAACAGCTACAACCCCCCAGGGCGGCAGGACAGACCCCTCCCCAGGACTGCCCAGCCCGGCTCACCCGTCCGCTTGCTGCAGAGACGGTCCTTGACGTTGTCGGCCTCGTGGGAAAGGAATTCAATGAGTTCATCTTCATACTCCTCAGCAATGCTCTCGCACTGCAATGGGAGCCGCCCGTAGGTCAGCTGGCGACCAGGGGGGCCAGAGCTGGGCCCCACTCCCACCCACCCGAGCCCAGGAGCAGCCTCCTCCCCTGCAGCCACAGGAAGGACCAGGGGAAGCAGCTGGGAGCTGCTGATGAGACCAGCTCAACCCTAGAAGGGCTGCGGCTGCCCAACACAAAGGGTCCCACCACCCAAAACCTCTGCTGAGCCCTGACAGACACCACAAGGACCTAGTCCCCGCACGCACCGCAAACTTCAGGCTAGAAGCCACATCTCCATCAATTTTGACCCCGGAGAGGTCCATCTTGGTCCCGTCATGGGAGATCACCCGGACGTAACTCTTACGGTGTGTGGATGGATCCACTTTTTCCCCGTACTCTTTCATCTTCTCGCACACCCGTTCCAGCAGCTCTGTCAGATGTGCCTCCGACCGGGCGTAGGGCACCTGTGGCACGAGTGAGAGATCAGTGGGGTCAGGCCTTTGAGTGCGACAGCAGAATGGGAACGCTGGGCCAGCACGTTTCCCCAGGAGCTGGGGAGCACCAAGAAAGGGTCAGACGTCTCCATGGATGCCCTGGGAATGCAGTGGGGCTGCACTGGTGATAGGCAGTGGAGGAGGCTGAGGAATGGGAGACAGGGCTCACCCAGACCACGCAGAGCACCCAACGTGGGTCCAAACCCTCCCCTGTCTCCCCTGGTTTTTGACAGGCAGCTGCTGCCTCTGGTCAGGCCAGCCCCGCTCTGCTGCAGCCTCCACCCGACCTCCCAGCGCCGCAGGGAGGTCCCTGACAGGAGATGTCTCACCTCCACGACTGACTGGCTGCCATCAGGGTTGATCCGGAAGGAGCCCATCTGGATGGTTTTCCTGGGGTCGACCTGGGCAATCTCCCACTCCAGCTCATCCACCAGTGCCCGGCACGCTGCGGGCGACGCAGGTGTCAACGGTGCAAAGCTAAAGGCATTGCCTGACCCCACACCCCAGCCCTGGCACCGACAGACCCGCAGCTGCCCAAACCCGCTGGGAGAAACTGGTGTAACTGGTGCCACCGGCAGACGGGGACGGCAGGTCTGCGGGGAGCGGGTCCCCGAGGCGCCCTGTGGCCCTGCACAAATGTCTGCCTCTCCCCGAGCAGGGTGAGCATGGATGGGCAGCAGCGGCCGCGGACAAGCGAGTCCCAACGGCTGCCCCAGCCCCGCACCACCATCCTGTCCCGTCCCATCCCATCCCGTCCCGCCACACCTCCGCAGTGCAGGTCTTGGCTCCGGCGGGCGCAGGCCGCGGGCAGCAGCGCAGCCAGGGCCACGGCCAGGCAGAGCGCGGGTGGGATCCGGCCCCTCATCCTCACGGCTCCGCTGCAGGGCGACCTGCGGGCACGGGCAGCTCCAGCGCTGGCAGACCCTGTGTCCCCACAGCCCGGCCTCCCCGGGCGCTTACAATGCCCGTCCTCGGCCGGGCCCCGTCCAGCCCCCCCGGGCCACCCGTCCCCTGCAGAGCCCCGCTGGCTATAGGGCTTTGTCACGGCGTTCCCCCAAGGTCCCCACTATGCCCCATCCCCCGCGGGGCCCATCCGTGCCCCTGGACACCGCAGGGACCCCTCCCCTACGAGGCTGAGCCCCCTCCCCTGCAGGGTCGAGCCCAGAGCCCCGTGAGAGCCCCCTCCTCTGCAGGACCACGTTCACAGGCCCCTGTGGAGACCCCTCGCTTCTAGGGCCGAGCTCAGAGCCCCGCGCGGAGCCCTCTCCCCTACAAAGCCTTGCCCAGAGCCCCGCGCCCGGCGGGCCCGGCCGAGGCCGCAGTACCGCGCCGCTCTCCCGTCCCGCTCCACCGCCCCGGCCGGCTGCCCCGGGGCTGCCCGCGGCGGCGCCTGTCCCGGCGCGCCCCTCCGCCCGACGCGCCGCGGAGAAAGGCCCCTCGGAGAGGGCGGCGACCGAGCTGGCCGGGGCGACGGAGCCGGTCGGACCAGCTGGGGCGGCTCCTCGGCTCGCGGCGAGCCCGTCCCGTGCGCAGGCAGCGCCACGGACAGCCCAGGCGAGCGACGAGGGCCCCGGCGGCGCCAGGGCCCGGTCCGCGTGGCGCTCGGCCCCTCTCGGAGGAGGGGCCTACAGTGACCCCGCCCCCGACCGCTCTGGCCCCGCCCCTGGACCGGCGATACCGCGCCGGCTCCCGGTCCCGGTCCCGGTCCCGGTCCCGCCCTGGGTCGTTCCTGCCCTGTCCCCGGTCCCGCCCCGGGCTCCTTCCACGCTGTGGCCCCAGTGCCAGCCCCAGTCGAGGCCCGGGTCTTTCCTGCCGTGGCCCCGGTCCCAGCCCAGTCCGGGTCCGGCTCCTCCGTGCCGTGACGCCGGTCCCTAACCCCGGCGGCCCCGGATCCAAGGAGAAGGCGGCGGCGCGGGTGTCCGAGGCTGCTTTATGAGGGCGCCCGGGCCGGCGGGCGAGTGGAGGGCAGGCAGCGATTCCCGGTACTGGCAGGGTGGGGGAGTCCAGGGCGCCAGGCCCCGGGGGAGGCCCGGGGAGGTCGGGCAAGGGCGGGGACAGCCCCATCCCCGCTGCTTGTTCCAGTTCCACACGTGTCCGCCTCCCTCGAGGGGTCCCGGGGCTGCTCCGCACCAGGGGATGGGGGGCTCCAGTCAAAGGGCCAGCACGGGCGGGTACACTGCCCCATCTGCCGAGAGAAAGCAGGGTGAGGGGGCAGCGGGGGACATGGGGGGCGCGGGGGCGGCAGCGGTGCCTTACGCTTGGGGCTGCTCTGGCTGTCGGGCTCGGGCACCTTCCAGTCCATCTTGCGCCCCTTCTCGTAGAGGCCCTTGAGCACCTTGCGGAAGTCCTCGGGCTCGGCGCCCTGGGGGCTCAGCTCCAGGTACTTGCGGTAGAGCTGCAGCGCCGTGCGTGCGTCCTCGATGCTGTCGTGGGTCTCACCCTGGATCTTCAAGTCTGCGGGGAGAGCCCCGGTCAGGGAGGGGGGTGGTGGGGACCCTGGGGAGGAGTGGGGACCATCCTGTCCCATCTGGATCTGAGGGCTCGGCCACTGACCCAGGAAGTACCAGGCGAGGAAACGCAGGGAAATCATCCTCTTCCTCGGGATGTGGAAGAGGTAGACTGTATCAATTACCTGGTCCTTGGGCACCTGGAAAGCAGAAGGGTCCTGCTGCCAGCGCAGGGGGGCTGCCGCCGGCCTCCCAGCCCCACCCCGAGACCCTGCACCCAGGTTGAAGGAGGGGGGCTCAGCGCTGTCACCATCAGGTTGATGACACGGAAGTCCTTCTGCAGCCCATGGCCCACGAACTTGACGCCCACGTCGATGAGGAAGCGTAGCTTTAGGTAGGTGGATTTAAGAGTGGTGAGGTGCTTAGAGGAGATCTTGGCATCCAGGTCTCCCGGCTTGATCCCCGAGTACTGGGTCAGGTAATCCACCACCTGCGGGGACCGGGTCCCGTGGAGGCGGGAGGCTGGGAGGGCTGAGGGGCAGCCACAGGGGTCTGCCCCCTCCCCAAGTCTCATGCCAGCATCCCAGGGAGGGTGCAGTCATGATTGCGGGTGCCGCTCCGTGGAGCAGGAGGCAGAGTGGGTCCATGTCCTCCCTGCGGGGCTGGGGAGCTGCACGAGGCCAGGCGGGAGCCCCATACCTGCTCTTGGGTGGAGATGTAGTCATCAATGAAGGGGACGCCCTCGTTAGGTCCCTGCCCACGCACACATGTGATCCTGGCCACCGACATCTGGCTCGGCTTGATGGTGGATTTGGTCCCGTCGCTGCGCAGCTCGGCTTCCTCCTGCACCAGGCGAGAGGAGCGCTCAGTCACCGACAGCTCCCATAGTCCCCAGGGACTGGACGCACCCAGAGGGGCTGCGCCTGTGCCCCGGCACCCCTTCCCCTGACACGGGGAGGCCTGACCTCGTTCAGTGTGACAAACTCGGCATCCAGCCCCACGAGGTCGCCTGCCTGTGGCATCTCGCTCAACATGAGGGGGATGAAGGTGGCATGGCACTTGCGCTGCTTGCGAGCCAGGGAGGCCTCTGCGAGCAGCACGTTGGCTTCGATGGGGTTCTTGACTACAGGAAAAAGGGAAGGGAGATCAGCCATGAACTGGCGTTGCTGGCCACACAGCCACTTCCACCCCAGACACTCACTGACGAGGTTGTACTTGGCGTTGAGGTTCCTCCGGACGTAGTAGAGGATAGCCGGCACCTTCCAGCTCATGTCGAACTGCACCGCCTCACACTGCAGGGGAGGGGGGGACAGTGCAGGGGCAGCCCGGCATGTGGTGGGGTGCTTCTGCCCCTCCACGGGGTCCCCACAGCCATGGTCTCGCCTTGACAGGCAGCTGGAGCATGGCCCCGAGCGCTCACCTTGTCCACGGGCTCGATGAGGAAGTCGTTGAAGAGGTACCACTGCTGGTGTGTGACTCCCTGGGGACAGAGGCACAGGCACTGCCTTAGGGCCCCCCCCCAGGCAAATGCAATGACTCCTCAGTTACCAGGGAAAGAGGGGTGTGACGATGCCATATGGGAACTCCCGCCCTTCCTGGGACACCGTGGGGAAATCCCTGCTGGCCTGGGTGGTGACGATGCATACGTGAAGCACTCGGGCTGGACAGGCACGGTCTCTGCCCAACTCCTAACCAAAACTCCACAGAGATGCAACAGATAAGAGACAGGGATGCAGCCTTGACACACTCTGGGAACTCCGGGCTTGGGCATCTCCACCAGACAACAGGACTGTCCAGACCAGCCCCCTTTCCTCAGGAAGGGAGATGACGTCCCAGCTCTTACCTGGAAGCACAAGGACCTGCTTGGCAACATGCCCGTGACTCAGGCTAGTTCCTTCTGGGTAAGTGTGGGAAGAGCGCTTCTTCAGCCCTCCCCTCCCCGTAAGGTGCCCAAGCAGCACTTGGCTGTTTAGAGCTGCCTGGCGCGTTCAGCCAAACACTCAACACTTGACTAAGAGACCCAGGAAGGTCCATTAAATGACCTGGCTCCGGAGCAAGCCACAGTGAGAACCCCTCAGAAAGGCAGGAGTCCCGGGGAGCAGGGCTGCTCCTGGCAGCCTGGGAGTATGGTGGCTGTGGGCAGCAACATCCCCATCTTGCAGGGCTTCTCACCTCCTTCCTTTGGTGGTAGGTCTCTCCCACTTTGATGTGCCCCACCAGGCTGCCCCCTGTGCGGGAATCCAGGATGTGGACGACGGTGGCCATTAGATCGTAGACATAGACCGACTCAGGGTCCTCGGTTGGGCTCAGCTGCAAGAGGAACCGGCCCCCAGGGAAATGTCTGAGCCCTGTCTGTCTGCTAGAGAGCTCCCAGGACTCCAACCCAAACCCAGAGCTTGGACATGCAGTCTCAGCCACAAGTCCAAAAGTTTCCATGCTCACCCAAAGTGTCTCTAAGACAGCTTTGTTATCTCTCGCCCACACACGCTCAGCAGAAAGTGGTTCTGAAGCAGTTCTGCTCCCGCAGCCCCACATGCACACAACCACACAGCCCCAGAGGGATCTCGTCAGCCTTTACCTCATCACTCTCACTCCAGTTGCAGACATCCAGCTCCTTGCTCTTGGTCAGCCTCATCTTGATGGCATGGGGGATCCAAATGTTCTTCAGTTCCTCCACAGAAGGATATGAATGCCCCGTGTCGGGGTTCCCCAGCTCCTTCCTGCAAGAAGAATCACAGAGGACCAAGTCGGGGAGAGTCATGAGATGTTGTCCATGCTGACTTCTCCGGGCAGAATCGCCACCACCCACCAGCCTATTCCTAAACCTTCCGCAGGACAGACCAGGAACCCAGAGCTGCACCACTTCCTCGCAGCTGCCTAGTGCAGGGCCCTGGGAAAGGTGGTCAGCTAATGTCAGCCAGAAAGGGCCGATACATGGTCCTGGGTCTTTTGTCAGTCTGAAAAGGGAAGGGGAATGAGGACTGGGGTCTCAAAAGTGAATCACAAGGTGGATCACAAGGGTATCTGAAGAGGATGCTGCACAGAGCGCCCATCTCAGAGCAGCAATGAGACCGTTCTGGTTCACAGCCCCCGAGGAGCTACAAACAGGTAGATTATCAAATTATCATTAAGATGAGAAATGGCCCTGAGCTCTCCAAGGCCCAGAGAACAACCCAGAAGTCGTCACTGCTCAGAGTCACCACCCCAGGAACGGTCACCTACCACTCTCCAAGAGAGATTTCTTTGCCTTTGGTGATCTCAAAACCTCCTCTCTTCATCATGGCTCTCTGAAAGGCATACTGGCAACGAAACACAGGCAAGCGTCAGCGCAGAGTGACAGGCTGGGCTTGGGAACACGTGGGTGACAGCCAGAAGTGGGGAAAAGACAGGTGACAGGGAAAGAGACAGCGAGGGAAACCCAACTGTCCACCCGCTCTCCGCTGGGCTTGTGCTCTGGGAAGCGGGCACTGCCTTGCTGCTCCTAGGTCCTGGGGGACTGGGGGAATGAAAGAGTGACTACTGCAGTCCCATCAGCTTTGTCACGGCAGGAGATCTTGTCTTTTCCAACTCCAAACGCACAGCTCATGCTACAAGCATGACCAAATACCAACATGTCCTCTGCGAACAAAGTAGGGTGACACTCGGGTGGAGAGCAAGAGACTTAGAGACAGTGAGATCAGAGTGAAAACACCTCCGCAGAACTGGACACGCAGCAAACCCCGTGTGCCAGGGAGAACAAGCCTGCTTCTGCCCCAAAGTGTCTCCCCCACCTCAGCCTGTGTCTTCCAGAAATCTGCCTCCTTGGAGCTGTTCACCTCACAGTTAATGACCAGGACGTCCGGCAGGCAGCGGATGTTCCGGGTCTGGACCTGCAGAGAGAGCAGGAGATAGAAGCTGGGCAGCACCGAGAGCCCTGGAGAGGCTCAAAACCAGATTTGGCACAGGCTACCACCTTCCCTCCTCCAATGCCTTTGCCTGCAAGGCTTCCTCCCTGCTGCCTGGCTGGGTTTCTGGTAGTTGGGGGTACTGCAAGAGCAACTGAGGCAGGGAGCAGGCTGCCGCATCGGGGCGGGTGTGCTCAGCTCCCGGGGAAGTTCCCTCTGCCCCCTACCCCGGGGGGGTTCAGCTAGGATCCGTGTGACCTGCAAGACGCACTCCAGCACTCACACTGCCCAGGAAATACCCCACGCCACGCCAGCTTGCCATCCAGGCCAGAAGCCAAATCTCCAGCATCCGCTCAGGAGGTTCCCCACTGACTAATGGAGAAACTGCCCCCACTCAGCCCGCAGCACAGGGTGCTCACACCCTTCTCCCACACCCCCTCGTAGCCCATGAAGCATGACGTGCTCGCAGCCCGCTCCTGGGCTCACCGTGGGCTGGTACTTCTCACAGTTCTCGCACCAGGCTTGTGTGTTCTGCTCCAAGCAGATGCTTCTCTTTAAAATTTGGGCAAACTCATAATCTTTGACCGGCTTTTCTGTAGGGAGAAAGGAGAATAACGTCACCTTCCAACACACAAATCTTTACCGATTTAGCTCAGCCAAACCTCTGGGGTTTTCCTCGCAACCACCAGCGAGAAGGTCAACCCCCAAATCTGCTTTTCTGTAGCCAAAAGCTCGGCTGGTTGGAAACCCACCACTAGACCTGGGCTGCTGGGTCTGCCGCAGCCCAGGGCAGGCAGAACACTGCGGAAGCTCCTCTCTGCAGGTGTCTGTCACCTGGAAAACTCACGGCTCATCCATAGGGATAACAAACCTCGCCCAGACATGGAAATGCAGCAGCGTTAAACATGCCAGGCCCTGCCCTGCCCGCCCACCCCTGCCTGTTACCGGTGCTCTCGGGGTAGGAGAGGGTGAAGAGCAGCGTGGAGGACACACGGACTGTTTCCTTGCCACAGCGACACATGCTGCAGTTCTCCATCTCGCAGCTGAACAGCTGCCCGATAACCGAGTCCCCCGAGGACCCAAAGCTGCTGCAGAAAAAAGGCACCGGGGTTAGCAGGGTCCTGGCAATGCCCGCAGAGCAGGGATGGCTGGTACAGTGGGCTAAGCACAGCGGACCCACACATCTCAGGCTGCACAAGTGCCCTTCAGGGTTAGCACCCAAATGCCAGCAGCTCCTGGGGAATCAGCCATTGGGTTTGCAGAGCCGGTGCCCTCTGCGCAGCCCCAACCCACCAGCAGCGAGGCTAGGCTTAGGAGGGTTCAGCACAGGGTTCAAACCCTGCTGTAGGGGTGGCCTGCAGCTCTGCGTGTTTCCATGCAGCCCTCAGGGCAGATGTGAGTGATTTCTGGCAAGAAATCTTCCCAAGTGATGGATGGGGCCTCTGGGAGCCAGGCCCCCCTCCCTGGTTCAATTACTGCCTGTCCTGTCCCCAGGCCAGGGACTTACCTGCTGCCAACACCCCGATACGCCTGCGGTCCCTCCTGCTCCTGGGTTTCCTGGTGCAGCTGAGTAAGGATGAAACGGTTCCAGCTCTGAATCAGCCGCCCCAGGTTCACCTTCCCTGTGGCTTCGTCCGAGTCAGCCAGGATCAGCCCCAGCGCCGAAGCCTCTGGGATTGTGCGGAAAGCCCGCAAAAAGTTGCTTCCCTGGGGATGGGGCAAGAGCGTTATGTCACCGAGGTCAAGTGACAGGAGTTTCCACCCTGACTGATGCCATCACCCAAGGACTCAGCACCACCCGGCTCCTGCTCCTCTGCGACCTCTCTGACCCTCCCAGGCAGCCCAGCTCACGTCACGCCTGCGCGCACCACGGACCTGGCAGGGGTCTCCTCGGGACAGGTCCAGCATGTGGAAGAGCAAGCCCAGCTCACAGCCCAAGCAGAACTCCTTCTGGCACAGGTGGTTCTGGACCAGGCAGCGGACCGGCTCCAAGAAATACAGCACCTGGCAGAGACGGAGCAGTCAGGGGAGGTCCCGGGGGCCACGGTGGTCTGGGCAGGGCTGGGGCGTCTCCCACTTGGATCATGCAGTTGCAGTAGGCGTTGGGGATATGGGGCTCCAGGCCCGCAAACAGCGTCTTGTTGTAATGCTTGAAGTCGAAGTCTTCCAGCCCCAGCTTGGAGTATTTGATGGTGACCTGAGCAGAGACACAACATCCTAAACAGACACCTTCCCACGCCACGGGACACCGGCACAACGCCTAGGTGCTCCCGATGGAGACGTGGGCAGGCGCTTGGGCCCCGGCGGGTCCTTTGCCCCAGAAAAGCCCAGCCTGGGGACTCCCAGCCAGCCCCCGCCCTGTGCCCCAGAGCAGCCCCGGAAGGCCACTACCTTCCTGTACTTCTTGGCCACCATGTAGAGGTGTGGCTCCTCTTCCCGCCCAATCGGGGACTCGGGGACTTGGCTGAAGCTGTCAAACTCATTGTCCGTCTCTTTTAACCGATAGGGAATCTGGGAGGGGGAAGAGAAGGGAAGAGCATCTGAATCCTGAGGCAGACAGAAGCACCACGTACCGAAACAAGCAACTCCTGGGCTTTCCTGCCGCCCTGAATAGGCAAAGGAATAAACCAGAAAGGAGCGGGGCCCTCCCTTAACCTGCACGAGGCCTCCACACCTTCCTTCTTACAAGGGACTTATCACTGTGGGAAACTACAGTGGCACTGCGGGCAAGGGCGAAACACAGCAGTGTTTTCCCAAGGGCGAGGGACGTGCCACAAACCTCCGAACCGGAAAGCTCAAACTTTTCCTACCACAGAGCGAGTTATCGATGTAACTGGGATTCCGGCCCGAGGGGGAGACTCCAGCCCTCCCCCAGGGCTGGCTCACCCGCTGACACCGCTCAAGAAAACCTGTTGCCTCCAAACTTATACACTTGCTTCCTGTAACACCCCAAGCCAGATAATTTCATCTATCACCCCTGTCCTGAGCCTTGCGATCTTGGAGATTGTTCAGCACGCAGCAAGAATTCCATCCCTCCCCGCACCGCAGACCTCTGCTGCTGGCAGAAGGACCCCACGCCCCACACTATCCCCTCCTGAGAGTGGGTACCTGGTTGCGGAGCTTGGTCCTTGGGTTTGGGGCATAGCCGATGAACCCCACTTTCTTCATGGTGCGCAAAATCTCGGGATCTACTGGAGGGGCTCGCCTGCAAAACACACCACAACTCAGAGGCTGCTGTGTTTGGCAGCATGATTTAGCCAAGGGCCTTGCTGGGTGTGCTCAGGGACCCACCAGTGGCTCACGAGGGTTTCCCCCACTCAGTCTTTCCCCAGCTTCACAATCAATCACAACAAAATACCTGGGCTACACCAGAACATAGCAGCAGCACTGAGCACAGGCATGTTTAGGATGGGGCTCAGGCAGAGGAAAAACATGAGTTTCCATGCAGGAGAGCACAGCCAGGATCCCACCAGGATCTCTCCACCAGGAAGACGGAGGTTTGACCATACCCTAGTGTCTTCAGACCTGCCCAGTCACTGCACCTCAGTGGTTAAGCTCCACCACAGGGAACTTATCTTGCATTTCACAAGGCACATGATGAGGGAGGGCAGCACCAGCCACGAGATGGGGGAGCAACAGAGCCGCTGTCCTGCTCCCAAGACCCAGGGAAGGAGAGGAACTCTCCCAGGTTCAGCTTCCCTGTGCTGGTTTTCACTGGAAGAGACTGGCAAATTACCGGGGTGCCGGGGCAGAGTTGGCAGCAGGCCAGTCGGAGAGCAGGGTGTCACTGGTCAGTGGCACAGGGATGAGCGAGAGCGGCACAAGGTCCTGGTTCCAGTCCAAGTGGGGCAGCGTGTCCACGATGCAGGGCAAGGCAAAGTCAGTCTCCCGGGAGTAGGCGTTGAAGGTGACGTCCGGGGAGTCAGCCCAGAGATGGACGCACCCCTCCGAGTCGCCAAAGGCTAGGGCCTGCTTGCTGGCTGAGACGTCGAAGGTCATGATCAGAGGCCCAACGGTGTTCACATGGAAGATGTCAGCGGGGTTGGCGAGGCCAGTGGGCTCGCAGAACTGGCACTGACCTGCGCGGGGAGGAAGCACAGAGCGACGTGGCACCAGGGAGCACGCAGGCGGGCCACACACGGTGACCCAGCACACATCTCGCTTACACAGCCAACTCCATCCCACTGGGACTTGACCCTGAGCCTGGGGGGTGCCAGGACCGTTGCCCCACTCTTGCCACGGGAGCGGAGCCTGGCCGGGTAGGGGTGCAGCTTCGCCCACCTGTCTGGGAGATGATGGCCAGGCGGGAGGTGTAGGTGGGGATGAAGCGGAGGAAGAAGGGGTCGATGTGGACCTGCAGTGGGGTGATGGCCCGCATCATCCGCAGGTCATACACCTTCAGGAAGCGGTCGCAGGCGAGGCCGTTCATTCGGCTGGAGAAGCCGCAGGTCACCAGCAGGTTCCCATGGACATCAAAATCAGACAAGCTGCCTGAGTAAGCATCGAATTCGTGCTCCACCACAAACGTGCGCAGATCACGCAGGGAGACCTGGCAGGGCAAGACAGTGGTGCTGGGTGCCACGCAGGCAGCTGCCAGCCGCTCAGGAGCCCCTTGAGCTCTGGGAAAAGTTGGACACCAACTCCAGGATATCCCAGAGAGAAGCCGAGCGTCAGCAGGGCTGCCAGGTAGGATGGGTCTGGTGTTACCTTCCCCGAGGTGTGCCCACAGAAAAAGAAGCGGTTTGATTGCCTCATGATGGTGATGCCGGGAACCTCCACGGTGTACTGGGAAGGAGGCAGAAGAGTGGGATGAGCGGGGCTGAGCCCCAGAACAAAGCACCTCCCTGCAGCAGGGAGCAGCCCCCAGCCCGGCCGTACCTTCTGTGTCTCCTGGACGGTGTTGAGGTCTATCTCAATGACATGGTTCTGCAGCCCGCCAACGAGCAGCGTGCTGCTGTCTGTCAGCAGGAGACTATGCATGTCCTCGGACTCATCCATGCTGCAGGAGCGGGGAGAGAACAGCCCTCGCACTCCTGCCCAGCTTGGGAAGGCAGCAGGGAAGGGGGTGGAGGATCTGCCCTGGCCCTCTCCCAGATCTAGCTTTTACACTGCCACAAGAGGGGCCAGGACCGTCTCCCCCAGCACAGGGGCAGTTCATGGGGCCGGCACAACCCGTCTGCCGCCAGGGGAAAGCACTCACAGGTAGTCAAAAATTATGAGGCCCCCTCGTGACATGTACTTCAGGTTGGTTTTGGTCAGGAAAAGGACACCGTTCTCCAGGCTCTGGATCTGGCGGATGTCATCACTACTATTTACTTGGAAGGAGGAGTATCTCTCCAACGTCGGGCCGAAGAAGGAGGTGGCGTGGCCCTAAAACCAGCCAGGACAGGCTCATCAAGACCCGCCCCAGCGTCACTTGGATGGGACACAGGCAAACGCCACTTTGCCCTGCGCCAGCTCCCGGGTGGAGGCAGGCATCGGCTGCGTTACGGCCTCAGTCGGCCCACGGCGGGGCTTCCTGCCCCTGTGTCCCTGAACTGTGGAACACTGCTCAGGCTTTTCCCCTCCAGGCAGATATATGCAGACATAAGTAAAGAACCAGAAGTTCCAACAGCCCCACAGGTCAGGGCAGTAACGTTACTTGGGCAACACCTCTGATACACAAACAAGCCTGAACGCGCCCCACGCCCCGAGATGAACCAACCACCTCCGGGCAGCAGCTCTGCGCCAGCGCAGCACAACCTCAGTCTGAGCAGGACTCTCTGTCTCGGCCCCACGCTGAACCGCTCTCCATCCACAGCCAGCTTGCCCCCAGCTGGTCGCACCAGGCAGGCATTGGGCAGCGAGAGCGGCGCAGGCAGCCCAGCTCAGGCAGCGACCCTCCCTGTCCCGCTCCTGGAGTGGGCACCTACCCCGTGGTTCCCAACCCACAGCATCTCTTCGTGCAGGTCAAAATGGGAGACGGAGACGGGCACCCCCACTTCAGAGACGGCGGTGTGCAGCTCGCTGTACATGCCCTCCATGAGGTGCACCGATTCTGGCACCGCGATACCCTCTAACGGCACCCCCTCGGGATCCAGCTCCACGTTCTGCAGCAAGCTGGGGTTGAGATGGGGGTCCAGGACAGAGTCCAGCGCAGGGTGGAGGGGGGGAGCATACTCGGCAAGGGAGGGGTCGAGACCTTCAAAATTCATGGTGAAAACCAGCCTCTCCCTTTGAAACAGAAAAGGAACTAAGTCAGTCAGCCAGAAACACCAGGGCCCCCCAATTCTTAGAATCGGCGGCAGAGGCCCGGTGACTCCAAGGGACGGAAAAGGCAGCTGGAATCTCCAGTGAGTGTAAGGTGCAGCGCTCCTGCCGGGGACACCGGCAGCACTGGGCCCACGCAGGCAGCAGGGCCTGTAAATTCCCTTCCCCTGGACACGCTCAGTGCCCCGTCACGGCCATGAGCCACCGTGGAAGGAGCCCACAGCAGCCCTGCTCCCATGCTGGCACCGGCCCCAGTGCACCGGCAGCCTTCCCAGGGAGCCGGACACCACACAGGAGCTCGGGGCACCGGCCAGGCTCTCACTAACCCCTCCGAGCCCCCCCACCCGCGGGAGGAGCCAGACCAGCTCCGCACCCGCCTCCTTTATCTCCGCAGGCCGACACCGAACCCACCGGCGGTATCAGCTGCCACAGACCCGCGGCCGTTGGCGGCGGGGCTGGGCGGGGCTGGGCAGGGCACGGGGGGCCCGGGCCCGGCCCGAGCCGCTACGGGGCCCTCGCTCTCACCGCCGTGCTCCGAGCCCGGGGCCGCTACCCACAACCCCCCGCGCTCCGGCCAAGCATCCCACAGTGCCCCGCGCCCCGGTGCGACGGCGGCCGTTACCCATAACGCCCCGTGCCCGCCGTTACCGAGCAGCCGCGGGCAGAGCCCCGCCAGGGCCGCGCTCCCGGGCTCGTCCCGCTGCGCCGCCACGGCCGGGCCGGGGCCGCCACCGCCCCTCCCGCCGTCGCTATAGCAACCGCGCCCCCCGCGCTCCCGCCCGGTAAACCGGCCCGCCCCCGGGGCCGGTGGACCAATGGCAGCGCGGAGCCTCGGGCGCTGGCCAATCAGCGCTTGAGTAAGGCGAGACTAAGCTGTGCGGAGGGTGGTGTGCTGGACGGCGCGGCGGAGGGGTCAAAAAGCCTGAAATCGGCCGTTTCGAGGCGGCGGGGCGGTAACGGCCCCCGGGGCGCGGCCGGGAGAGCCCGGGGCGGGGCAGCGCTCCGGGACACCCCTCAGGCCTCTCCGCCCCCCACCACCGCACAGACCCCCGAGCGCTGCCTGCCGGCTGCGGCACCTGCGGCTCCGCACTGTCCCGTGGCCTCCCACGGCGTCCCACCGGGCCCACGGGTGTCACGCAGCATCCCCTGGCACCCTGTGGGATCCCACCGTGCCCACGGTGTCTCCTGGCATCCCACGGGGTCCCAAAGTGCGCCACAGTGCCTATGGGGTCTCACCGTGTCCACTGGTGTCACAGAGCTTCTCGTGGCATCCCACAGCATCCGCCCGTGCCCACGGGCGTCACACAGCATCCTACGGGGTCCCACAGTGTCCTGTGGGGTCTCACCATGCCCACTGGTGTCACGCAGCGTCCCGCCCACAGGGTTCCACTATGTCCCCAAAAGCCCCACAGTGTCCCACGCTGTCCCCTCGTGTCCCACTGGTGTCCCACGGGGACCCGCGGGGTCCCCAGAGCAGCGCACAGTGGCCGGACCGTGGTACTAAACCCCACCGGTCCCAGCCTCCCCCGGGACCCCCCGCCCCGGCCTCCCTCACCCAAACCTACGGGGGACACGACGCCACGGGCAGGACCACGGGCAAGGAGGGAGGGAGGGCGGCCACTCTCGCCCTCCCCGGAGCCGGTGCCGGTGCCCGAGGCGCGGCGGTTGCGGGCCCGCGGGTCCGGGGAAGGCCGGGGGCAGCCCCGCCGGGCGGGAGCGGGAAGCGCCAGAGCCGCCCCGTCGAGGCGGCCGCGATTGCGGCGCCGCGGGCAGCACGGCCCGGCGGGGACCGGGGCTGCCGAGGCCTGCGGGGGTCCCGGGGGGTGTGGACAGGGGAAGCCCCGCAGGGACACCGCGGCCCCGGGGAGCCGTCAGCCGCCGCGCCGGGGCCGCCCCGACTGATTTTCCGATGCCGGCGGGCGACACAGGGGACACTGGGAGACACACTGGGGGACACAGGGGACACACCGAGGGGACAGCGGGAGGACAGCGGGGAGCCGTCGCCGGGCTCCGGGGGTCCCGCGCTGCCCGGGCTCCCCGGTGCGCTCGGCGGGGTGGCGCAGGCGCACCGGGCGGGGGGTCCCGGGGCGGGCGGTGCCGGGCGGGAGCGGGGTCCCGCCCGTGCTGCTGCCGCCGCGGTGCCCGCGGGCGCGGAGCCGCCAGGAACTGCCCCGGGTTTTCCTGCCCGGCCCGGCCCGGCCCGGCGCGGCGCGGCGCGGGGCCGGGCGCGGCGGGGCGCAGCCCGGGGACCCCGGCCCGGTATCAGTTCTGCTTTCGAGGGAGGCGGCGATTTCGCAGTAACGGGGGGCGGGTGCCACCTGCCCCGGGGATTCCCCACCTGCCGCCGCCCCATAAGAGCCCGGTGGCGGCGCCGGTGGCGGCACCGACCGGCCATGGCCCCGCTCCTCCGCCTCTGCCTCTGCCTCCCGCTGCTGCTGCTGTTGCTGCTGCCGCCGCCCGCGGCCCCGGCCCCGGCCCGCCGCACCGACTGGGCCGCCTGCAGGAGCCTCTCCCGGGAGCTGTCGCGGCTGGTGGCGGCCCTCAAGGAGCCGCACCGGGTGCTGGTGAGCGCGGGGGGTCGGCGGGGCGCGGGGAGGGCGCGGGGGTCTGCGGGCATCCCGGCAGGAGGGGTGCCCCGAGGGCGCGGGGTGCCGGGGTTGGGGACCGTGGGGACCCTGCTGACCCCCCCGCTGCCAGGAGGAGACGCACCTGAGCGAGGAGGACCCCAAGAACTGGCCCCCCCGGATCCGCTGCAGCGACGCCTGTGACCCCTCCACGCTGGACACCAACAACACGGTACCGGGGGGGTGTGGGGTGGTCGGGGCCGCGGTGGGACGGCCGGGGAGCCTGAGGGCGCCCGGGGAGGCGTGAGCCTGACGGTGCTCTGGGGGACATGGCCGGGGGTCCCAGTGGTGCCTGGGCATGTGCCCGGTGTTCCCAGGGGTGCTGGGCGTACCCAGAGGTGCCCGGGGGTCCCAGCGGTGCCCAGGGGATACGTGCAGGGTCCCCAGGGGTGCTGGTGGCACCCGAGGGTCCCAGCAGTGCCCGGGGGATGTGCCTGGGGCTCCCAGGGGTGCTGGGGGTCCCCAGGGGTGCCTGGGGGTCCCAGGGTGCTGGGGGATGTGCGCAGCGGTCCCCGGCCCCCCAGCTCACGCCCTGCCCCCCGCAGCGCTGCCTGCGGCGCATCCTGCAGGGGCTGCAGCACTACCGGGACCTGCTGGGCTCCGACATCTTCACCGCCCGCCGCCTGCCCCGGCTGGAGGCCGCGCTGGACCAGCTGCTGGGCCTCGTCCAGGTGAGGGGCCGGGGTGCCGGGAGGGGGTGGCAGCCCCGAGGGAGCCCATTCCCCCACAGCCGGGGAAGCGGCCGCCCATCAGCCGGAGCCTCGGGCCCCCTAACCCCGCTCTCCCCACAGCAGGGGCATGGCCGGCCCCCCCGGCACTCCATGGCCCCCAGCGAGGCCTGGGCCCACCCGTTGCTGCAGCGCCTGGCGCTCCAGCGGCTCCAGTCCTTCACCGCCATCATGAGCCGCGTCTTCACCCACAGCGCCAGCCCCCGCTGAGGCCGGCCTGGCCGCGGCCCCCCCGACTATTTATTCCCCTCCGCCCCGAGGGGCTATTTATGTGCGTTGCTCCCTATTTATCTCGGGTATTTATGAGTTTCTAATAAAGGTCTGAAGGAGATGAGCGGCTCCTCGTGTACGGCACAGCCCGGGTCTGCCTGCAGGCAGCGCAGGCAGCTGGGGCAGGAAGAGGTTTATTTACGGGGGGCCGGCGGGAGTCACTGGAAGTCATTGGTGTCGATGTGGAGAGGGGGGAAGTCGGCAGCGGCGAAGAGGGAGTTGACAGCGGGCAGGGCCATGTCCTCAGGCTGCGGCAGGAACGGGTCGCGGGGGTCCAGGAGTGCGGCGCTGCCTGTGGGACTGGGAGAGGTCAGTGCCGAGGGGACGCCTCTGTCCCCCACCGGCCCTGACATCTGCCCAACACTCACCCGCCGGCCCGGGGCCCAGCCCGTCCAGCCCCCTGTCCATGGCCTCCAGCATGTCGGGCATCAGCTCCGCCACCTCCAGCGTCTCCAGTGTCCCTGAGCCCGAATCCAGCCCCTCTGCCAGTGCCTCAAGGAGCTCCTGCACATCCGGGCTCCCAGGCAGTGGCTCCAGGTCCCTCAGCTCTGGTGGCAGCAGCCCCTGCCCCTTGGGGGCCGGCAGCGGCTCTGCAGCCCCCGGCACCGGCTGCAGCAGCCCCGTGTCCCCAGCTGCCACTTGCTGCAGCATCCCTGCGTCCCCGGGCTGCAGCGTCCCCAGCCCCCCAGGCAGCACCTGCAGTGTCCCCTGGCCCTCAGGGACCAGCTGCAGCACCAGCTGCGGCTCCACAGCCCCAGGTCCCACTTGTGTCCCCTGGTCCTCGGGTCCCACGTGCTGCAGCATCCCCAGCCCCCCGGGCAGCACCTGCAGCGTCCCCTGGCCCTCGGGGACCAGCTGCAGCACCAGCTGTGGCTCCAGGTTCCCAATTCCTGGCTGCAGCACCTCCGAGACCCCTGATCCCGCCTGCAGCGGCCGTGCTGGCTCCAGGCCTTGGGGCCCGGGCTGCAGCATCCCTGAGCCCCTGGGCTGCAGCATCCCCGGGCTCGTGGCCATCACCTGCACTGTCCCTGGGCTCGAGGGCTGCAGCGTCCCCAGGTTCCCAGGCGTGACCTGCAGTGTCCCCGGGCTCCCGGGCTGCAGCGGTGCCAGGCCACCGGGCTGCAGCCGCAGCGTCTCCAGGTTTTCCGTGGCAGCCACCAACTCCTCTTCTGTCTGCCACGACTCATGTGCCTGCCTGCGGGGAGAGATGGCGGGTCGGGGTCAGAGCCCGGGGACACGAGGCTGTGGGCGAGACGGTCCTCCTGGAGACCGAGGCGTCTCCCTGCCTCACCTGGAGGACACGCGGATGAGGCGCCGGTTCAGGTACTTCTTCTGCTCCGTCAGGTTCCCTGGGGTCAGAGAGGAGGGGTCGGAGGCGGCAGTGGGCGCTTCCCCCGCAGTGCCCCACACCGTGCCGCGCCGTGCCGCGCCATACCCTCCTGCCGCTGGCTGTAGTAGGGCCCGAAGGCCTCGTCGCGGGCGGTGTCGGGGTACAGGAACTGGAGGGGGTTCTCGGGGATGTTCTCCTCCACCAGCAGTTGGTAGTCGCGGATGATGTCGGGCAGGGCCAGGGACGCCAGCTCGGCTGTGGTGTAGGGAACAACCGCCCGAAAAGCGGGGGGCCCTATGGGATGGGGAGCAGCCGGAGTCTGTGCCCAGGGCGGGCCTGAGGCCGGGGTGAGGGGCAGGACTCCAGGAGGACGCACTCACCGCTCTCGGGGTGCTCCACCCAGGTGCAGGTGACCCCCCCCAGGATGCTCTCGCTGAACCGGATCAGGAACGTCCCCGTCCGCTTCCCCTTCAGCAGCTTCTTCTCTTGCTTCCGGCTCACGAAGCCCAGGATGAGCCTGGGGGAGGCACCGTCAGCCCCTGCAGCCCCCGGCCCCCCGGCCCCCCAGCCCCACTCCTACCCGTCCTTCCAGAGCTGCTTGAGGTGCTCCTGGAGCAATCCCAGGATCCCATCCAGCCAGGCCCAGAAGGAGAAGCCGGAGGCGCCGTCCTGCGGGAGAAGGTGGGTGAGCGGGGCCGGGGGGCCGGGGCCACAGTGGGGCATGGGGACAGCGGGACGGGGCTACAGGGGACGCACACCGCTCACCTTGGAGAACTTGGGCCAGGTCAGGGTGCTCTCCAGAGAGGGCTTTGAGCCTTGGAGGCGAGAGCAGGGTGAGGGGGGTGGCACGGCCTCCGTCCCGGCCCCGGGGCGCCCGGCAGCGAGGGGGGGCTTGGGGCCGGCACCCAGCCTTACCGAAGAGCTTCTCGGCCAGCATGAGGAGGTGGTCCCCGCTCAGGCCCCGCTCGGCCACACTCTCGAACTGCCAGCTCAGCACCTCGGCCAGCCGGGGCCAGGGCGCCGGGGGCGGCATGGAGAAGAACTGTTGCTGCTGCGGGAGACGGGGTGAATGGGGCCGGGGGTGCGTGGCAGGGTCTGGGGACATGCACCGGGACAGGGGACGGGGATGGGACGGGGACCGGGACAGGGCAGGGACTGGGGACAGAAGGGACAGGGCATGGGGGAGGAGCGGGGACAGAGACCGGGAACCTGGGACAAGACACGGGGACGGAGACTGGGCGAGGAGAAGGGATGGGGACGGGACACCAGGACCAGGCCAGGGGGTGAGGGGCAGCAGGGCCGAGGGCAGCGGGGGGTGGCGCAGGGCTGGGGAGGGGTCCCACTTGCCTCAGGGTCGCTGCTGAGCATGTTGAACCAGAGGATAGAAGCCCAGGCACTGGAGAGCTGGTTGTTGTTGGAGATGATGACGAAGGGCAACGTGGAGGTCTGCGGGGGGAGCGGGGGTCAGGCCAGCAGTCCTCGGCCCCCCTGGCCCCCCCCAGCCCCCCGGCCCCCGGCACTTACCTTCAGCTCCAGCTCCAGCCCACAGTAGGCGTACGCCAGCGTGAAGGTGATGAGGTGCAGCTCCTCCGTCACGACCAGCGGACCCTGCGCAGAGGTGGCATCGTGGGCACCGGTGGGCACCGGCCGCCCCCGCGCCCCGCACCCCATGGCCCCCAGCCCCGTACCCACCTCACCGGTGCCTTTGCTGCCCTTGCCCGACCTGCTGTCCTTCTGCTCCTTCAGCGTCTGCGGGGCAGGAGAAAATCAGCCCGGGCTGGGGGTCGGGGCTGGGCCGGGATCGTCACCCCGCTCCCCTGCCCCGCGAAGGACCCGGGGGTCCGGGCAGGGGCCCCTACGAGGTACTGGAAGTCGCAGACCAGCCCGTCCTGGGGACTGTCCCCTGCCAGGAGGGTTTTGCTGCTCGACGTCAGGATGTTGAACTTGCGGAACCTACGGGGCAGAGAGAGGCCGCGGGTGGGGGGCCAGGACCCCCGGGGGGGCACAGTCCTGCCCGCCGCAGCCGGCGCTCGCTCAGCTCTCACCCTTTTATCTTGGGCGGGTCCCTGCAAGAGGCAACAGGGCGTCAGCGGGGAGCGGGGCCCCGGGAGCCCCACGGCTGGGCAGGGGGTCCCACCCCGGGGGTCTCGACCTGTCGATGTGGATCTTGGCCTCCATGCGGTGGTTGCGGTCGTGGAGGCGGACGAGCAGGCGGGCGCGGGTCGAGAACTTGCTGGTCGTGCGCAGCACCAGCGGGCGCTTGTAGGGGTTGGGCATGCTGGGCTGCTGCTCCACCACGAAGGCTCTGGGGGCACGGGGAGGGTCAGGGCTGCTCCGTCCCCGGCCCCCCGGCCCCCCCGCACCACCCCCACCTCTGCAGCAGGTAGGTGAGCTGCTCCTGCAGCCGCCGCTCCAGGAGGGGGGTCTCTGCCTTCAGCGGGTCCCTCTCGTAGGTCACCTTCTGCCGCAGGTCCCCCAGCGCCCGCAGCAGCTGCAGCAGCTGGAAGAGCCCCTGGCCCAGCTCCGTGAACCTGCGGGCGCCGCGGGGCTCAGCGGGGGCCGGCCGCAGCCCCCCCGTCCCCCTCCCATCCCGGCCCTACCAGGTCTCCAGCGGGCGCAGGCGGGTGTCGACGGGGGCCCCCAGGCAGGCGCGCTGCTGCCGCTCCCGCCAGGCCGCCAGCTCCTGCTGCAGGAAGTCCCGCAGGGTCTCGCTGCGCCCCAGAAGCTGCTGCATCTGAGCCAGCACCTCCTGGGGGGAGACACGAGCCTGAGCGGGGGGGCACGGGGCGGCCGCGGCCCCCCCCGGCCCAGCCCCAGCCCCCTCTCACCCGCCGCTGCCGGTCCAGGATCTGCAGCTTGGCCTGGAGGGCTTGGACCTGCTGGGCGTACTGGGGGTCGCTGGTCCTGTCCTCGCCTGCGGGCGGGGGGTGAGGGGGGCCGGAGGGGTGCTGTGGGGCGCAGGGCAGCGCCATCCCGCGTCTCCCCCCGGGTCGAGCGGGACTGGGCCTTACCCGGCAGGTAGTGCACCTTGAAGCAGAAGTCGAAGGCGTCCTGCAGGTCCTCCAGGTGCCGGAAGGCGCGTTCGGCCTCCTGGGGGCAGAGGGGGGTGAGGGGCCGGGCAGCCCCCGGGGGTCCGGGGAGGCCGGGGGGGCCATTACCTGCAGGGCCGCGTGGAACTCGGCCAGGCGCCGCTGGATCTGCTGCTCCCGGTCGCTCTCCGGGGGCGCGCTGGGCGCCGGGGCGGCCCCCCCCTGCGGAGACACGGGGTGTCGGGCAGCGGCCAGCAGGGCCCCGTGGAGCGGGGGGGTCCCTGCCCTACCTGCCCCCCCGCCTGCCCCAGGCGCAGGATCCGCCGCTCCTCCTGCAGCAGGTTGGCCACCAGGTTGGCAAACTTCTCCGGGCACTCCTCGAACTCGGCCTGCGGAGGGGCTGGGGGGTCAGCGGGGCACAGAGACCTCCGCCCCCCCGCCCCGGCCCTGCCGCCCACCTGGAGGTCGCGGCGCGCCTTGCGCAGGTTGTGCTTCAGCATGAAGTCCTCGTCGCCCAGCCCCGGGCTGCCCAGGCGCTCGCCCAGCAGCGCCAGCAAGGAGTGGAAGAGCATCCGGGCATGGGAGGAGAGCGGCTCGGCCGCCTGGCGCCTGCAGCACCAGGGGCTCAGCACCAGCCCGGCACGCGCTGGCCGGCGCGGCCCCCAGCCCCGACCCCCCCGTTACCAGTTCTGGTGCTCGATCCAGGCGGCCAGGCACTGCCGCACCGCCATGGGCAGCGCCGCCCCGGCATACAGCTGGTGGACCTGCTCCAGGTAGGTGTTGGCCAAACTCTGCACCTCCTGCCACTGCGCCATGCTGGGGGGCGGGGGGTGTCAGGGCGGCCCCATCGCCCCCCCGGCCACAGCAGGCCCGGAGCACCTGAAGCCAGCGCCCGCGCGCCCCTGCGCCCCGCGTACCTGCCTGCGGCACGGTGGTCCCGCGGGTCCCTCTGCTCCGGCTCAGGCTGGGCCGGGGGAGCGCCGCGGGCTGGCAGCCCCGTCCTGGGCCGCGAGGAAGGGTCAGCAGCGGCAGAGCTTTCCCGCTGGGGCCTGGGGCCGAGCTGCAGGGGCTGGGGGCACGCGCTCTCCCCACCCCCCTCCTCACCGAGGGCCCCCCACGCAGCACCCTCCCCAGAGGCACCCCTAAACTGGTCCCCCCTTGCACCCCTTGCACCCCACGCGCACCCCCAGACGGGCCCCCTACACCCCAAGTGTCCCCCCCCATAAGGCTCCCTGCAGGTGGGTGCCCCTAAACAGCCCCCCCCCCCCCCCCAAGGAACCCCCCGAGGGCGATCGCTACGTGCCCCAACCGGGATCCCCTACCTGCTCCCCCCCCGAAGCGGCGCCCTGCAGACGCGCCCCCGCCGCAGACGGGACCCCCGGGACCCCCCGCCCGGCGCCGCGCTCCCACCTCGGCGGTTGCCTCGTCAGGAAGGCGCGGAGGCCACGCCCCCTCCCCACTCTGCGCGGCGATTGGTGGAGCACGGCGACAAGGCCACGCCTCCCCGCCCGGCAGACAGGGGTTCCAGCGGGGTTGCCCGCTTCCCCGAAATTACGTCAGGGGGGCGGAGCCAGAGGGGGCGGAGCCAGAGAGGGACCAGAGGGGAGGGGATGGCAGCGCCGGTCCCGGACGGACACGGACAGCCCGTGGGGACAGGGACGGGCTGCCGGGACAGAGCCATGGGGACACGGACAGCCCCTGGGGACGGGCTGCCAGGACCGAGCCATGGGGACACGGACAGCCCCTGGGGACAGGGACGGGCTGCCAGGACAGAGCCATGGGGACACGGACAGCCCCTGGGGACAGGGACGGGCTGCCAGGACAGAGCCATGGGGACAGGGACAGCCCCTGGGGACGGGCTATGTGGCCACTGGGATGAGGACAGGCTGTGGGGACAGGCCGCGGGGCAGGGACAGGTCAGGCTGCAGAAGCAGTAGGGACAGGGCCGTGGGCTCCGGCGCCAGGCAGGGCACGCTGGGCAGGACAAGGGACAGGCCGGCTGCCACCACGTGGCTCAGGCAAGGCCTCCCCACAGAGCCAAGGTCCCCATGTCCCAGGGCAGGGCAGCCCTGCATCGACCTGGCACCCACCCCCCCAGACGGGGACAGGGACTCGGAGCCAGTCACCGCACGGGACCTTTATTCAGACGATGAGGACAGGGCCGCTGTGGGCGGTGGGGGCCGGCGGGGGGTCCCCGTCCGAGGTGAAGTAGCTGATGAGTGCCCGCACCCCGGCCTTGAGCCCCGGCTGCAGCCCCAGGTGCAGCCCCAGGGCCACGGGGCCGCTGGCGCCAGCGGTGAGGGCAGCCAGGCCGGCATAGCCCAGGTCCTCGGCGACCTCCAGGGCCCGCGTGGAGGCCACGGCCTCGCAGCCCTGGAAGGCGTAGTAGAGGCTGGTGCCCAGGTTGTAGAAGGTGCTGACACCCGGCACCCACTCCAGCACGCCGTGGGCCTCCCGCTCCCCCGGCGGGTTGCAGGCGTCCTCGTCCTCCCGCCGGTGCCGGGACTGGTGCCGGGTGGCTCGGCGGCACGCAGGCAGCCAGGCGCGGGCCCTGGCCCCCGGCAGCACCCGCACCCCCTCAGCCAAGGGCCCTGCGGCCAGCGCCCCAGGCGGGGTGGGGCGGGCGCCGGCCGCGGGGCCCTGGAGCCGGAGGGCTGCCGCGCAGGGCCGTGCCGGGGCAGAGCTCCCCGGCCGCACCAGGCTGAGGAGGAGGGGCAGGGCCTCGGGGGCCGGGGCACCCCTCAGCCGCGCCAGCCCCCGCAGCAGCGCGGCGGCCGTGGCGGGGCCCAGCTCCTGGGACAGCCCCAGCACCTCCGCCTCGGCCTGGGGCCCGCAGGCGGCCCCACTCAGTGCCAGGGCCATGGCGGCGCGCGCCAGGGCGCGGGGCAGCGGCGGCAGCTGGGTGAAGCCGGGCAGGGCCTCGGGGTGCAGGTCCTGGCACGACACCCCACGCCCCGGCAGGGCCCGAGGGGGGAGGTGCTCCGCCAGCTGCGCCAGCAGCACCCGCGCCGCTGCCCGGCCATCGGCACCCGGCCCAGGGGCGGCGGCAGAGAGGGCGCAGCCCCCCAGGCTGACGAGGAGGAGGAGGAGGAAGAGCAGAGCCTGGGTCATGGCGGCAGCTCCAGGACAGCCTGTGGAGCAGGAGAAGGGACAGAGCCCCGTCAGCCCCCCATGCCCACAGCCCCCCAGCACCCCGGCTCACCCGCTCGCCAGTGTCCCCTGCCCGTCCAGCCACTGCGGCTGCCGCCCCTGCGGCCCCTTTATAGCTGCCATTATCAGGACGTGTTGCGACACCCGCGGGGCCTGGCCCCGGCCCCCAGCACAGGGCCAGGGCCCCTCCCTGGGGCCAGGGCAGCGTGCAGCCCCGGCCCCCAGACCCACACACTAGGCAAGGCTGAAAGCTGCGTTTGTTTATTTGGTCTTCTTCCAGATTTAAAAGGTATTGGGAAAAAAAGAAAAAACAGCTGAGGGAAAAGAGGGAGTTGGGGTAAAACAGGGAAATGGAGACACAGGGGGAAGGGGCCAGAGTGGAGGACGGGTGCCTGCGTTTGCAGCACCCTTTAAAAACAGCTTTAAAACCTGCAGAAACCCCAGAAAACAGCCCGGGAGCCCCCCTCAATCCTCCTCTTCCTCCTCCACACGGCGGACACGCTTCCGCCTCCCCAGGGGCTGGGGGTCCTCGTCCTCCTGCGAGTCGCGGGCTGGAGGGGCCGGCTCTGCGCCTGTGGGTGGAGGGAGGGGGCTGAGACCCCCGGCCCCGTGGTGCAGGGAGTGGGGCTACACCCCTGCCCCCCATCTCTCCAGCACCAGGGGTGTGGCAAAGGGGCTGGGGACAGGGTGAGTGGGAGCCAGCAGCACCCCATGCCCAGCTCCTGGTGCCACCCTGAGCACCACAGAAGAGCCCCCGCCGGCCCCTCGGGAGAGAGCGGAGGGGCTGAATGCACCTGAGCTCCCGTCGCCCTCGTCCTCGCTGTCGAGCTCCCGTCGCCTCTTGGTGCCCGGCTGCGCGGGGCTGGGGACAGGCTCCTCGCTGCAGCAGTGGGGACAGGGGTTGGCACCACTCAGCCCCGCGCTGGGAGACCCCAGGGGTCCAGATCTGCCCCCGAGTCGGGGGAATGGACCCAGCTGCGGGGCCGGGGCACGGGAGCCCATTCTCACCTCTCCGAGTCCGATCCCAGCCCTGCCGGCGGCTGTGCTGCTGACAGGCACGAAAGCGGGGCTCAGGGCCAGCCCCACGGCTGGGGAGGGCTAGCCCAGCTCCTGCACCCCCAGCCCAGCCTCTCACCTGGAGCGGGGTCCTGGGGGCACGTGGGTGGCTCCAGGAGCCTCTGGGGGGGTCCTGGGGGGTCAGGGCCGTGGTGGGTGAGGGAAGCGGCCGCACGGCGGAGCTGCTGCGGGGTGATGGCCGCTGGGATGCGCCAGAAGGATTCCTGGGCAGAGAGGGGAGACGCTGCAGGGCCGTGCCGGGAGTGCTGGCGTGGGGACGGGGACAAGGACAGGGACAGAGGCTTCACCTGCTCGCTGGCAGGGGGCCGGAGCCCCAGCTGCCGCAGCAGGGCCCGGAAGCGCCGGTCCTCCATGGCGTCCTCATTCTCCTCCGAGAGCGGCACCAGCGGCACTGGGTGGGACACGCCTGGGCCGAGAGCACCGTCAGCCCGGCCCCAGCGCCCACCGCGGCCCCAGCACCCACCGCGGCCCCAGCCCACTCACCGTCCTGCTCGCGGTCCCCGGCCGTCCTCCGCAGGCAGTTCTCCAGCCACTGCAGGGGCCCGGCCAGGCCTGGGGACAGGGGAGCGTGAGACAGGATACGGCCCCAGAGCCAAGCCCGACCCGGGGGCTTGGAGCCCCTCTCCCACCTTCCTGATGCAGACGATGTGCCAGACCCTGCCCGGCTCCTTCCTCGGGCAGCCACTGCTCCTCCATGGGGCCTTCCTCCACTTCATCCTCCTCCTCCTCCGAGCTGTCCCCATCCTCTGCCGAGCTGTCCTGGGCCGGCACCGCCGGGGTGCCTGCCACACCCTGCGGGGACCAGCAGCGTGTGGGTGCCTGTGATGGAGCAGCACCCGCTGGGCACAGCTCGGCCCCCCCAGCCCCCTGTACCGGCCCAGGGCCGTGGCCCTTCCTCCGGCGCTTCTTGTACAGCTCCTTGCGCTCCGACACCAGTCCCAGCCCCAGCAGCTTCTCCACCACACGAGCCCGTGACCGCCGCGCTGTCAGGTGCTTCATGATGTTCCCCAGGACATCTGCAGGTAGGGGGGTCAGGGTGGGGGACTTTGGGGGCTGCTCCCCCAGCCCACCCTGGCCCCACTCACCCTCCGAGCCCTGGAACTCCTCGAAGAGCCGCGTCAGCTCCTCCTCCTGCTCCTGCGTCCAAAGCACGAGGCGGGTGCCCTTCCTGGGGGGACACGGCTGTCGGCCCCTGCCCCAGGGCGAGGCGGCCGCCCTGGCCCGGGGGTCCTGGGGGGCCCCCGACCCACCTCTCCCGCGGGAAGTCCTTGGCGCTGCCGGCCAGCCCCAGCCGCACCAGCTGCTTCACCACCTGCCTCCGCGTCCGCCCAGGCACCGGGAGATGCGCCAGGATGGCAGCGATGACGTCCTCGCCTGCAGGAGCAGAAGGCTGCAGGGACGGAGCCCCCGCTGCCCCCCGGGTGTCCCTCTGCCCCCCCGGGGAGCCCCGGTACCTTCCACCTCCTTGTACTTCCAGTACAGCTCCCGCAGCTCCTGCTCCTCCTGGGGGGTCCAGGGGGGGATCCGGCTCCTGCCAGCCCTGGGCAGGGATGGAGGGGAGGTGAGGGGAGGTGAGGGGAGGGCGGCAGCCCCCTCCCCAGCCCCACTCACCCCTCTCCCTCCTGCAGGGAGCCGTAGCCCTCGGTCATCTCACGGATGGCCGCCGGGCTCTTCCAGAAGAGCAGCTCCACGAAGGCCTTCTTGTTGGTGGCCGCCAGCGCAAAGAACTTGCCCAGGATGAACTTGGCCAACGCCACCAGCTCCTGCAGGCGGAGGGAGAGTGGGGCTGGGGGACGCCGGGGACAGCCGCCTCCCCAGGGGGCTCGGGGGGAGCTGGGCCCTGGCTGACCTGGTGTGCGCTGGCAGCGGGGTCATTGAGGAGGCGGTGGAAGAGGGCGAAGAGGGAGAGCTGGAAGAGCATGGCCTCCATGCGCAGGTCGCGGGCCAGGCGGTGCAGCAGGCGGGCGGCGCAGTGGTTGGTGCGGGGGCTGTTGCGGGCGTACCCCCGCAGCAGCAGCACGAGCGCCCGGACCACGGGGGCACACGCGAACCTGCCGCAGCAGCCCCGGTGAGCGGTGCCGCCCCGGTGAGCGGTGCCGCCCTGGCCCCCCCGGCCCCTCTCACCGTTTCAGGTAGTCAAGGAAGTTGAACTCCTTCTCTGACACCTGCACGGTCTCTTCCTCCTCTTCCTCCTCATCTTCTTCCTCTTCCTCCAGCTCCTCAGCCTCGGGGGGCGCGTGCCCTGTGGCGGGACAGTGCTGAGGGCCCCGAGCACCCTGGCCCAGAGCCCACTGCCCCCGGTGCCGCCGGCCAGGGACTCACGGGGCAGGGGAGCGAAGAGGATCTCCCGCAGCAGCTGGGTCTCCTCGGGTGGCCCCACATCAGGGGGCCCGAACACATCCCCTTCAGGCCAGACGTCCCTGGGGAGAAGGGGACAAGCTGGCACCGTGTCCCCGCACCCCTGCCCGGGCGCGGGATGGGAGTTACGGTGCCGGTACCTGGCGGAGCGGAGCAGCCGCAGGGCCTGGGGGGCCTGGGCGTCCCGCAGGCACCGCTGGATCCGCAGCAGAGCCTCCATGCGCTGCTCCTCCACCGGCGTCTCCGAGGCAGCATCGAAGGGCACCACGTCCTCAGGGAGGGGCACCTCGCCCTGGGGCAGGACAGTGTCACCCTGTGCCCCGCCAAGACACCCGCTGCCCACCACGGGGCCAGATCCTTCCCCCTACCTGCAGACAGGCCTGGAGCTGCGGGGCCAATCCTGCCCACAGCTCCTCCAGCTCCACGGCGCTGGGTGGCTGTGAGGTGAGGGCTGCGGGCGCCCGTGGCTTCTTCCTCCTCCGCACACGCTTACTCTGGGGTCCAAGGACAGGGTCAGGATGGGCTGCCCAACCCCCCCGGGAGCCCCCCAGCAGGGCAGCCGCATCCCACCTGCACCACGAGGCTGGTGCGGTCCCGGCAGAAGCGCTCCAGCATGCGGAGGAAGAGATGGGCCGTCTCCACCAGGTCCCGCAAGAAGCTGCGCGGCTGCTTGGTCTCGTCAAACTTGCGGAAGAGGGCAAGGAAGAGCTCCCGGTACTCCATCAGGTAGAAGATGTTGCCTGTGGAGGAGGGGGTCAGCTGGGGGGCGGGGGCGGGACTGGGGTCGGACCCCCTCCAGGGACAGGCAGAGGGACTCACTCTTGATGACCTGGCTGCTGTCCCGCACCGCCTGCTCGGGGGACCGGTCCATCTCCTGCACCGTCTGCAGCAGCTCCTGGTACGCCTTCAGGGCCAAGTGCATCCTGGGGACGGGCAGTGTCAGGGCAGGGCCCTGTGCGTGGGGGGTCCCAGGCACCCAGGGAGTCTCAGGCACCCACCTGCGGGCCCAGGTTGCCGCGTCTTTCTTGTCCATCAGCGCCATCTCGTAGTAGGTGGTGAGGTTCTGCTCGATGAAGTGGAAGGCGCGGACACCCACCGTCTCTGACACCAGCTCGGGCCGGAAGCCGTGGCGGCGGTTGAAGGCCATGAAGAAGGCGGTGGCCCACAGGTAGTAGGTCTCATCATGCTGCTGAGCCTTCTCCCGCACCAGCTGGTCCTGGGGGCAGCAGGGGGGGTTCAGCGGGGGTCCCGCAGCCTGGGGAGGGACTCGCGGCCCCCCGGCCCCTCACCTTGACCAGCAGCATCAGGCGGTTGTAGCAGCCCTCCAGGAAGTCCTGGCAGAAGTGGCGCAGGAAGAGCCGGACGTTGCGGGCAGAGCGGCGGGGGGGCTCGGCCTCAGGGGCGGCCTGGCGCCGCCGCGGCACCCGCCGCGTCTCCTTGCCCAGGTCATGGCTGTAGCTCTTCAGCTGCGGGGGACAAGCACGGAGCAGTCGGACGTACACCCCCGTGTCATCATCCCCACGCCCCCCCGCCGCGTCCCCGCGCTCACGTTGTGCAGCCCCTTGTGGAAGACGACGTCGCGCTCCCCGATCGCCTTCAGGCCCTGCAGGACGTAGGAGCCGCCGAAGCGGGAGTGCCTGGGGCAGGGGGACACAGGCTGAGCGGTGCCAGCCCCGCCACGGGGGTCCTGGCCCCGCCACGGGGGTCCCTCCTCCTCACCTGGACGGGCGCTGCAGCGCTCGGGCCCTCCTCTCCACCAGCTCCCGCTGCCGCAGGGTCTCCAGCTCCCTCGTGTCCTCCCCGTGCTCGGCGGCCGCCTGCCCCTGCCCCAGTGCCGCCAGCTCCTCCGGGCTCTGCGGGCAGTGCCGTCAGCGCTGCGGGGGGGTGGGGGGGCTCCGCAGAGGTCCCCCGCCCCATCGCCCCCACCCTGGCTCACCTGGTCGCGGAACATGAGGGAGATGATTTCCAGGACGTGCAGGGCCCATTGCTGCTCCGCCTGGGCGCTGGCCAGGAACTTGAGCAGGTCGTCCATGCCGCTGATGTGCAGCGCCCACAGCACCCGGTCGTGCACGCTGGCGTCACCATCCACGCCCTGGGGGGCACGATGGGCGGGGAGCTCAGCAGGCAGGGTGTGGGGGCCTCCGGGGAGCCACCACAGCCCCAGGCCTGCCAAGTACCCAGGGACGGGCCCTGTCCCGGTACCTGCTCCTCCGCGGGGTCCGGGGGGACATGCAGCACGTTGCGCACCAGCAGCAAGATCCTCTCGATCAGCAGCATGTCCTCCTCCTGCCGCTGCTCCCAGTCCTGGGGTGACGGAGCTGTGAGGGGTCCCTGCGGCTCCCGGGGGGACCCAGGCCCCACCTGGCAGGGACGGTCCCCACAGCCCCCGGGAGCCGCGCGGGGACACGGGACTCACCAACTGCAGCAGATCGTAGAGCTTCTCACTGAGCACCCCAAAGACTTTCTCGCTGGCAAAAGCCTGCGGAAACCTCTGCGTGAGTGAGGAGGGTCTGGGCAGAGCCCCCCACCCAGGGGCTGTGCCAGGGACCCCTCCCCGGGCAGACTCACCTCCTTGTAGGCCTGGAGGTAGGACAGGACCTGGAGAAAGTGGTGCCGGGAGGTGGCATCCGGTGGCACTTTGCCGAAGCAGAGCAGGGCCGGCTGTGTCAGGTTCACCATCAGCCTGCGAGCGGCCAGGGGCAGGGGCGTGTGGGACCAGCGCTCCGCGGGGACCCCCGTGGGGCCACCCCCGGCCCTCAAACCTGCCCCTCGGTACCTGACAACGGCATCGAAGAGCACCCTGTCCTGTGGGTGCTGGACCAGGAGGGGCAGGAGGTCGTTCTGCAGGATCTGGGCTGCCCCCAGCTGCTGCCGGACGTCCCGGGTCTCATCCTCATGGCGCAGGTACCGGATCAGGTCCTTGACGCTCTCTGGGGGAGGGAGCGGGGCCGTGAGCCCCCGCCGCCCCCGGCCCCCGCCGCCCCCGCCGCCCCACCTACCCAGGCAGTCGGGCTCCCGGTGGTAGACGTCCCCTTCCAGGTAGCCCAGGGCGCTGCAGGTGGCCAGCAGCTCGCAGTTCATCATGTACCAGTCCATGCAGCGCGGCGAGGCGCTGGGGACCGGGCACCGGGGGCCTTCTGCGAGACAGCCGTCAGCGCCACCGCCGGCTGCCCCCCCGGTACCAGGGGCCTCCCGCCCCCCCCAGCCGCTACCGGCGCGCCGGCCAGTCTTAGGCCTCCCTAGACCCCTTACTGGGGTAGCGGCCGGCCCCGACCCGCCCGGTACCGGAGCCCCCGGCGGCCCCGACCCCCCGCGCTCACCGCCAGCCCCGCCTCCGCCGCCCTCGCGGCCGCGCGCCCCGGGAACCGGCGCGGGGGCGGCGTTACACAACCGTCCCAGTTCCCGCGGCCAGAGGCCCCGCCCCTCCCGCGGGCTTCAAGCGGTAACTTCCGCGCGAGCGAACCCGATGGGCCCTTGTCTCCCGCTCCTGTCGCCCGCCACGGGCATGGCCCGGCTGCGCTGAGCCCCGCAGTCCCCTCCCCGCGGCCACGTGCACCCGTGTCGCCCCGCTCTCCACACCGTGGTGCTGGGGGGACTCCCCCCGCCCGCCGACGGCCGTGGGGGAAAGGGGTGCGCAGGCGCGGCATTGCCCTTTTAATTGCGGCCCTGGCTGGGGCGCAGCCCCTCCCCTGGGGCGAGGCAGGGCGGTGCCTCCCCTGCGGGCGCGGGAACGGGCGGTGCTTCCCGTCAGCCCCCGCGCGGTTGCCGGGGCGACGCGGGCCCGGCCCAGCGTCGGGGCCCCGCTTCCCCCGCTCCCTCCCGGTGTTCCCTCCCCCGCCCCGGCCCCTCCGGTACCGGCCACGGCCGCGAGCGGTTACCAAAATAAAAGAGCAGGTTTAATTCACCGAACACAGAACTCCCGCCGCGGCGGGGCGGGGCGCGGCGGCCCCGGCCGGGCCGGGTCCCGGCAGCGGGGCCCCGCCGCCGCCGCCCGCCGCGCCGCACACACACGCACCACACGCACCGCGGCGGCCCCGTCACAGCAAAGCAGCGGGCGGGCGCGGGGGGCCGGGCCCGGCCTACAGGCCCTGCGTCTTCAGCTCCAGCGGCTCGGCCGGCGGCTCGGGCGGCGGCTCGGCGGCGGGGGGCTCTCCCTTGAGGGCGGCCAGGCGCTCGGCCAGGCTGCGCGGCCGCGGGCACAGCGCGAACTCGTACAGCACCGCGCCCAGCGCCGCGCCCAGCAGCGGGCCCGCCCAGTACACCTGCGGGGGGGCGGCGTGGGCACCGGCACCCCCGGCACCCCCTGCCCCCCGGGAGACGGCACCCTCCCGCCCCCCGTCCCTGCGGGAGGTCCAGCCCGGCCGCGGGGCACCCAGCTCCCCGTGAGAGGGGGGCAGCGTGAGCGAGGGGCAGCCACGTCCCCCCCGAGGTGGTGGGGGGCCCCTTGTGCCCCATCTGTGCAGCCCCCCGCACCCTGGGGTGCTGCCGTCACTGGGGTGGCTCCGGCAGCCGGCTCCCCTCGGCAGGGACGGCGCGGCTGGGGCAGGACCGCGACGCCCGGGGCGGGACCGGGAGGGCCCGGGGGGGCATGGGGGGTCCCCCCTCCCCACTTACCCAGTGGTTGGTGAAGTTGCGGGTGATGACGGCGGGGGCGAAGGAGCGTGCGGGGTTCATGCCGGCGCCCGTGTAGTGGATCTGTGGCGAGGATGGGGCGGTGGGGTGCCAGCCGGCTGCCCCCATGGCCCTGGGTCACCCCCCCCAGCCCCCGGGGTCACGCCAGGAGGGTCCCCGCAGCTGC